>NC_143555.1:28286538-28608076 GCF_054136105.1 Typopeltis vanoorti | reverse complement strand
ATATAAACACACTACTAGTTTCGGCCTGTAACAGCCTTCTTCAGTTGACATTATAAAAGAAAAAACACTAAACATTGAGGGTTAAAAGACTATGAACATCATAGACAGTCTTTATACATAATTAGCATTAAAACGTTGTAGTTGTATTTGAAGCTGTTCTTTCATTTGTTGGATTGTTGGGAGAGTGCGTGCTTGCTGCATCACGTGAACGCCAGTACATGATTACAGCTGAATGACTATCCGGGAGGTTGTAGCTTAAGTTGTTATTTAGATGAACAGGATTAAAACTAAATGATTGATTTACTACATAATGATACCTACTCAATACTTGAGAGAGATCCAACTCGTGAACTTCAAAATCGTACAAACAACTTATTAAAAACAACAACTGAATTATCCCGAAACGTCCGTTTATCTCTTCGCTCTCTCCATCCGTTAATTCCTCGCATATATGGTGTTCCTAAAATCCATAAAGAGAACACCCCATTACGCCCAATTGTAGAAGGTATCGATTCTCCTACATACAATCTTTCAAAATACCTTGCCAAATACCTCAAAAGTTTTTCAGGGAAATCACCTTCCTTTATCAAGAACACTACAGAATTTGTTACATACATCAAGGATATTACAGTTGATGAAAATGACATCATGGCTAGCTTGGACATAACTTCTTTGTTCACTAATGTCCCAACAGATGAAGTCCTAACATTACTCAAGGACAAGTTATCCAAAAAAATGTTAGCCTTGCTTACACATTGCATCAGGTCCGGTTACTTCAAATTTCAAGATAATATTTACAAACAAAATCATGGACTGGCTATGGGTAATCCTTTATCTCCTGTTCTTGCAAATATTTACTTAGAAGATTTTGAAACCAAGGCAATCTCTTCCTTTATTTTAACACCTAAAGTTTGGAAACGTTATGTGGATGATGTCTTCATTGTTTGGAGCCATGGACATGAATCCCTTATGGTTTTCCTCGAACATCTCAATAGCCGACATCAAAGTATTAAGTTTACTGCTGAGTTTGAAAGGGATAATTCCTTGCCTTTTCTTGATGTCAAACTGACTCGCTCTTCTGCAGGTAAACTAAAAATATCGATATATAGAAAACCCACACATACCAACAGATATCTGCACAGTCAATCCCATCATTTCCCTCCTCATAAGCTTGGAATAATTTCCACCTTGGGACATAGAGCCCGTTCTCTTCTTGATGATCCAAATGAACTGCTTACAGAAATAAACCATCTGAAAACTTCTTTCGAAGTTAATGGATATTCCAAGAAAATCATTAACAAATTCCTTCTTAATCCTCCCAGACATCACTCAGAAGAAACAAATAGATTCAAAAGCAATATATCTATTCCTTACATAAGTACTGTTTCACATAAATTAGCAAAAGTTCTAAAAAAATACAATATCAGAACCTTGTTCACTCCACTTCCAAAGATCTGTTCCTTAATTAGCCACCCAAAACCTTGTCATCATCAACTCAAATACCCTGGCGTATATAAAATATTATGTGACTGCGATATTCCTTACTTCGGGCAGACAGACAAATCTGTCGAAATGCGTATGGAAGAACACATGAGAGACATTACTTACAAGAGACAGCGAGCAAGTGCATTATCAAGTCATATCCTCTTCTCGGCTAATCCTAATGATGATAACCAAAGTCACAAAGTCTGCTGGGAAAAATCTACAAACATCTTCCGTTGCAGTGACGAAATAGAGAGAAAAATTGTGGAATCGAGAGAAATCATCTTCAATCCTGTTCATCTAAATAACAACTTAAGCTACAACCTCCCGGATAGTCATTCAGCTGTAATCATGTACTGGCGTTCACGTGATGCAGCAAGCACGCACTCTCCCAACAATCCAACAAATGAAAGAACAGCTTCAAATACAACTACAACGTTTTAATGCTAATTATGTATAAAGACTGTCTATGATGTTCATAGTCTTTTAACCCTCAATGTTTAGTGTTTTTCCTTTTATAATGTCACCTGAAGAAGGCTGTTACAGGCCGAAACCAGTAGTGTGTTTATATTAAAACCTTTTAAATTAAATCTCGGTTCTAGTCATTCAATTTTTTTCATAAAACTGTATATATATACATAGAATAATATGTCAGGCACATAAAAATAAGTTAGAAAAAATATACACAAAATACAATGATATTTATTGCCGTTTAAAGTAACAGTGATGTTTAAAAAGGAACTGTTAACGTAAGATATAGGAGCAAGTTTGAACAAAGAGACTTGCTAATCTCTATGTTCAAACTTGAACGAGATCGCTGAAAAAAAAAGTTTCTTGATTATATAAATTTTAAAAATTATTAATCCTAAAAAATTAATAATGGCGAACTGCGACTTTTGATTGTCCTAGGTCTTTTAACTAGCAATTCAAGTTGCTTAATTCCCTTTTCGTACCACCCATCCACGTCTACACATAAGATAAGAAAGAAAGAAACACACCTGTTTATTATTCCAAATTTAAGAAAACTAAACAGCGATTACTGATCAGATTGCTAGTTTGCAAAGATTGGGTTTAAAAAGCACATCTGCTAACATTCAGTGCATGAAAAGGAACAAAAAAATTCTCAATGCCTATACACTATGCGATACTTCATTAATTGAAGTATCGCATAGTAGGCATATGTAGGCATTTATCACATGCAAATCATATATCACAGGCAAAACATACTTAAATTTGTCATAAAAAAAGGCATAATTTTTTGCAAAACAGAAATATCTCTAACTCATGTACGAAGTCAACAGTAGGCGCAAAATTAGAATTAGTAGTTTCTTGTATTATTATTACTACTATTACTACCAGGGCCGTCCCGTGAATAAGAGGCCTCTTTGCTCAAAGTTATATTTCAGCGCTCCCATAAAATAGAATTTGCAAATTAAAATGAAATTTAAAATGAAATGGCGCCCCTCCTGATCAGGCGCCTTTGTGCGGGGAATAACCCGCACACCCACAGGGGGAAGCCCTGACTAGTACTACGTGATTCTTCCAACTGCTCATCGTGGAAGGGCACATTACTTCCATACACACAGCTCACGTTTCCTCTACTTAAGCCACAATCACACAGCTCACGTTTCCTCTACTTAAGCCACAATCACACAACACCATCTACCGCGAGTTGACAAAAAAAAAAAAAAAGTCTGCAGCCTATCTTGCATAGAAAAGCACTTACTGCCAATATATTCAAAACTGCCATCTCGGTGTAGAGAAAATCATAAAACGTATTAATATAAAACAACAGGCGGATCTCGCATTTTGTAATATAGTTTATCATTGTTAAAATAACTTATGTTGATATTTGTAATGGCGGACTAATTACAGCTAATGATTGAATTATTCAGCACACGCTATCAAAAGCGGTTTTATTTAGTCCATCTGCTACTAAATATTAAATATATTAGTAATTTAAGCCAATTAAGTCTTCTCTCATATAATAAAATTCTTCTTCTTCCTCTTGTGCCTTATCCCATCTATTTGGGTTCGGCCGTTTTACAAGATGCGACTTTACGCGCGCGATCACAACCCACTTGTTGCAGTTGTGGAGGAGGGGATGTTCTTTTTTTTTCCCCTGTAGAAGTGTGTTCACTGGGAAGGTTTTTCCCATTCTGAGGGACGAAAAAACGCGAGTTTCATGGAGAATCCCTCCCCCGGTATGAGACCAGCTAACCCACCTTTAGTCGAAAGAGATCAGATAAAGGTTCCTCACGGGAATAAAACCCAGGTCTTTCCGACCAAAGGGCTTCGTCTATACCGGCTGAGCTACGGAGGCTTTCTCATATAATAAAATGAGAGTTATTGTTAAGTGCTTTAGTAATGAATGATAAAACATATTTATTCATGAAGTAGCGATCTACGCGGTAGGCAACGTAACACCACAACGTAATATAGCAATGTACTATACTTACTTTTCTTCGAGGGTGAAATTGTTGAGAGGACAAAAATGAATGAAAAAATAAAGAAATCCACTAACATTTTTTTTTCTCAAAAGGAGTAGGCGAGACTGTTTGGCCTTAACTAACTTTTGAAGATGAAGAGGCAGTAAATTTCCATTCTTAGTAAATCACAGTAACTAACCCAAGCCTATCAGTGATTTTAATTGACATTCCAGGAGGAAGGTATGGCAGACAACTTCCTCCATCTCGTGATGTCTAGCATCACGAGATGAGGACAATGAAACCTTAAAAATAATTTGTGAAATACGCAATTTAGGGTATCTTTGAAGCAGAGCAAAAAGTGAAACAAGTAGTTCTATGTTACAAATTGCGCGATCTACATTTCGGTTTCAAAGTGAAAATGCAAAATCTTTGACGGTTTCTATTCTACTCATTTTTATTTTCTTGTATTAAAATAAGATTTCCAGATATGTTTTTTTTTTTAGTCGGTTAATTTTTCAATTTTTTGTTTCGAAAGAAGCATACCATAAATTCAGATCTTTATGTTTCGCATTTCAAAGATATTATAAAAATCTGATCTGCGCATAAATTTTGAACATGAAAAATGCAAATTCACGAAGAAAATGGGCCACGTTTAAAGATAAATGTGTGTGAGTGTGATTGTTTCATGTATTCGTTTCTAAATGTTAATTTTTTTAGAGACATAAGAATATACATTTGATTACTTACATTTTTAACCAGGTGACGAGAGAAATTGAGGTTTTTAAAAAACAAAAAAATAAATCTGCTAACGCTTTTTATTCCCCTTATAGGGAGTAGGAGAGGCCTTTATACCCTATCGAGCTTTTGGAGACTGAGTGGGCAGTTCAATCTCCACTGGTAGCAATCAGAGATAGCTGGCCCATGTCTATCACTAATTATAGCAGCCATCGATGAAGAGGCTGGCAAACAAATGCTGCCATCTCTTGGTACATAATCCTATCAAGATATGTTACTGTCTGAAAAATATGGGTACTACAGTCGATTTTCTTGAATTTACGGGATTAAAACCCGCTTGCCCATGTCAGAGATCGACTCGGGAATCGGTCGAAGAAACGCCTAGAAAAAGTTCATCCAGTCGGCGACTAGACTTGAACTTAAGTCTGACTTCGAGCGACCAAGCGCAGAGGACTCAAACACCACTTCCACTGAGCTACAGAGGCCTGTATTGAGGTTTTTAAGAATCGTAATTCTATCTACTTTTAAATGTTTCAGATTTATTTCTCTGTAGAACATGTCTCATATGTTAAAGTCGAATACCAACGGTGAACGTCAGATTATACATTATACTCACCTGCACACTACTTCTGTAACATATTGCAGAAACAAGTCTGTGTTAAGAATGACAACCCATCTCCCATTTATATTTTTGGCCCATCCTGGTCTAATGATTCGAGTAATTGAGTCACACACTAAAGCGCCTTCACCATTGTCTGCAATTTTAGGCATTTTTTCTACTCGAAGATCACGGAAGAGCTTTTCCATCGGCCATTTCATATATTTAACCACTTGAGTGACGATTTCTCTAAAATAAAATAAAATAGATAAATATTTAAAAAAAAATAAAAGAGATCGAAACAGTTATTTATTATATAGGTATATTATTCAGGTTCTTCCATCCCTATAAATCGTAACTTTGTTATTATCATTTTATAAAAGAAAAAAAATGTCCACATGAAATTGATTAACAGTCATGCAAACACAGTATAATGAACAATTATTGAGGACACAAAAACAAGAAGTATGAAACATAAAATTAACGTAAGATGAGGTTATGCGAAGATAATCCAAAAGTATTGCAAAGCAATGTAAAATAAATAAAGTTAAATTATTCAAAGAAACAACTAAAATGTTGATCAAATACTTTCATTGTCGATACAAGTTCAAATTCATATTTTAATTTTCCAATAAAATGGCACCGATTCCTTTTTTTTTTTTTTTCATGGCAATTCTAATCTCACAAGTTTGGAAACCTATACCACATCAGCATTTAGCTGGAGAATAATTCGATAATCTCATAGTTGTTTCATGCCAATATGCAGTGTGGTATATATCTCCTAAAGGCATTCGCCAGCCTACATGTCACAGTGGGATTCGAATCAACATTTGGTTGGATGCAGAGCAGAGACTATCCCAGTGCACACCCAAGCCAGAGTATGAGTTGGGTTAGACTATTGATATCTGAAACGAAATTTAGATGTCAGAAGCTTGTTTTGATGGCAAATCTAGACAATTTGACGCTATCTTTATCTTTGTTGGTATGGCTTGCCTAAAGAATACCGTCTCAATTTTCAA
Organism: Typopeltis vanoorti; assembly: GCF_054136105.1. Lineage (NCBI taxonomy): Eukaryota > Metazoa > Arthropoda > Arachnida > Uropygi > Thelyphonidae > Typopeltis > Typopeltis vanoorti. Next base: position 28,601,813 of record NC_143555.1, on the reverse strand, counting down.
CTCAGAAGATGTGGTTTTGACTTTTCACAATGGCACGAATACTAGTGAATATGCTTTTAGGAGTGGACGTTTTTTTCCTTACTTTTGAGACCACTGCCGTTCTTACTGGAGGCGTGAAGCGGTTTTGAAAAGAGTTTCTATTTGTTCTCCAGTCAGATTATTTAACCGTCGGCATGACTTCTTTCAGAACAGCATTCTGAGGCTATACAACTTCATTTTAACTACAAAAGTTTGTTTCTAAGTGTCATTTCCAGCATGCAAAGTGTTTATTATCAGTAATATTGGTACTTTAATATTTAACGTCATTTTTCCATTCTCGATATTCTTCCATTCTCAGTTTCTATATAACATGTAGTTTTAACTTCTGTGTGCTTCTCCATTTATACTATTCATTTTTCTTCTTAAGAAATCTGATGATTATTCTTACTTAACATTGCATAGCTTGGTGGAAACACTTCTTTCAATTGCTTTGAAAAATCAGTACGATATCATTAGGAAATCCACAGTGATATGATAACTTAACGTTTTGGAAAACCAGTCAAGCCTTTTTGTGCTCTAATTTATCAGCAAGCTGCATTTTGGATTTGGTAATTCTAACTCTTACAGTTAGATAACACAGATCCGTACAATGAATACCAGATACTGTTTAACAGTTCCGTTGGAAAAGGTATAGCAATTGTTTTTACAAGATTTAAATAACCTTGAGTAGAGCAGAGTAGGTAATTTACTTGGAAGTTTTCAATTCCTTCTGTCCAAGTGGTGCCAATAACCATATCTATATTTCTCTCAAGATTAAGATGAATTCTCAATAACTCTATGGTTTACACAACAAAAAATAATCAAGATCCTTTAATGGCAAAAAATTCCGAAAGAATCGAATAAATCCTTCCCTCTTCAAATAAATTAATATAAATCCTTCCCTCTTCAAATAAATTCAAATGAATTCATACTTTTTATGAATTCAAAACCTCCCCCTCCTCCAGAGGGTACAGTAGCAAAGCAATTTCACATGCAAATAATACATTCGACAGAACCTAATGGCAACGTTACCACTCTCAGAGGAAACATAACATCATGCTACCTGGTCTTCGGAAGGGAACCCAAGTGATATGGTATGTGAGGAGGACAGAGTCGAGGCTACGTTTTGTTATCTGCTGCTCTCTGTATAGAGGACGTCTATTAGTTTCTCTCCTCCCAGTACGTATCTCCCTGCTCACGATATCATCTCTGAAAGGTCACTATGATAGTAAACTCAATTATATATATATATCATCACTGTGATAAAAAAAAAGAAAGGAAAAAAGAAAAAACTTTCAAAATCCTCCAAATTACAAAAATCCTTTAAAAAAGTTTCAACCACATCCGTTTCGCCAGCATGCGCCGCATAAACACTATTTAAATAAACATGCAGACACCATCATTTATAGGCTCACAGACCTGCTCTCTTGTTTTTGAATTCAAAATTGCAGCTACAACAGCCACAGTGAAATATAACTGTCCAAATTGCATTCCGTATGATTTTTTGCTCCCTTCCCCTTATGAAATTCGCCTAGAATTTCTTAAGGGGGAAGGGCGCTTTTGTGCTGTCCGATTTTCTCAGATGTTAAATCTTGAATATTCTCTTTTTTGATTTTTAGTAGTCAAGGTTTCCTTGCACCTTTAAGTATTCGATACCTGTGGGCAAAGGAGATCAGAATAATTTTGAAAATCATCCTGACCTCTAAATTCTTAGCCTGAAATTCTATTTCTTGCATTCCTATATCTACAGTTCAACAGCTAATTTGCCAAGCATGTTACTCCTACATTTTTCATTTAATCTAACTCATGTTATTTAGAACAGTTTTCCGCATGAAGTATTCCGTATTCCCCAAAAACTATAATCTCTAACTCTTCAACAATAACATCAATAGATCCCTCTCTTGACCACACACTGCTTTAATCTTCTAGAGGTTCTAAAACCTCTTAGTTGTTGGAGTCATATAAAAATATTATTTCCGAACATATTTTATTTCCCTCATTAGTAATTGCCACGAACTATTTGCAGATTTAGAAGTTAGTATAACTATAAATTAATGATAAAAATCCTGTTCAGAAATTTTGTTTGCAATATCTGGAAACAACTTTGTAGCAGAGTGTGATTGCTTTATTCGGTTAGCTAATTCAAAGTTTTTTTTTTCTTTGATTTTATTTTCTGTCTCTTTCTTTTTTCCCCTTTCATTTCTGGATACTGCTTACGTTCATAACACACGATTCGAATTTCATTAGATGTCGCATGCCAAATAACAGCACTAGTAAAATTTTAAAACTGAAAATTGAACTAATCACTACCTGGAAGTCATTGGCTAGGCTCAAATTCTCCGCGGTCACGAGAAAAATCCTCTGGTGGTTCATATACACATATATATTTATGCATTATATTATATTATGTAAATGAATAATTATAATGATTCTAAAATTTTATAAAGATTATTACTTTATTTAAAGGATCTTTTGTAATTCGCTAAAGATAAAAACTGAAATATCCGAGCTAAAAACCCTTTAATTGACAACAAAAAACATTAATTAGCGTAAATTTTAAGTTCTCACGTGTTATTTCAATTGATGACTATATTATCTAAAGTACATTGCTTATTTAATGTTTGGAACTTTAAATATTCAGGGAACTTTTCAATTCCTCTATTGTATCTTTTAAAAAGAAATAATATATTTTTTGCTTACACTGGATAGTCTTCTTTGTAACTGCAGTAATATCGGCCATACTGTGCACAGTTTGGAGCTTTTAGGGTACCTGGTGGCCCGCTGTCTTCATCTTTAGCATACCAACTTGATTCTGTACGTTTCACTTGATCAGGAGCGCTCACAGCAATGAATGGGGTTGTTGCACTGGTGATGTCTTTATCTGACTTAGGTGGAACTGTCCACTGGGCAATTGTATACACTTTGGAAAGGTCTCTCGGGGTTAAATCTTGCTTCCTATCCAAGAAAATCCAACTAGCTTTCGCTGATGACGAAGACATGATTTTTGTCTCCGGTTTCTGATTTAATCGGATAAATGTGCCATTTGCGTAATAATTATGATTGGGGTGCTGCGACCGATACCTACTTGTCGAAGTCCAGTTATTTGGAATGGTTTCAACAAAAATCGAAATTGCACTAGCAACCAGTGCGTATCCAATAGCTATCTGGAATTAGTAAATTCGAATATGAATTTAACATTTTTATCTCTTATAATCTAGGAATATAATAACTAAAGTAAACATTTAAATATTGTTCATCCAATAGACCAAGAAAAATGTCAAGGTAATATTAAATTCTGTTTTCTGGAGCATTAATGTATAATAAAATTCACTGTTCGGGAAAGAGTAGGATTCAATTTAGCTGATATGGACAAACATTTTCTGGATCTTTTTATTACTGTTAAGTTAATCTGTTCTGCACAAAGCTAGTGGAGCCTTTGCCAGAAAAGAATGACTCCCTACAAAAGAGAATTTGAAAATTCCTACCTTTCCTCTTTCGCTACCATTAATATAAGTGACAAAACGCCACCTAACTTTACTAATTGTGTCCCAGAAGACATAATTTATCTTCAAACAGGGAGAATAATTTTAACCGTAAAGACTTGCATATCACGTATGTTCTTAGAATTATCTGAGAATTCCCATCTACAGTTATCGCCAGAAGTATTGCATTTTTCTTCTGTCAGTTAGATAATGCTAATCAACAAGGAAGTTAAGTGGGAAAAGGGATATTTCCCTTAGTTTTCTCTGAGAAATACTGAAGACAATGAAATTACTTTAAACAAGCAAAGTGAATGAGAAGGATAATTTTACTGAATAAAATACAATAAATTGAAATACTAAATGAAATATTAATAAATATTTTGGAAAATTTATGTATATATATATATATATATATATATATAATTGTGTGTGTGTGTGTGTGTGTGTGTGTGTGTGTGTGTGTGTGTGTGTGTGTGTGTGTGTGATAATCTTAAAATAATAATATTCGAACTTTGATGGGTACTCGAATTAAAAATTAGTAATATGAATCAATAAACAGTCCCGGCAAAATTAAATTATGTCTAATATACACTGCCTATTCAATCTTTTATATAACATGTTAATTCTTTTAGGATATAAATACTCTATTCTTTACTTACCATTATAAAATGTCCGATTCTAGTGTCCAAAGACTTCCTTTTCGATAGAATAAACAAAACCAAATAACCAGAAACGTCACAGAATTAGTATTTATACAGAAGGTCATCATTGCCCCGTTACCCAGATAAATTTAGACTGCTATTGAACATAAACAGAAACTTAATGTTATTTGTACTGAAGGGCACTCGCCTCGGCGCCTGCAGCAGATGATACCACAGCAGTCACAGAAGCATAACCAACCAGGAAGCATGTCAAGTTCAGTATTGAACGGTCACAGAGGCGTGTCACCTAGTCCTTCAACTTAACGAAATCTGCTAATTATTTTTAATTATTTCAATTCATCCGGAAATTGAAATACTCAAGGTCATTCTTTAACACAGTATTAAAAATATATAACCAGAAGAATTACACCTAAGAAATATTGCATTCTTAAGAAAACTTATGAACTCGTAATAGTATTTTGGAAGCATTATTTTAAATACAACCCTTTATCGATATTCTTCCCCCTCCCCACTCCACTTTTTTACGTGATTGTAAATCTATAGTATACTTTAGTATGGGCTGGCCAGCGTTTATTATTATTATTATTATTATTTGTAATTATTTTTTTGCATAATCCGGAAACCCTGCTCTTGGAACCAACCATGAGACTTACGTTTCAATAAGCAGGACGGTTGCATCGAAGCAGTTAATGAAATTCTGCTCCTAAATAAAACGTATGCCATTAAAAACAGGATTATGTGCATGATCATTTGCAACAAAAATTGCAGTTCATTGACGAAAACATACGCGATTGATATATCACACTATTCAATTAAATATGAAATGCATGATTGAAAAAAAAAAGAAAAAAGAAAAAATGATGAAACCATCCTTAATAAAGTTTACTCTATATTTCACAATGGAGACACAGTTTAACTGTATCTTAAACATGAATATATGGTACACTAGGTTTAAAAAGCAAGTCAGCTTTTTAATAACTTTAAAAGTAACTTCACAGCTTTCAGGGTCTGCCTATGAAGAAAGAAGGTTGACCTACACTAGATAGATTTGGCAGTGACGATTGCAAATACTTAAATATGCATTTCTTCTTTTATTAATATAATTTACTTCACTTTTCCATTAATACCATTTATATCGTGTTTTTTTTCCTTTTTTCTTTTAACAGAAAAACTGTTATAGTATTTTATATTTTTGTTAACAGAGAAACTAGTGTATCGCTCACCTAGTTGTACGAGAACTCATGCGCATAAAACAAAGATGCAGAAATTTATTCTTGGACAAAAAGCAAAGAGCTGTGATACGAAAAAAAAAAAGCTTTCAGCATGGCATAGAAAACTATTCAAAATAAGAGAGATAAATATTCGTTCTTGTTTTATAGTCGAGTGATAAAAACAATGTTTGTCATTGAGACTTAAATAAAAGATTCGAGAGTGACCGACTGCTTATGGGAATAAAATTTGGGCATTACAAGTGTCTTAGTATTGCATTATTAAAATGACGATGCCTTCTGGTTCACTTTTCATTGTCCGTTTTTTTCTCATTAGAAAACATGCACATTCGTGCATCCGCGTGCACACGCACCTGAACAGAAATGTAATTAAAATCCTTTCCCTGCTTTAGCATCAGAATACTTCAGGCAGAAGAATGCATGAAAAATTAGAAAATCATTTAATCACAGTTTACACTTCAGATCTGAAATACAAAATTCATTATCTGCATAAAAACCAACATAAGTCCACTTCTAAAATGATAAAGCCCACGCTACAACGGAGAGTAATTACAACAAAAACTAGATACGTCAAAGATGAAATATTTCGCCGATAGTGACTCCAATGGTTGGGTAGTGATAATCCAATTCATAAAGCTGTATGACAGATGGAAATTGGCAGCAAATAATCCGCACAAAATTACAAGGTCGAACACCGCAGTGAAAATGGTCAAATGACCTGGCCGCTCCGTGGGGTTGTGCAGATTGTGCCCCGCACAAGGGCGCTTGAAGATGAGGGGCGCCATTTCATCACGGGAAATAATAAAAAATATATATATATAAATTTTCTTATTCTTGAATTATATGGTACTATATAAATTACACATTATAGTTAATGCAATAAAATGAACTTTAAAATCAGTAAAATTATTATGAATTCTTAACCCCAGACTGCTCACCCTTTTTTAGACATCATCACTGCTCATCTGGGGTATGCTGTCACCCTACGACATTTCTTCTCCCCTTCCCTCCCCTCCACTATAGGTAATTGAAATTGTTGTTGTGTTTAGATAGCCCAAGCTATTAACAGAGTTTACCCTACGATGTCCCGAAAGGAGAAAAAGGAAGGGAAAATAAAAAATAAAATACAATATTATGTAATTTTAAATTTTTACTGAAATTTACCAAGTGTCATACTTTCTGACGAAAACAGAAAAAATGAATATATCCTAATTTTTCTTGTACAAATGTGTTGTTAGGTTTCAGTTAAAATGTATATAAAGAAAAAAATACCTTACAATACAAATGACTAACTTATTTACACAAAACAATGAGTGTCAAAAACTGATTTTGCTTTAGTAATATATTACATAAAAATAAAACATTTTTCTACCATGTGAATGATTTGTAGTTGGTAAATCTAATAAAAGTTTAAAAAAAGACTAAAATGTATCAAAATCAGTTTATAAACCATGTAGAACATTAATTCTTTCTAGCACATTCATCACAAATGTCTTTCCTGTGATCCGCACACACAAAAATGTCATATACTGAACAACGGACTTTGTTTTTTCCGATCCTTGGCTTGGGACAGATCTGCTAGCTTGCGTCTTCATTTTTGGTTCTGGAGATCCCTCAGCCTCAGAAGGACCAGCATTGGTGTTTTCGTCGCCTTGGATGTTCAGAACTTTCTTTATGATATTCGTAAGTTCTCCAGACAATGGCTGAGCCAGTCTCCTTTTCATGTGTGGTCACAAGATTCAAGCCCAGATTCTTCAAGTATTGGCGTCTAATAATCTTTTTCTTAGTTGCTGACTGGAGAATTATCTGCGAGTTGATTTCTGCTTGATCCAGCATCCGAAAAAAATAGCGCAGAGGCCATCTTCTTGTTTTGCGGCTTTTTGTGTAGTCATGAGTCATCTGGTCGAAACTGTCACCGCCACCTTTTGTGTTGTTATAAAAAAGTAACTTCTGGTTGCTTAGAGACCTCATCAACTTCATTGTCACTGTACATCGATAGAAATAGCTGTGGTACCTAACACAAAGTTAACACACACTAATGCTCACCGGAGTATGCTATCACCCTAAACAGTCTTACAGAACGCCATATACTTCATGAACTACATTCACTCATTGACTGATGTGGAGAACGATTGTTGATTAGAGCAGCACTTCCCAAACTGTGGGCCACATCCCCCTTGGGGGCAGTAGGTTTTGTTGAGGGGGCCTTGAAATAATCAAAAGAAATTTAAAATATTTTAAGACTAAGTAGATTTTTTTTTATCTTAAAAGAAACGTATTTAATATTTATTATTTATTATTTATTTTTTGTTATTTTTTATATTTTAATGGGAAAAAAAAGCACACATTGGTGGGGGTTCACAAATTTTGCTTCCTGCGTATTTCGGCGCTTAATGAATATTAGTAAATATATGCTTATTCATATAAGTTTCATTTCAAAGCAGAAATCTAAGAATTGCAGTTTCAAATATTTCACCTGATATTGGTGTAGCAGTATTGAAACACATCCATCACATTAAATTGTTATTAAACTTCTTTTATGTTTTTAATTCTTTCTTTATTACTAATCGTTTTACGTTTCATGTGCTCGTACTGCAAATGTACAATAGCAATATATCTATCTATATAAAAATATGAGATAATGTGCCATGTCAAATGAACATGTAAGATGCTAAAAATATAATATTTGCATTTGATTTTTGCAATATTCGCTGTGTATGTTTTGTATTGAATATAAATACAATAAATATTATAATAATATATGTCTATATTACGATTTTTTTGAGGGGGTGGCGTGAAATATTTTAATTTTTCCAAAGGGGACCCTGACTCCAGAAGTATGGGAAGCACTGGATTAGAGTATGGCTGGGTGGGGGAGTGCTGTGCGCATCTGCAATTAATTTATAGAAGAAAATGGAGTCACCTGGGGTAACACATCACCCCGGGGAGCATTGTAGGATTAATAATCTAACAATACTTTTAACTTAATACATCACCAGTTTTATTAAAATTTGTTTGAAGTGAAACGTTACCAATATTACCACAGATTTTATTTCACGGTGTAAGCATCGACTCAGCAAAAATTGTATGAATATTCTCGATTGTTTATTATATTTTTAGTGGAAATTGTTAGTTTAAGACAAACCGTGAATTCATTCTTACACTGTGCTTTGCCCTTTGTGGATGTGTGATTGTGACTGAAACAGTGACATTGTTCTGCAAGTTTGGTGAATCTCTAGTTTTCACGAAAAACATTTGTAACATTTTTTTAAAAAAATAAATTGTAAATTACTGTTATTTTTGTTGCCACTTAAAAATAATATCAAGGAAATTTACCAGGCTCTTTTTGATATTACGGAAGATGAAACCAAAGATATCGATTCTAGAGTTCAGGCAGACAACTTAATTTCAAAGATTTATTCGTTTAAATTTATTTGCTCTGTTCATGTTTGGTACGAAATCTTAAGTCTCGTAAATGTTGCAACCAAAATAATGCGAATCTAACATTTGATATACGAAAAATTACAGAAAATCTTGATTAAGTTACAAAAGAATTAAATATTCGCCGAACAGACCAATATTTTGAAAATATTATTTGAACTGCAAAAGAAGTAGCAAACGATCTTAATATTGATCCTATTTTTCAAGACATTCGCAAAATAACAAAAACAAAAATATTTGGTTTCGAAGCATTAGATGAGACAACGCATCATCCTAAACAAAATTTTAAAATAAATTTTTTCTTCGCGATTTTAGACATGTCGATAACTTCAGTCACAGAAAGATTCATAATCTTAAATAACATAGCGAGGACTTTAAAGTAATAAGAGACATTAGCAAATTAAGATTGGAGCGATGAAGATTTAATGAAACGTTGTAAAGATTGGAGCGATGAAGATTTAATGAAACGTTGTAAAGATTTGCACTTAAAACTGAGACACAATCAAGATTCCGACAATTGCGATATTGATGGTATGACTTTATTTGAGAAGTTAAAAACTTTGCAATGTTTTAATGTTTTAACTCAGGATGTTTTATATATACGAAAATAAATTAACCGACACGTTTCCGAATACTGTGATTGTAATGCATTTTTATTTAAGATTACCAATATCCGTTAGCATCAGGGGAAAGAAGTTTTACAAAACTGAAACTAATAAAAAATTATTTGCGGTCAACAATGTCTGGAGAGCGTCTAAGGGATTTATCAATTGAAAATAATATTATGGATTCATTAGACATTAAAGATATTATTAAAAATTTTGTGGCGGCTAAAGCAAGACGGATAAATATGTAAAATAAATCTACATTTATTGTTATATAGTTAAAAAGATATCTCCAAATTATGTTTGTTATGTAATAATATTTCTTTTTATATTAAAACTAAAGTACTTTTTGTTTATACACCTACACCTCTTTTCACGTGATAGATACGTTACTAAAAATTACGCGTAAACAGAATTCGCTTAAAAAGAACTACAGACTCCATAGAAAAAGTGAAGATCGGTTCCAAACCTGAAATATAAAAATAATGAAAAAAACAAACATTAGATTCGTTAGGATCACAAGATTTTTATTTACATTTCATGGAGAACACACATACATATAATGAATTTTAATAACTTTAGAAAAAGCATATTCATATCAGTTGTTTGCTAAGGATTCTATAAAAAAAATTATGTTATTCGCTATCAGTTTCTGACAATAAACGCGAAAGCTTTCGTTTCCGTGAGACTATAATAATGGTTTTATCGTTATAGACTTCCGCCTCAACTTGTGGAATTCTTGTCATGTCTTGAACAAAAGTACCACTGGTTGTTTCAGTAGTTTTAGACATGAACTCAGTTATTAATCTCTGTGTTGATGCTTTAGATAAGTCACGATATAATTCTCTGTATGAAGACATTAACAACTTAAGCGCACGTGAAAACTTCCCGGCAAGTTCTTCATTTGGATCATGTCGGGCAAAATAATTGCCTAAATTACTGTCCAGTTTAAGACCTTCTTTAATTATATCAGCAGTAAAAGTAGGATTATCTTGATCATTAGCATTAACTTCTTCGCTTTCAGGAGTCTCGGAAACAATCTCCACTATTTCGTTTTCGCTAAGAGGTTTATCAATTAACAATTCTTCGATATCTGCCGACGTAAGATCATCGAATCCTTCTCCGCCAATTTCACATGTGAAACTCATTATATTGGGGAATTCTTCAGTGTGATTGAAGGGAACAGGAGCATTCTCTTTAACACATGCGGGCTAAATAGCTTTCCAGCATGCATTCATAGTTTCTGGTCTCAATTCAGATAACGATAATCAAACCTGAACAATACAATCCATAACTGAAAATTTTTTCCAGAACTGACAGTGTTTCGTCATCATTTAGCTTGTTCAAAACGTACAGAAATGTTCGTCTAACATAATATGTTTTAAAAGTCGCAATTATACCCTGATCTAGAGGTTGTAGCAATGATGTGGTATTGGGCGACAGAAAAAAAAAATGCACATTTGGATGTTCTATGGCAGGATGACCAGGTGCATTATCAAGAATCAAAAGCACTTTAAAATCGAGACTCTTGTAATTCAAATAGCGTCTAACTTCTGGCACAAACTGTTTGTGGAACCACTCAGTGAAAATATCAATGGTCACCCAAGCTTTTTTGTTGGCCATCCAATGAACTGGTAATTTTTGAAAATCTACGCCTTTCATTGGCCGTGGTCTTAATGATCGATTTATGAGCAATGATGTGGTAATCTCCTAAAGCGTTCGAACAAAATAGGAGTGTTATGCGATCCTTTGCTGCTTTGAACCCACCAACAGTTTTTTGCATTTTCGATACGTAAGTTCTGTTTGGCATGCATTTGTTTCCAGAAAAGGCCGATTTCATCCATATTTCAAACTTGTTCACGAGTGTAACCTCCATCTTCAATTATTTTAGCAAGTTTCTGTGGAAATGCTTTAGCAGCTGTTTCATCAGCAGAAGCCGTTTCACCTTTAATTTTTATATTATGAAGAGCATGTCTTTTAATAAACTTAGCCAGCCAACCATTGCTTGCATGAAATTCATATTTTTTCCTCGATTGAGATGAAGTATCTGGCTGCAGTTTTTTAATCTGTCCATAAAATCTCAATGATGATTGCTTGATGGAATTTCCGTCAATTGGCATTCTTTTATGTACATTATCTTCTATACACATCACTAAAGCTTTTTCGGCCTTTTCTAGAACAACATCTCTTGTGTGTGATGATAATTTCGCACTCGATTTTGTACCAGAACATACCGCTTTTCTAATAGCCTCTTCATTTTTCTTTATAGATCTGACAGTTGATTCACAGACTCCAAAATGCTTACCCACAGCCGACGCACCTTCTCCAGTTTGAAGACGATCTAAAATTTAAATTTTTATATCCAAGGAAACGGCTATCCTTTTTTTTTTTTTTTTTGGTTATCGGCATCATTGGCTGGATTAAAATCTTCGATTAATGAAATAAAAGTTTGAAAATTATATATAGCTTACCATTTATTATTTCTTGGCAAAATTATTAATTTTATAAAGCGATTTTTATTTTGATTTCACTTAAAAAATGCAAATGCAAAAAATGCGGTAACTGTGTTGTCTACTCAAACACCAAATTCAAACTGCTAAGAACTGCTTTTTTATGCGCAGTCAGTTATGTAATTCGAGGAATTCCCAATAAATGAAATTCGTAAGAATTTAGAATTTTCTTAATTGAAACGAGAATGCAATTCTACAAAATTTTCAGAATTTTGTAGAATTGCATTCTACAAAAAATTCTTGAATTACGGATTTTTTCCGTAATTCAAGAATTTTATACTAATTTATATATATATATATATGCAAGGATGAATTTGAAAGAAGAATTATAGAATCAAAAGAAATAGTTCTGGACCCTTCACACTTGAACAACAATCTAAGCTATAATTTGCCTGATTCCCATAGCGCAGTAATTCTGTCGCACACATTCAACTCATGCCAACGTTAGCACGCGGTCACCTATTCAAATATGACTGTTACTATTCTATCCTATCCTTATGGCTTTAACAGGCCTTTAAGGCCCACAACCTTCCAAGCATGCTTGGATTTCGTAATCCGAAGTACGAGGATAGGATGGTCATCCCCATGCCTCTAAGTATTCCTGGCTGTATCACTGTGTGATCACGGGGACGGTTTGCGGGATGAAAAACCCCAGATAAACTGGCGGAAAAATCTCTGCTGTCCACTCCCAAGACCGACTAACTTGGCTATGGCAGAACCTTTAGCTCCTCACGTCGGCGACGAGAATCGAACCTAGGACACTCTTTCCCCTGGCATATGGTTGCGAAGCGCAAAGCCACTAGGCTAACCGCGCGGACACTGTTACTATTCTGCTTCTTTTTATTAAGCTAGAAAGTCCATGTTTTTTACCTTGTTATTTTTATAAGTCTTATGTTTTTTCTTTCTCACCTGAAGAAGTCGGAGCACCGATGAAACTAGTCGTGATTTATTAAAGATTTTTGTTATACTTTCTCGGGTTCTAGTCAGTTAAATTAATTATATATATATTATGGATACCAAGTAATTTTATAAAATTGGTTTTTTTCTCCTCTCAAGTAAGCAAAACAGTTAAGTTTGCGCCTGAACGTAGTTCAAGTCTAAATGATAGGGCAACACCAGGGCAACTCGTTGTAAAGGTGAGTAAAGATCTGATCACTATTCTTAGTATTTCTCATAATGTAAACACATCTCACTAAAAGATGTATACTGTTATACATTATGGGTGGGGGGGGGTCACTACCCAGACCGGTTTCAACCTTTTTTGAGGTCTCCTCAGTGAGTAGCTAGACCCTGAAATACCAAGGTTTTTAGTAATACAGAGCCTTATCCACTTTACCTATACAAGTTGCTACAAGGATAGTTTATCAAGGATTGTTTATCTCAAGGACTGTTTATCTACAAGGATTGTTTATCAAGAATTGTTTAGCTCAAGGATTGTTTATTTCATCCAGAGTTTCTTTTTCAAAGTAAAAGCACCTTGTAGCAACTTGTATAGGTAAAGTTGATAAGGCTCTGTATTACTAAAAACCTTGGTATTTCAGGGTCCAGCTACTCACTGAAGAGATCTCAAAAAAGGTTGAAACCGGTCTGGGTAGTGACCCCCCCCCACCCATAATGTATAACAGTATACATCTTCTAGTGAGATGTGTTTTACATTATGGGAAATACTAAGAATAGTGATCAGAGTTTTACCCATCTTTACAACGAGTTACCCTGGTGTTGCACTACCTTTTAGACTTGAACTACGTTCAAGTGCAAACGTAACTGCTTTGCTTACTTGGGAGAAGGGTAAAAAAAAACACCAAGTTTATAAAATTACTTGGTATCCTTATTATATATTATCCCCAAGGTAAAAAAAATTTCATATATATATATATATAATAAACACACCCAACCGAAATGGGCACGCAACGCGACTGATATAATATATCAGTGGCGTTGCGTGCCCATTTCGGTTGGATGTGATATCATGGCTTGTGCAACCTGCGCTACAAAATTCACGCCACTTGGACCGTATAATTGCATTTTTATCGAAGTATGAAAGTTTTATGAGTGTACAGCATATCATTGCTAATCTTAATTGGTCTAATACAATTAATTGTAGGATAACTTTAATTTTTCAATTAATTGTAACCAAATCTGCGCAGAGTGGGGGGACAATGCGTTTGTTTTAATATACTGTATATTAAAAAACAACAATGAAGGAGAATGCTATATTTGGTTGGTATATTTGATTACTCGAAGGTATACAGTTTGGAAGAGGAGAATGAGGCTTACCTCCTCATTCTCCTCTTAAAAGTTACAAATGTATCGAAAATTATACGTTATATATATATATATATATATATATATATATATATATATATATATATATATATATATATATATATATATATATATATATATATATATATATATATATATATATATATACATATATATACGTTATAGGATTTGATATAAAAATTAATACAAATGAAATTTACAAAATCAATTTTTAATCTTTGCTTATGCTGGGTTGTGGATCGTCAGGGTTATTTGTTCTTGGGTTGAGGTAGGAAATGTTCTCTTGATGAGGAACATGCTGAGCTTTGTTTGAAGTTTGTTTCTTTTTTTCTTCATATATCTCACGATAACAACGCACAGCATCTTGAATGATACTTTCAACCTTTGTGAATCGTTCGACATTAGGGTCCATTGCTTCGAAACTGGCGTGAGCTTTATTCAGTTGCGAAAAAGAATCTGATAAACTCTTTGCAGTGAATTTCTTTTCTGGCTCCTTTTCTTCTTTCTCTTCTTCCTCTCTCGCTTTTTCTTCTGACACTCTCTGTGTCAGAAGTATTTCTGTAGAATTTTAATTAATACACCACACGTAACAGATGCTTGAAAGCGACTGAGTGTATGGAAGAGATAGTTATCGTACGCACAGCTGCCTGATTTATTATTTATTTATTCATTAATTCATTTTTTTTTTGCGTGTGTGTGTGTGTGTGGTCGTAAGTGCGGACGGTGGTAAGTAGCATAGGGCTTAAGTCGACCACCGGGTGTATATCCTATCCTAATTTGCGCTCACGCATAGACCTACAGTTTTTACCGTGTAGACATTCAGAACCGAAATCCTACGGAATAGGTTGGTTCCTCCTTATTCCTGGAGGCATCCTATGACTGTAGCCTGTGTGTGTGTGTGTTCACGGGGCCGGTTTGGCTGCTTGCAGGATGAAAAACCACCAGATAAACATGGGAGGGGGGGACTCCGTCCACTCCCAAGACCGCTGACTTGGCTATGGCTGAGGAAAATCCTTAAGCTCCTCACGTCGTCGACGGGAATCGAACCTAGGACACTCCTTCCCCAGGCATATGGTTGCAAAGCGCATAGCCATTAGGCTATGCACTTTGAGATATATATATATATATATCTTTGATATATATATATATTAAGGATACCAAGTAATTTTATAAACTTGGTTTTTTTACTCCTTCTCTCAAGTAAGCAAAACAGTTAAGTTTGCGCCTGAACGTAGTTCAAGTCTAAAGGTAGTGCAACAAGGGCAACTCGTTGTAAAGGTGGGTAAAACTCTGATCACTATTCTATTTCTTATAATGTAAAACACATCTCACTAAGAGATATATACTGTTATGGGAAATACTAAGAATAGTGATCAGAGCTTTACCCACCTTTACAACGAGTTGCCCTGATGTAGCGCTACCTTTAGACTTGAACTACGTTCAGGCGCGAACTTAACTGTTTTGCTTACTTGGGAGAAGGATTAAAAAAACCAAGTTTATAAAATTACTTGGTATCCTTAATATATATTATCCCCAAGGTAAAAACTTTTCACATCTTTATCTCATCCAGAGTTTCTTATTCAAAGTAAGAGCACCTTGTAGCAACTTACATAGGTAAAGTGGATAAGGCTCTGTATTACTAAAAACCTTGGTATTTCATGGTCTAGCTACTCACTGAGGAGACCTCAAAAAATGTTGAAACCGGTCTGGGTAGTGACCCCCCCACCCATAATGTATAACAATATAACAATATACATCTCTTAGTGAGATGTGTTTTACATTATGAGAAATACTAAGAATAGTGATCAGATCTTTACTCACCTTTACAACGAGTTGACCTGGTGTTGCACTACCTTTAGACTTGAATTACGTTCAGGCGCAAATTTAACTGTTTTGCTTACTTGGGAGAAGGAGTAAAAAAACAAGTTTATAAAATTACTCGGTTTCCTTAATATATATTATCATCCCAAGGTAAAAACTTTTTACATATATATATTCATCAAAGCTTGATTTGCTTCCTCAGTTTTAAGAAAAGGCTGGTTATATTCCACTAATTCGAGACCTGCCCAAGGGCCTATTAGTTGTGGAAATATTTTCTAAAAATGAAAGTTGTGCCGAACAAAGCGGCCTTTTGCAGCTGCCCAATTTTTAATCCATCTAATTCGAGTGCTTCTAGATGTTTTTTCAATGTTTTAGCGATGGCGCCTAAAGCAGCTATTATTATGGAAACAACTTTCGTTTTCTTTTGCCAGATTCGTTCAACTTCGATTTGCAAATCGCGATATTTTGTAATTTTTTCATTTTCTTTGTCGTCAATCCGACTATCTCCTGGTACTGATATTTCGATAAACTTAACACTCTTGTTTTCACTTTTTTCAACCACTGTGATATCGGGTGTATTACATTCCAAGCTTTTGTCAGTCTTGATTTTGAAATCCCAGAGTATTTTAGCTTTTTCATTCTCAACCACTTTTTGGTGAACGTTATGCTTCCAATAGTCTTTAGATACTTCAAATCCATACTTTTTACATAAATGCCAGTGGATTATCTTAGCTACGTTATCATGCCTTTTATGGTACTTAATTTGTGCGATTTTGCTGCATCCACTTATAATGTGGTTCACCGTTTCTTTCTTTTCTTTGCACAATCTACATTTACTGTCTTCTTGAATTTTTTGTATTTTTGCCTTCATAACGTTGGTTTTAATGGCAGTTCTTGTCCTGCAAAAATTACCAATTCTGTTACGTTCTTTAGTGCCCCATTTCTCAACCATTGCCAGGTGAAGTTGCTGTCAGCAGTGTCCTCTATGCCGTGAATGTATTTTCCATGCAATAACTTATTTTTCCATCTTTCAGTTCTCACTTTTACTTGGTTGGTTTTGTATTCCAATTTTGTCTCCATGGGTTTAAACAAACCCCTCTTTCCTTACCTCAATTAGAAATTTTTCCGTTGTTTGCTGCAGATAATCATTTAAATTTCGTGTTTCTTCTTCAATAACTTGCTTCACTTGTAATAATCCTATACCTCCTTTTTTGCGTGATAGATATAGCCTATCAATGTCACTGTGAGGATTGAGGGCATGGTGCATTGTCATTAATTTTCGAGTTTTTCGACCTAAATCTTCCATCTCTAGCTGGGTCCATTCAACAATGCCTACTGAATATCTCAGAACAGGTATGGCCCAGGTATTAATTGCTTTTATCAAATTTCCAGCATTAAGCATTGACTTAAGGAGTTTTCTTAATCGTCTTATGTATTCTGCTCTAGTTCTTTCTTTGATCTTATTGTGCAGAATTTGTGATGCTTCTAAAATTCCCAAATATTTGTAGCTCTCATCGAATTTTATTGCCTTTATTATTTCACCATTGAGCAGCTCGATTTCATTTATACCTTCAAACTTTCGTCTTGTTATTCCAGCAATTGCACATTTGTCTAAGCCAAAATCCATTGATATATCTTGACTGAATATGTGCACAGTGTTAAGCAACGATCCGAGTTCATTCTCTGATTTTGCATACAACTTCAGATCGTCCATGTATAAAAGGTGAGATATCTTTATACTCTTTTGCGCAGTTTGATAACCATGAGCAGTTTTATTTAAAATTCTAGTTAAGGGGATCAATGACAATATAAACAATAGGGAAGATAATGAGTCTCCTTGAAAGATGCCCCTTTTTATGTTTACCTCTCCAATTTCTTCTCTGTTTATAACCAACGTTGTTTTCCAGTTTTTCATGCTGGATTGCAAAACTTTTTGCACGTTTTCGCTAATACCGAATAGTTCTGTGCATTTTAAAATCCAACTATGAAGCACCGAATCAAACTCTTTTTTATAATCTATCCAAGCCATATGAAAGTTGGTTTTTCTACGTTTGCAATTTTTAAGAATCATTTTATCAATCAGCAATTGGCTTTTGTGCCTCTTGAATTTTTGCTGTTACCTTTTTTGTTCGACTGGGAGAAGAGAATTTGCTTTAAGATAGTTGTATATTTTATCAGCTAGTATGCCTGTGAGTAGCTAAGTTGTTGGCAGGCAGGTTATTGGTCGGAAGTTTTCTGGGTTTGGACCTTTTTCTTTATCCTTTATGATCATAAACGTTTTCCCTGCTGTGAGCCACTCTTCTTTGCTTTTTCCTTCTAAAACACCATAAAACTGGTTAGCAAGTCTTTCATGTAAGCCTGTTAGACATTTCAAACAGTAGCCATGTAATTCATCCTTCCCGGGTGTTGACCAATTTTTTTTAATTTTTTTTTAGCTTGCTTTTGGACCATTTCAGTTGTTATTTTCAGTTGGTCCATTTTTCGTTCTTGAGATTCGTTCGTAATTTATTCAATCCATTTTGCCTTGTTATTTTGCCTCTTAGGGCTGTCCCATAGGTTTTTCCAAAACTTTAGTGTATTTTCTTTGTCTCTGGTATTTATATTTGTATTTTCTTTGAGGTTATCATTCCTGCAGCAATCAATTTTCTTGTAAAACTGGTGCTGATTTGCTTAAAAGATCGAATTTTGCTTGTACAATGCGTGCATTGTATCCTCTTATTTTAGCTGCAACTGCAACTATTTTTTGCTTCACTTCCTCTAATACTTCATCAATAGGTTGTGTTCCAGTATTATATCTCTTTATGAGGTTATTTCGGATTTTTGTGTTTTTCAGCTTCTTTTCCTTAAGGATTTTCAAATTGCTCACGTCTGCTCTGAGTTTAAGAATTTTATTCTCCAGTCGATGCTTCCATTTCGGTTCCTGAGCCTTACTGTTTTTGGGTTCATTAATCTTATATCCTAATTCAGATGTTACGACGTAGGCTATTGAGTACATAAGTTGATTCGTTTGCCTAATAGTTCCAGTAGGAATATCCATTGCAGCTTTATTGGTTTCTTGTAGGAGTTCCTTCAATTTTTGTTGAGATACTTGTCTCAATACTGGAAGCCTAACTCGTTCCTGGTTGCTGTTCATTTGCTCGATAAATTTTCTTGCGATTTCTTCTTCCTTATCTGATAGTTTCCTTTCAACTATCTGTATATTTTCAAAATTTTCAGTATTCTGCACGAATCTGGTTCTGCTCCATTCATATTCTTGGTCACTTCAGGGTCAGTACGGTCTCCTTTTACAGCTTGAGGTTTTAGTGCTTCCAGCTCAAGTTCACTAAATACTTTGCGTTTTGATAATGAAGCTGCGTTGCTGCATCAGCCTTTCGAATGAAATTTCAGAATTTGTGTCGTTCAAGCCAAAGTTCGAACATTCGTTTCTGAAATCCGCTAACTGATGGGTTTGAACTGTAGAAGCACTGCATGACAGTCTACAGATAATATAACAGGTGTATATTATCCTTAAGGATAATATACACCTGTTATATTATTATAATAAAAATTATAATAATATTATAATAAAAAAATAAAAGTTTTTGTATATAAAAATTTTTTATAAATTTTGTATATTGTAAATAAAAAAAAAGAAATTTGATAGGCGGAAAAGGGGAGACATGATTGAGACATTCAAATTGCTAAAAGGATTCTATAGGATTAATTCAGATGATATTTTTGAGATCAGGACTGGTGGTGGGAGAACTAGGGGACACCCATGGAAGCTGGGCAAGAGCGTGGTTAGCAGAGGTGTTAGAGCTGGGTTCTTTACTTTTAGAGTGGTAAATGAGTGGAATAAGCTGCCAGAGTCTGTTGTGGGTGCTATGACTTGCTCAAGTTTTATAACAAGGTGACGGCTGAACTGGATAAGGGAAATGGGTTTACAGTGATACTGCTGGACCTGGCAAAGGCGTTTGACAGGATACCACATGGAATTCTAATCCGTAAACTGCAACATATGGGAATGGATATAGGGTTGGTGAGATGGATAGCTGGGTGGTTGATGGAGAGATATCAAAGAGTAGTTTATTCAGGAGTAGAGTCCAAAAAACGGCCTGTGACTAGTGGTGTGCCACAGGGTTCTGTTCTTGGACCACTGCTGTTTAATCTGTTCATTAACGATATAGGGAAGGGTCTAAGTGGGACAGTTCATTTGTTCGCTGATGATGCAAAGTTGGGTAGGGCGATAGTGAATGTAGAAGATGTCAAAGTCTTGCAAGATGACTTAGATAGATTGGAGTTCTGGACTAAGGAGAATGGATGTCAATTTAATGTGACAAAATGTAAGGTTATGCATTTCGGAGTGAAAAGATTAGCAGCAGTATACCACATTGGTGGAACTGTACTCCAGGAGATTGATGAGGCCAGGGACTTGGGAGTGTTGGTGGATAGGGAGATGAAGTTTAGGGGGCACATTGCGAAAGTAGCTAAATCAGCTCATCAACTCACTTGGTTGTTGAAAAATACCTTGACGAGCAGAGAAAAACAAGTTATTGTACCTCTGTACCGAGCCCTGATAAGACCTCATCTCGACTACTGTGCCCAGATTTGGTCACCTCGGTTCCTTCTCGATGGGGAGGAGGTTGAGAGGATCCAGAGGCGAGTGACTAAGATGATAGCAGGTCTATGGAATGAACCATATGAGAACAGGTTGAAGATTTGTGGGTTGCAGAAACTAGTTGATAGCCGGAAAAGGGGAGACATGATTGAGACATTCAAATTGCTAAAAGGATTCTATAGGATTAATTCAGATGATATTTTTGAGATCAGGACTGGTGGTGGGAGAACTAGGGGACACCCATGGAAGCTGGGCAAGAGCGTGGTTAGCAGGGGTGTTAGAGCTGGGTTCTTTACTTTTAGAGTGGTAAATGAGTGGAATAAGCTGCCAGAGTCTGTTGTGGGTGCTATGACAGTGAGCGAGTTCAAGGCAAGGTATGATTAATACTGTGAGAATGTTGAACAGCTGCGTGAACATGATGTTTAGGGCCTCCCTCGATGAGTCTAAGGACTCCTGGAGTAGCCCGTGGTAATAATAATAATAATAATAATATTACATGAAGTAAGGCCTGGTCCAGCTTCAGGTGCCTCGGGTTCGCCACGCCCGTACTCACTAGAGTGAGCCCTTGAGTATTATATATATGTACTTGTGTGTGTGTGTGTGTGTGTGTGTGTGTGTGTGTGTGTGTGTGTGTGTGTGTGTGTGTGTGTGTGTGTGTGTGTGTGTGTGTGTGTGTGTGTGTGTATGTGTGTGTGTGTGTGGGTGGGTTTTGATTTTCACGAGCGAAAAATAAAATAATCTGAATCAAATGCGTATTAGATATTTTAATTCTATTACTAATCGATAATCTCGATGTTGGTAATTTTATTTGGGCTTTTTACATCTCGATATACCCACGTGTTTTTCAAATACTAGATTTGTCAAAGAAGCGTTCTTTTTCTATTTTGTTCCAACGCGCATGCTCCGGGCACTGCGCTCACGAGGAACTTGAGCGCGCGATTAGTGTTGTTCGTTTGTTCAGCAATCGAAGTTGTATCGCTGCTACTCACCAAATTACTAGATACGCATTGTGATGCGGCGCTCGGATAAATATTTTTATGTAATGCGGCCCTCGGATTACCTACGGTTGGACTGGCCTGACTTAACAGACATTCACTTTTAAAACACTTAATAATACTCTTTCTCCAGTTTCAATTTCCGTCCACATATTCTTTAATTTTATTGACTTATACATTTCGCATACGCTGCACTGAATAATATCCTGCGAATTCAATTTGCTGAACAACATCTTTGCTGCCATTGTTCGTCACGTTGGTGCCATGCCAACAATATCGCAATAAGAATTTATTAATATACTAATACAGTACTCTTTTTACTTTTAGGAATCACGCGAAGTTTGGAAACAATGAGAGGAGTCTTTAACGGGAATAAATGCAAAAATATAATATCAACGATATTGGTATTCAGAGGATGAGCCGCACACCCTGAATTTTCGCCCCTGAATTTATTATTATTATATATATACGTATATATAATCTCCTCAGTTCAAATCCCATCCATGATATGAAGTACCTTTATGCTTCTTAAGGTTCTTTTCATTTGAATGTGAGTAAAATAGCGATTTTTTTTTGCTGAAAGCTTGGGTTTTGGTTTATAAACAGAGTGATCAAAATTAAAATATCTCTGTTTCAGGCCTTGTGAAGCTCCGTCCAGTGATCCAATGGTACAAAACTTTGCTGGAATACATTGTGCGTTATGTAGAAGTGATATCAGAGAAAGAAAAAAGTGATTCCAAAATATTCACCGCCAGAGGAGCTATAAACCCCAAATGCATGAAATTTGCTTATCACACAACTGGGCAGGTGCCAGGAGGGTTTAAAAAGATGTCATGGGATTTTTCCCTTTGTTCTGGTTGTTAATACCGTCCACAGGGATGGCACTAACTTTGCCCAAACGTGCTCTGATCGTAAAGCTGTACTCCCTAAATAATTGCAATGCTGTTGCTGCGCTAAGCTAATTTCGTTGCCTGAACAAATGTCGACGAGGTTCACTATTTCCATGTGCTCTGCGACGAATGATTAGTCGTTTTGAAGAAACGGGATATTTGGGAGTTAGACTTGGCAGAGGTCGCAAACCAATCAGACAATAAGTGAATAAAGTTGTTACTGCCGTTGTAGATCAAGCCACGAATAAAGCGTTGGTTCCTGCAGTGCCCTTGATGTATCAAGACACATGGATGAGCCTTGCACAACTGTTTAAAAAATTCTACTGAAGATTCTGCATTTCTACCCATTCGAGATAATCTTGCAGAACTTTGAAAGTTAACTGACATTCACTCCGTACTAGAGTGGAGTTGGACGCTTCATGGCCGTGGATGATTTGTGCGATGAGGCACTTTCACTTCAATGGAGCTGTGAAAACTCACAATTGACGGGTATGGACTATGCAAAACCCCTATGCAATCCAACAAATTCCTTTGTTTTCACCCAAGGTCAGTGTCTGGTGCGGGTTTACAGCTTCGTTTATCAGTGGATCATTTTTCTTTGAAGACATTCGGCAGTCGGGCCCTTTGACCTGCTCAGTTACTGCCGAGAAGTATCCCAATATGATAAACAATTTTCTTGTGCAGCGCCTTTGCATGGATTCGGCTATTTTCATGCAGGATGGGGTCTCTCGACACATTGGTCGATCCTTATGGATGTTCTTCGAGAACATTTCACAGAAGCCAGAGTGATCAGTCGTGCATCTCCCACTGCGTGGCTGCCCTGTTCACTTGATCTGACCACCCTGTGACTTCTGGCTCTGGGAATTTCTCAAAGACAGGGCTTATCGGGATCATCCTGGTAACTTGCCAGTGCTGAAAGCATAACATAGCATGTGCGCAACATCAGTCCCGATCAGCTGCGTTCTGCCGTTGAATACACTGTGCAAAGGATGCAATTTGTGGCATACTGGGAAGGCAGCACATTGAACAGTACAGCTCGTGAATAAAAGTGTGTGTTATTTATGCTTGTGTTGCATTTCTCCTTCTTACACCCACAGAAAAATTACTACATCTACATTCGGTACAATATACAGCGCCCCTGGTGATGAATTTAGGAACTATCCCCCCTCCTTGCAGATATCGCTTCAGCAAACCGACACATACTGGCCAATATATACATGCTAACTCATATCACCACCCATCGCAAAAATTTGAAGTCATTAACACCCTTAAAAACAGAGCTATAACAATTTGCTTTAATCAACAAGGTCTTAAACAAGAATTAAAGATTATTAGCAACACATTTATAAATAATGGCTATAACAAAAATACTATTAATAAAGTTCTTCATAAAACTTCATCAAAAAAGAATATAGATTACAGTAAAACCATACCCATCCCATACATTAAAGGATTATCAGAAAAAATCAACAGAATCCTACACCATTGTAATCTCAATGCCACTTTTAAACCACCTATAAAATCAAAAAACATATTCAACTCCTTTAAGGATCCTCTCCTCTCATTGGCACATCTTAGAGTTTATTGCATCTACTGCACCTGTAACTTACCTTATATTGGTGAAACTGGACGTACAATCCCTATACGTAATAAAGAACAAAAAAGACACATTATATATACATATATATATATATATATATATATATATATTGTTGGTCAGTAACTTTAGCAAACCATGTAGATTGTAGTGCAGCTTGTTTCTCTGTATATATTGTGTATGCTCCAGATGATGACCTTGTTATGAAGGTCGAAACGTAGAGTGTTGATTTTGGTTTATATTAAACTAAAGTTTTACTCTAACACGGTAGTTGTCTCCATAATTTTTCAAAACGTATTCTGATCACCGTGTAAGCACGGAAGAAAGGATATCCTGCTTCAGCATTATATTGTAATTATTATTCGAAAATATTGTAAATATTGTTATGTTTGTAATGGTAGATAGCGTGTATCATTAATCAACATTCAATATCTTTCATCAATATTTTTCCCCGTTTCTAATTGGCGTTCATCACAATGAGTAGTTGTCGTCTGCCTCTGTCTGTATGCATATAACACACCACTGTGACTGCACGGATTTTGATAAAATTTAGTACAGGGGAAATGTTAGCAATATTTTCTTACCAAATCCAGTATTTTATATCCATACTAGACAATGATTTATACGAAACACCTTTGAGGAACATTCTTTCCTGCCACTTTTTTTCAAAACTTTCGAAATCCCCTCTCTTACGAATATTCCAGAAACTTCGGATATATTGTGTGGACGCATCTCAATATTTTAAAATAAAATTATGTTAAATAAATGAAGTTGTCTTTTAAAGTGATAATTGTATTTCTAGTTTTTGTAACGCGAGTGATTTCAGATGATGTTACACGACCACCATAAAATAAAATTATAAAATAAACCAATAAATGGATTCTGTTTTATATACTGGACAATTTTTTGATTTTTCTAAACGATTTTAAGATTTTAAAAATATTTTAAAATGCTATGTTCCTTAATCTGAAAATATATTAAACATTCAATTTTAAAGCATTTAGTTGAATAAATTATGACACGATATTATTATACTGAGGGGGGGGGGGAATCCTATTCTTCGAGTCATAAAATGTTGTATCCCCCTCTTTCCCATGCATTTGTCACTAAACCTTGACATAATTTATGTAAGATGATGACCTAATATAGAAAAGCCCATTTAAGAAACGGTATTGTTTTTCATTGTTAAGAGGTTTCGCAACAACGAATGCTACCTATTAATGCTACTCTGACAGTTCATCCATGAATGTATAATATATTGATATGCATATCACAGAGGCGTCTGGGTTCGATGGTTATTCACAATATTTGATATATTTAGTAATTTTTGTAAATAATTTTATGTCATCGTTTTCAGTTTAATACTGTTAGTTTTGTTTATATACAGCTTTATTACATACCATAATTAGAATGGCTATTCATTTAATAATAAAATTATATGCATTTAATGAACAGTTTTCTCTTGTTAATTGAGATATAAACACGCTAGGGCTAGTATTTGATAGGGATGACGACACCCTATAAACACCATTCAGTTTTAGTATAACTGCATTGTTAAACCTCGGCTTCCATTTCAACCCCTTTTAACAGCCATATCCAAATAATAAATAAATAAATATGACACTCGATTGCCAAATCAATAATCGGTTTTACTTCATCTAATAGATGGTTGCAGGTGCAAAGGATAACTACATTTTCAAATTTCGGAAATTATGTTGTCATTGCAGGAGCCGTTTTACATAACTCCACAAGTAAAGTAGCCAGTACACTCACTAGATATTTTTATCCGAGAAAAATGCTAACTGCAATCCATTATACATCAAAATTACCCACCCCCAGTGCTAAATATTAATTATGTGTGCTCTTTATAAATTAAAGTTTTTAATTTATAAAAAGCCTCTTAGTTTTTAGTCATAAAATAAAAATATAAAATAAATCAGCTAATGCTGATTTATTTTATATTTTTCATTTCATGTTCAGTTCAGTCTCCTCCGGTAGCCAATCAGAGATAACTGGCCCATGTCTATCACTAATTATAGCAGCCACCGATGAAGAGGCTGACAATCAAGAACTACCATTTCTTGGTACCTAACCTTAACGAGATATTTTACTGTCTGAAATAATGTAGGTACTACGGTCGATTTTCTTGAGTTTACTAGAGGAAAGACACGCTTGCACGTGCCAGAGATCGACTAACTTGGGAACCAGTCGAAGAAAGGCTTACAAAACGTTCCTCTAGTCAGCAACTAGACTTGAACTCAAGTCAAACTTCGAGTGACAAAGCGCAGAGGATGCAAGCGTCACTTCTACCGAGCTACACAGGCCTTGTTTTTAATCGTTATTAATTTTATTTAGAGTTTTTTCCCAGGATATCTATGAAATTATTTCTTTTTCAGTTTAATAGGTATGAGATTAAATATTTTCAATGCAAAGAATGCAAAGTGTCTGTAAGTGACCTATTTTAAGTCAGTGGGCGTTGAATCTATTAATCATGCTTCACATATCATTTATGGGACAAACCCCCTGAATAGCCTGCTAAGTAATTTGACTTAATATGAATCAAATTAATACACGGCAGGATGCTTAATTTTATTTGCATAATTTGCTGTTGTCTGTAATTTTTTATGTGAATTCCTCTGACGAAAGATTGTAACCCTATAGAACATTTAGTAATCTGAGTGAGATTAGGGTGAGATATACGTGAAACCCTACTCTAGAGACCAAGCATAGTATAGTTTTACAGAAACTGCAGCCTTTAATTAGCAAGGTGATGTTAATTTTCATACAGGACTATAAAATTGATTTCATCATCATCGATAGAACTTACAGACTTTTACAAGCTCACAATCTGCCAAGTGTCGCTGGCTTTCCTAACCTTAATTTTTAGAAAAGCATGGTTCGTCTTATCCCCCCATGAATATATTTCGTCTATAAATTGCATGTGTTCTTTTGTTGCTTGTTTTGTGGTATGAAAAATCCCAGTTTCCGAGAGGAAAAACCCTTCTGACAAAGCACAAGACCCGCTAACTTCAGATAAAAAGCTCTTCTTACATTTCTTTGCGGGCTAGAGATGAAATTCATTTATCTGAAAATTATGTGTGTTCTGTAGAAAGTTTGACTATATTACGGAAGAAAATAATCGAAGTTCCATAAGGAAAATCTTTCCGCTTTCTTACGAGACTAGTAAATTTCCTTTGAAATAAAAAAATCCTTATTCAAGCCTAGATCATTCCTACCCAAGGGCATCGCTGCTACTGAGCTAATGCAGTTTTATTAATGCATAAAATAATATTTTTCTTTTTTACTGTACTTGGGTCATAAATTGGCATACTTAGTGTGGTACACTTAGGACGAATGTCTGTCCTTGTTAGCAGCATACTTTATCAGAAAAATCATGAAAATAATTTAAATCCACAAAAAAAAAAAATCTTCCTCCAGTACCATAGGTATCGAAGCACTGTATCAGATTTTATGTTATCTCACGAAAACCAGTATTTTTTTTTTTTTTTTTTAATAAAACCTATTTTTCTGCCAGAAAACTGATCGTAATTCAGAAAGTATGATTTAAAAAAAAAAAAAAAAGATACATTTCGATATCCTTACAAACATCTTCTCAACAAAGCCATTTCATTCCATATAAAACTTAATATTCAGTTTCACTTATTATAGAGAGTAGGATGCAATGGTATATTAAACTAGATTGAGAGAAACTAGATTTCGCTTTCATATTGTTTCATTGGTTAATTTGTATGAATGATACGAAAGGTTTCTCGTCTGAATAAGTGTGATTCAGAGTTTGATGATTATCATTAACAATCTGTTCGGTTCGTTTCAAAAATCCCCATAAGCCGTATCTCAGCTTTCAGCTTGTGTTTTGAAAGATCAGACCTTGGTGATAACAGCATACCTCTGTAGCGCAATCAGAACAACATGGCCTGTGACTTTTTTTTTTTTTTTAATATCTCGCCCATGAAAGGTTGTAAGTTTATCGTTTCTGGTCGGTGATTTTAGAATTATTTATTTGAAATATAAAAAGCAAAATTACTTTTTTGTGGTATGGATTTTCTTCCCACAAACCAACTGGCTTATGAATACATACTATGGAAGAGATGTGAATATCAAGGTGCACAGTGACCTGTTTAAGTGTCATGAGTGCGGGAGATTAATTATATAGTTGATGGTGTTGGGAATCTAGAGAAGTGCTCAAAGCGGATGGAACCTATGCTGCAATGCAAGAACCTAAACCAAATAATGCCGGAATAACTGAATCCTTACCTGGGTTGGGCGTACCTCCTAATCATACATGAATGAAATAGTAAACTGCCACCTCCGAAGTATCATGGGAAAAAAAAAGGCTTTATTATCTTCTCAAAATTCTTTTTCCTTTGCATCCAAGTCAATTTGAAAAGCAGAAACGCTTTATATGCGTTTCTGCTTTACAGGCTACGATTTGAGTCCATCTATAGCATGGATGTTTATAAAAGTCTATAGGTAGTGAATGAATTTTATGGGCCAATACCATCGTTCTTATTGAACTATGGTATGATTGACCAAACAAAGTATTTGAAAAAGTACTTTGTTTGGTCTCTAGATCAGAATTCCGAATTATGTAATCCTTAGCTCATTCAAAGTAATAAATCCAGCCTTTCGTGACATAAAAATAAAACTCAACGGAAGGTAAAAATGATAATATGTATAAAAGCAATTGTTACATTTCAAACTCATCAAGCGAATATGATTTGGTTTGAGAATTGAGATAACCGATTCTCTCGCATTGCCCTTCATCCTTACGAGTATAGTTAATTTTACATGTAACATTTAGAAATGATAACTAATATTTACTCCAGTTGTTTTGATCACTACAGAGTCCAAACTTGGACTAGTTTAATTAAATGAGAAAAAGTCGCACCATAAAATAGTGCACAGTGCAAATATCGAAATCAGATTAACTACACATAAGGTCGATCCTCCACTTTGGCCAGAGTTCATAGCACATTCAAATTTTTAATCGAGGTACTCTCCGAGTATAATCAAGGTAAAAAAATAAACAAAAATAGAATATAAACCCTATATCTTTGATAATATAATTTGTGTGTTTGTACAGCAAGCAAAATAGAGAGTTCTGTAAGAGAGCGTTTAAAGCCTAAGAAGTTCTCCCCCCTAAGCTTGCTATGTTCTAAATACCGACATCAGTTGACAAAATTTCTTTTAAAAAT
The DNA here is from genome assembly GCF_054136105.1 of Typopeltis vanoorti. NCBI lineage: Eukaryota > Metazoa > Arthropoda > Arachnida > Uropygi > Thelyphonidae > Typopeltis > Typopeltis vanoorti. Next base: position 28,572,464 of record NC_143555.1, on the reverse strand, counting down.
GAACAAGGCCAAACAAACGATAATTACTAATACTTTATTACACTCATCATTTAGGAACAAAGGAAGAAAGGTTCCAGGGTTCACTTATCGGACGAAACCTCATATAAGCTATATATACATACAGTACATACACATACATACACACACACACACACACATATGAAACATGAATTTAAATTAGTACTGATGGATGTCAACTTTGTATATATACAGATGCTTGAAACCCCTTGAACACTTTCATTCAGGAAAATACAAGTCACTGAAGTGGAACATCATTGAAGTGAGTTTATTATCGGTGATATCAATCGGTGATGATCAAACCTCGGCGCTTTCCAGCTATTTTATTTTTCTGAACTTCACACGAGCAGCTACTACGCACTCTGATGTAATCCAGTCGCCAAGGCAGGTCGGAAATGGTAGGATTATACTCTCTAACCAAAGCATAGGTGTAGCTGTACCGCTGTACGCAACGAGATAGTTTCTGATGACTTTTATCGATGAAACGGCACGGCTTACCCTTCACATTCTCTTCGCAAGACGTCTGATAAAAGCTCTGAGTAGAGTTCTGGTCGCGATAAAGTTCTAGAATTCTACCAGTCTTTGAAACTCCACCTGTCGGTTGAATAATCTCTGTGATCGACGGACAGCATTCGTCATAATCAGCAGGAGTAATAAGCAGTGCGTCTCGTTTCTTGAGCGATGGATCCCACGGCCAATCACTGAAATAACAATGCAAATGTCAGGGCTATTTTATCACTGCAAAGACATTCTCTTATAGTGAAGTAATTTAATTGGATCAATATAAAGATGAAAAATAAAAAATAATCTAAAATAATCATATCAGATAATAATTCATTTTGTATCTAATTCTGAATTAAATTGCATAGTTTAAATCGAAATCTATCGATGCTTGTTAAGAAACATCTCAATACTAGATTTCAAAACCCGTCCATGCATCAATTCTACTGCGCGAGGCACTAAACAACAGCTTTCAAAATGGCCACAAAGGACAAGTATGCTAAGCAGCACATCAAGCGTCGTTATTATAAGTTTTACTATGTTCATGTAAACAATTTAAATGTTAAGCTTTGCGGTTTTCGAAATGAGTGATTTGGAAAAAAAAAAAAAAAAAGAAGTCCTGATTCAAATTCGACGAAACTGCTTCCTAGATCTTTGAAATGGCGTGAACATGAAAATTAAGTAAGAGATATCCAGAGATTTTGAAGAAAATTGTGTAAGAAGGAGACTTGTGATCAACAAATATTTAATATCGATGAAACTGGTCTTTTTTTCTAAGCGAATGCTTTCCAGGACATTAGCCAAATCAGAGAAATCTCAGCCTGCTTATAAAGTCGCAAAGTCGAATGAAATTACTGCTAGCAATATGCGAGACGTTTGGAAGCACATTCGTCCACATTGCAAATGATTTTAGAGGCTTTTCAAATTAATCTAAGGTAATTAAATCTCATTCTGAGAAGTTGAGTGATTCCGACCTGCTAAATTTAGATACACAGCGGGAAGATCCTGAAGAATATGAAGAAAATTTAATCACTGACAATCCCAAAGAGGTTTCACAGAAACAATTTGAAAATAGTTTTCGAACAATCGAAGTTTTTAAGCAGCAATGCATAGAAACTGACCCTAGTGAAGAGAGAACCAGCAAAATTTGCAGAAGAGGCAATAGGACCATACCGTCAGTTGTATGAAAAAAAGAAACAGAATGCCCGCCAAACTACGTAAGCTCAATTCTTTGTTAAGAAGCAGAAAAATAAATTTATATTCTGAATATGTTTTATTGTCTTTTAGCTCACGGTTTTCCTTTAACTAGGCCCTGAGACATACCCTAATTCTTTTATAAAAAAAATTAAGGTTTAAAAAAGAAATCTGAGGAACGAATTATATATTTACCCATAGGTTATTATATTCGATTAGTGCGTTTTCGATTAATGCGCCTGTTTTAAAGAACGCATTAGGCGCACTAATCAAGGGATTGCTGTATTGTATTATATGAATTAAAGAGGTGGCCTCAAGCGTTTAAAGGGAAGATTCTATAAATAACCACAAAAGTGGCACATAGAGAATTGATTGTTTCATCACAACATTGCCCTGCTTCATACAGCAACGCTGTATGAAGGGGGGGGGGGGTTTCGTTTCCAAGAACAATGACTGCACTCCCTCTCCTACATACTGTCCCTGCTTTTTACAACCTCTTTTTTGTTTCCATGATGAAATTTCAGCTAAAACTCAGATATCTGGAGAAGTTTCAGAGATCCCGAACCATAGGTAGCACTGCCAGACTGGTTGGCCAAGTGGATAGAGCCTACGCACTTCAACTAACAGGCGGTGAATCGAATGATTCACCGCCTGTTAGTTGGAGTTAGTTGTGTGTGTGTATGGGGGGGGGGGGTGATTCGCCCCCCACCACCACCACACACAACTATACAAGCATGTATGTTTGCAAAGGTGTTTGGGCAGTAGTAGTAGTAAATGAATTTCTTCTCCATTACTTATAGAAGGCGTGGAATATATAAAAAAATCATAGATAAATATCGAAAAACCGTTACAAATTTTAAATGTTTTAAACAAAAAATTTACAACTTTCTTTTTAATATTTGTAACAAAACTTTTAGTTTTAATAAATATCTGTTAAGAATGTAAGTACGGCAGCATCAAAAAAAAAAAAAAAAAAAAAAAACCGATCATGACTAAAATATTCTTAGCTACTTTCAGGTGTTACCGAAAATGTGTTTTCTGTTTATCAAAATCAAAAGTTAAAACTTGCATTGTTATGCAATCCTAAATAATAGATAGGAAGAACAAAAATGGTTCTTCCTATTCTATTATTTGATAGAAGTTCTTAAAATGTAATAAAATGAAGTTGTTATCAGTTCATCCTGTCACTCATATTTACAGCTGATGCAATAAAAATACAAAGGTTCCATATAATGCTGTATTTTTTTTTTTTTTTTTTGCTCAGGAAATATAACATACGATGCTGCATTACTCATTTTTATTTTTATTGCTGAGCATTAATAAACCATTGAAACGAATCTTTTGGAATGTGCTGTGCTGTGTGTGTGTGTGTGTGTGTGTGTGTGTGTGTGTGTGTGTGTGTGTGTGTGTGTGTGTGTGTGTGTGTGTGGGTGGGTGGGTGGGTGGGTGGGTGTGTGTGTGTGTGGAAGGATGGGGTCGGGTCTTATGAAATAAGATTTTTGTACCAAAGTATTTGGAGCGGTTATTGTCCAAGATTATGTTGAAAAAGATAAGGCCAATGTTTCTATTGGCTGTATATTTGTGGTTTACTATTTTGCAAGAATAAAAAGTCAAGTTTCTGGAAGATAACCCTGTGACGTCTGTATGAAATCAGAAAGTCTGCTATAAAGTCCTTATCCTATAAAGTTATCCTATTGTATAAAATGCCTATAAAGTTATCCAGTTATCCTAAAGTTCCCATAAAGTCTTTATACTATAAAGTTGCTTCATATCACAGACGGAATTCAAACCAAGGTCTTTCCAATCACAGACATTTAAAAAGTAAATTAGAGTGTAGGATCAGTACTTATCGTTTCAGGAAATCTTAGGGTAGTTCAAATGAGATTGAAGTCTTTACGAATCTAAGTACTTCAGATTTGAAATTTTCGAAGTACTGTAGATTTGCATTCTCTTAGAACCAAGCGACATGAACGAGTCCCTGACCCTCTGGAGGTCTCTCTTAATAATAATAATAATAATAATAATAATAATAATAATAAATAGATGTACTGAAAGCTGTACCATTTCGGAGAGTATTATTTTGCACATTGTTAAGGCAGATTTTTAATCTTAATTGTCGGTACAAAGATATTTATTCTCATACTGTGACAAAAGTGCAATCTGTTTATTATTTATCTGTTATTTCAATATTTAACTGTCTGGTTAATGTTGTTCAGTGCGTCCATGTTTGATCCCAAACCTACGCTTCTTTAAAAGACGCAGTTCATTTTATGCCTCATCTGTCTGCATTCTGTTTCGCTGTTTGATGATGGATTTTCGGATATGCAGTCGAGGAAGTGTGTCTCTTTAGATTATTATTGTGATTGAGATTATACATGAGCTCTCTTTAAGAGAGAGGCTTAAATTTACGTCATAAAAAAGTTCTTGATTTTATATTGAAATCCATGATTAATTATCCTTGATTAATTAATTACTCTTCATAAACATTTTTAAGTAGGCGGTAATTCTATTTAAAGCCCCAAGATGTTTATCTTTCTGATTAATCTGCAATTTTTTAACTTGCTTATTAATCCGCATTATAAATTAACGCTTTTAGGTTAAAGTATTAGCAAAGCATAGATGGCGAATTTGTAGCGCGATTTTACAAAAACAGATGAAAAATACAAAGACATAATCTCGAGTTTGTGATGTATATCGAAAGTTTTAAGCTTCTGCTTCGCGCAGGAGAAGTTACATGAAACTCATTTACTGTTCTTTTAATCCCACACAACAAAACACTCACTTTATTTATTTTATTATTTTTTCAAAACATTATAAGAAAAACAAAATATGTCTTCGTTAAATACTTGAATATTCAAGCTTCAACACTGTGTGACAGACTGCTGCTATTACTGGCATGTGGGTGGGCGTCAGAAATGAAGTCAACAAACGCGATGAGTTTAAACGAAACTGAGAAGAATATTTCTTAGGATCAGTTGGCTAAGTGGATATTGAAAAATACAGTGTAGACCAAGTTTATCACCTTGTCAGAATCTCTCCATTGTTCTATTCTATGTACTCACCCAACATAATGATGCTGAAGGGAAGAAAATGAAAAGAAAAAAAAAAGACTTTTAGGTAATAACCAAAGAATGGGGACTTTCTTTTTATTGCCAACTTCACAAAATGTATATATTAATTTACGTTTTTTAACTTTAATTTTTTTTTATTATTTATTTTACCGTCCTAGTTGGTTGATTTGATATCGTTCCCACTTTCCAGCAGTACGTTGTGATTTTGTATCCCACTCTCCAGTAATACATTGGTTGTGGGTTCGTATCCCACTAGTGGAGGGTGGAGTAATTTGAATGTGTGTTAGCGTCTGTTGTAAGTGGAAGATGAATTTCATCATGCATTGTGAAACTATTGCCCTGCTAATTGGATCCCTGAAATGGCTGAAAAAAATTCTCTGTAGGTTACTAGCCTTGCTCTAGATCAGCATTTCCCAAAGCATGGTACGCGAAAAGTCTTTAGGGGGTAGGAGCAGTGGCGTAGCTAAGGGGATGCTGAGGGGACGGTTCTCCCCGGGCGACACTTTGAACCTTTTGCAGTTAATTCTAAAATACAGTCTCGAGAATTCAGTTCCAAATATTGTAATACTACTGCGAATTTTCCTCACAATTGCTGTAAGTGTTGCTAGTTGCGAGAGGATTTTTTAAAAATAAAATTTGATTAAGAATTACCTACATTACTATGAAATAGACCTCACCAATGTCATCGACGATTTTGCTAACAAAAAAGCAAGAAAAATAACATTTTAGAATGTTGAAATTAAAGTTTTACTTCAAAAATAAACAGTGTTTTAATTTACTTCCCTATACGTCGTTTTGACTTTTTGTAGTATTTTTGGTCTATTGAGAGGGAGTGAAAAACTCAGGGACAGCCCCGGGCGAAAACTGCTCTCGCTACGCCATTGTGTACGAGACTCTTTTTTAATTATTAATATTATCCTTTTTTTGCCGCTGTGTTGTCACAGATATTCTATCATTCATTTTTCAATAACAAAAATAAAATAAAATAAAATAAATAAATAAATAAACAAAAAAATCTAAACGAAGTTTTACACTAAGCGTGTCTCTTGGCACGTATCGACTGACCTTTATTTGTGTCATGATCGTTACAATCGCGATTCGCGTGGTTGGAAATATATTTATTACAATTTTAAATTCAAACAGTTCGAACCTCGCACTTAGAATTCTCCACTAAATTTCGTTAAATCTCTCCTCTAAGTGTATTGTATGTATATATCTACGTATATTGGATTCGTATAACTAAAAATGCATTTAATAATTTTAAAAAATGTTTCACATAAACGTTTATAAATTATCATAACGCAAATGTTAAAAAATGAACACTTTTATGATTATTCGTGTTTGAATGAAACATTATTATAACTTCTCGTAAATTGCCTGTGCCTGAGAGTGAGGTACGCCGGTAAGCGGGTACTTCATAATATAAAATTTTAATTTATGAAGACGTACATAAGGTATTCATCTGTCTAGTATTTTCCGGTTTCCCCTGATATTGCACTTGATGTAAAAATTAAACTTTGAATTATAAACTAGATAGTGCAAATTGTTCACTGAAGGCTAAATAGAATTTCAAGATACCTGCGTTATAACGCAGCTGTTTTGAGGTTCCCATAATTAAATTTATATCGAAACAAGAACCACTGTGTATGATATTGTAAATGCATTATAAAAATTTGTATTGTATTTCATTATTTTTTGATACGTTAAAAATCAGTATTGAATTATTCCTGAATTCAATTAGGGGAAAAAAAAAAAACACTTTGTGTTAATATAGAACACCGGGGATGACTCATATAAGTTGCACCAAATGAAACACAAACTGTACTGTTCACTTTCATCCTGCTTACAGATTTATTTACAGAGACAACTGTTTTGACATTCCACTAAAATCGTGTAAGTAACATAAAATGCTAAATAAAATGAAAACTAAAATGCATAATACTACATTTGTCCCTACAGAATAAAATCAGGTCTATAAAGACTGAATCGGTTCTCTGAGTATGACAACATACTTTTTATTAATAATTTATAAATAAATAGATGAAATTAGCAGATACCTCGCGTGAAAAGTGGCTGTGTACCAGACCAGTTTCATTTTTCATAATTTTCTTTAAATAAAGAAAGCTTTATTTTATACTGAGCTTTTTTTTATATATATATAAAATAATGAACTCATTACTCGGAGAAAAGTTCGGCATGGTACTTGGTACTTGTTTAATTAAGTCCAGAGAGAGAGAGAGAGAGAGAGAGGAGCACAGCGTATGCTGACTATCAGCCAATCTAGTAGAGAAAAAAAAAATTTCTCTATATGGACTCAATACTGAAATGTGATCCCTGACTACTTGGTTTTTCCAGCTGTAATCATGATATACGATATTATTTTCGCATGCTTTATTTCACAACCTGATGCAAATAAATTTAGGGTTGAATAACTTATCACATTACATGATAAAAATAGTAGGTGATAACTTGAGATTACACCATGCCTACTCAACTGAAGCGAGGACATCTTGTCTCTTAACTACTTTTTCTCAGGCCTGTTTATTTGTTTTGTGTGAAGGACGATTGAAACTGCAGGAGGGAAAATCTTTCCACTTTCTCATAACACACCTGCAATTGCGCCTTTAGTTGAAAATCTTTATAAATTCCTCATAACCTACATGAAATTCGAACACAAAGAGCACGGAATCATCTACTGAGGATTAATTTCTTAGAATGCTAAGTAAACGTATGCTTCCTAATTCATACAACGTATTCCTATCGAAAAACTCAGGGAAAAAAAATGGAGGGGGGGGGAGAGCGTAAAGAGAGAATTTTCATCATACGTAAAACTATCGCTGAATCACACTGAGCTTAATTTATTAAATGCACTGCTAAAACAATTTGCAAAAAATTGACGCTTCCTTATTATCTGATATACGATACTGATCGTCATTGCTAGTCTATCAGCTTATCTACCCTTTAGCTCACCCGATCGTGCGAATGAATAAATAAATTGCTCATAAATATACTTGCACAAATTGGAGAAACATGTTTTTCCATTTACACATAAAATGTGTATATTTTCCAAAGAAAATATACAAAACGTGTCATGAATTAGTTTATTATTATTTATTTATTTATTTATTTATTTACTATGTTAAGACAGGAAATAACTTCACCTGCATCATCGGAAATTGCTATTGCCTGTTTTGTGTTTATAGAATGTGATGCAGTACTAAAAGTGATAAAGTATCAATATGATGCTTTAGTAAACAGACGAAATGAACAGAGAGGAGGACACCAAATAATTTCATTAATATATAACAGCAATATTTCAAAGGAATGAATAAGCAAAACAAATTAATTAAAAACGGATGCAAACACGCGCGGGCCTGTTTGCAAATATTTTTATTAATTCGCTGGGACAACATTGTCAAATTCAGGTAGAAGATTATCGCAGCCCTATCTGCGTCCACTACCATTGTATTCAGGAGACCTGAAGTAACATGAAAGAAAAACAAAAGTACCACGCTTACTCCCTACAGCAGGGTTTTCTGCCCATAGTACTAAAATGTGCTACACAAACATTCGTTCTGATGGGATTGATATAAGAAAAAATGTTGCTGTTGGATGGGATCTAGAAAAGAGTTGCGGTGCAAACTAAAATACAAACTATTTGATCTTTTGTTAAAGAATTTGAACAACGCGGAGTTAGGGGCGCCGACCCTCCGCGCAGTCGAAATTCCGTGTATAACTTTTGACTCCCCAAAAACTTTACTAATAGCCTACTGTTGATCGTGACCGGAAGACTTACAGATAACATAAACAGTCTATTAACACACGTTTTGTATGTTATATGTATTATGTATATAATACATATATTATGTAAATAATACATATTTACTCTAGTAAAAAAGTAAGCTAGAGAAAAGAAAATGTTAAGAAAATCATAAGGAAGAGAAAATACATTCTGATAAATACAGTACAGTACAGTGCTGTACTATATTTATCGATACCGTAAGTTTACGTTGTCTGTTTACAAGATGAATAGTCTGTCTATCAGGAGGACCTACATCAATATTGTCTTATATGATACAAAAAAAAAGGGGGGGGGGCATATGTTATGCGTATTACTAACACTATACATAAAAAATCAAAAGATAATGTGCAAAAAGAAATTAATATTTATTTACGGGTAAAACGATTCATACATAACGAAGAAGCAGCAATATGATTGCTTTATGGTAGCCTAGTGTAATCGATTCGATTGCTTCAGCCTATACACTAGGGATGCACCGACCGCGGCCCGCATGCGGTCCTCCGTTGATTTGCTGGCGGTCTGCCTCACCGTGTATTATTTTAACTTTAACAAGTTACACGATAAGTAATTTTTAAAAATGGTGCATGCGCAAAGCAAAGTAGCTGTGACGTCACGATTGCCTGTCTACTTATGATAATCGGTTAGTAATAATGCTAACAAATTTTATAATTCGTCTATTTGTCATATGAGTATTTTGTTTTCGTAGGTGCGGTTGCTACAATTAATTATCACCCCTAGGAAACGGTAAAAAATAAATTCTACAATGGATAAAGCAGGGCCAAGTAGGAAACGCTAACTACAGGATGAAAAATGGCAGTTTCAGGATAGCTGGACCGAAAAATATGGTTTTGTGCAGTCGTTTAATAATATCGTGTGCTTGATTTGCAAAAGTGCTGTAGCCATACCAAAAGAATACAATATAAGGAGACACTATGAAAGTCTGCATTCTACATTTTCAAATCTACCCGAAGAACTACGTAAACAAAAGATTTCATTTTTTTAAACGAGAATTGACAGGTCAGCAAGTGATGCTTACAAAACCTATTCAAGATTCGGAAATCGCAACAGAAATAAGTTTTGAAATATTTCTCCTTATAGCAAAAAGGTGCCGACCATTTACAGACGGAGATTTCGTTAAAGATTACCTTGAGATAGCTGCTAAAAAAATTTGTCCTGAATCAGCCAAAAATGTTGATAAAATTCAGTTAAACAGATGACTGTGCAAAGAAGAATTACTGCAATGTCGGAAAATGTAAAGGACCAATTAACATCTTATTCAAAGAAATTTGCCTATTTTTCATTAGCTATTGATGAATCAACTGACATTACTTCCACAGCCCAGTTGTTAATATTTGCACGTGGAATAACGCAAGAGTTTGAGGTAAGTGAGGAGCTGACTGGAATGAGTTCATTGTCAGATCAAACGAAAGGTAATGACATGTTCACTGGGGGCTTTTGGAACAGTGTTCCAAAATTGATTTAAATCTGACAAAATTATCAGGTATCACGACTGACGGAGCTCCTTCCATGATAGGAGCTAATTCTAGATTGGTAACATTATTGAAACAGCATTTGGGACGGCACGACGATGAGTTGATACAATTCCACTGTATAATCCACCAGGAGAGCTTGTGCCCTAAGAAACTTGGATTTGAACATGTCATGAAAGTTGTGGTTTCAACGATTAATTTTATAAAATCCCGTGGTTTTAATCACCGACAATTTAAAAAGTTTCTTGAAGACATTGAAAGTGAATATGGTGACTTAATTTTTTACACAGAAGTGAGGTGGCTAAGTCGTGGACAAACATTGGAGCGGTTACTAAATTTAATTGATGAAATTGAAATCTTCATGACTGAAAAAAACAAAAACGTCCCTGACAAAAAATCCGGATTAGTTATGTGACTTAGCCTTTCTAGTTGACATTACTAATCATTTAAATACGCGACTTCAGGGCAAAGATCAATTGGTTACTCAACTTTACGGCCACATTTTGTCTTTTCAGTGCAAGTTAAATCTATTTCAAATCCAACCGAAGTCAGGGAATTACATCCATTTTCCTAATTATAAGAAAGTTTCTGAAAAGTTCAATGTCAACTTCAAAACTGTGTATGTTGAAAAGATTGATAACTTGATATCAGCCTTCAAGGATCAGTTTTCTAATTTTAAAAAAGTGAAACCGTTGCTAGATTTATTTATCAATCCTTTTGCCATTTTGCCCGAAAATGCACCCGAATCAGCACAACTTGAACTCATCGACATTCAAAAACGATGAGAGCCTGCGAAATAAATTTAACGAAGGCAATTTATTAAACTTCTATCGTTGTGTCGATAAAAACAATTATACAGTAAATGGTTGCTAGATAATGCATTAAAATGTGCAAGCCTCTTTGGCTCAACATATATTTGTGAACAAACTTTTTCAGTCATGGATATTAACAAATCGAAAAATAGGAACCGCTTGACTAATGAAAATTTAGAATCAATTGTGCGGTTGGCTACTACAAAACTCGAACCAAATATCAAAACAATTGTCAAATCAATGCAATGTCACGCATCAAATTAAATTCACTTACTTTTTATTACCTTTTTTGTAACAATTGTGATAGATATAAATAATATAAACAATATATGGTAGATAACTTTCAAGTTTTTTTTTGGCGGCCCTCCCATAAGTAACAGTGGAACTATGCGGCCCTCGGCCTTAACAAGTTTGTGCATCCCTGCTATACACTAATGGATGAATCGTTATTTTTTTTATGCTAATTAATTAATAACAGTTAATTTTATGCAGCTTACTACATCTTTGCGTTTGTTTACTCTCGACTGCGATGGCGCCATCTACGGTCTGTAAGTGTTTGTGTGCGTAAGTTTTAAATTTTAACTTTTTATAATAGATTTGTGTATATTTTATGATAGTAAATGATAAAATATATTTTACCATATATTTTATGCCTTCATGCAGTGGCGGAGTGGCCAGGGTGTCAGCTAGAATGATGGCAAGTGGCCCCCCTTAAATATTAGACAATATGTTAAAAATGTTAATGACCTTTTAGTAGCTTGAAAATATAATAGAAGTTCCAATAGTATTACTGTATGCAAGTAAAATTTACATTGTAATAGTATTTTAATAAAAAAAATTAATAAAATCTTTCGAGAATACTTTATATTTATTTATTATATATAAATTATTATTATAAAGTTGTTTATTATAAGAATATAATAAATAACTCTGAAAAAATAATTTAGATTCGGGTTATGTGAGGACGTTATATAGGCTCGTATCTTTAATATTGCGACTACGCAATGAAGCTTAGCTGGGAATCCCAGCCTGGGATCGTGGCGTGCAGCCGGAGTCAACTTTGTATCGAGCTATTGCATACATTGCAAATACAGCAAATATGACGGTAGTCTGAAAAGTTCTCGGCCTAACAATGAAAAAACGAATTTATAATTTCAAAATTATTTTTATTTTTCAAAATAATCTCCCTTAAGGCTAATACATTTATTCCAGCGATGCTTCAGCGTCATTATCCCGCCCCTGTAGTGGTTCTGAGTAAGATCTGCAAAATACCCCTCTACAGCTGCAATCACCTCTAGATTCGAAGAAAAACGCTGACCAGCAAGGAAGAGTTTTAGTTTTGGGAAGAGATAGAATTCAGAGGGAGCCAAATCTAGGGAATAGGGTGGATGTGCCAACAATTCATAGCGCAGATCCCTTAATTTCCCTATTGCCAAAACACCTTTGTGGGCAGGTGCATTGTCCTGATGAAAGATGATTTTTTTCTTCTGCAAACCGGATATTTTTTCACGAATTCTTTCGTGTAGTCTGGTTAAAAGATCGGAATAATATTCCCTGGTTATTGTTTTACCCTTTTCAAGAAAATTAATAAACAAAATGCCTTTAGCATCCCAAAACACCGATGCCATGATATTTCCTGCTGATGGAACTAGCTTGTCTTCTTTGGCGATGAACAACCGGCTTCTGTTCCCTGTTTTGACTGCTGTTTGGATTCTGGTGTGCAATGGTGAATCCAAGATTCATCTATAGTAATAAATCGACGCACAAAATCAGTTTTATTCTTGTTAAAACGTTCCAAGCTCTGTTCAGAGATTTTCATGCGAGTGCATTCTTGATCTGCTGTGAGCAAACGCGGCACCCATCTTGCGCAAAGCTTTTTCATATGCAATTCTTCATGCAAAATATATCCTACGTGTTCATTTGAAATGCTAATAGTCCAATTTCACGCACTTTGACGCGCTGGTCATCCAATACCATATTGTGCACTTGATCAATGATTTCTGGTGTTATTATACTTTTTGGACGTCCTTCATGCGGATCATCTTCAAGACTGGTATACCGCCACATTTAAACTCGGCAGCCTATTTCTTAATTGTCGAAAACGAAGGAGAAGAATTCCCCTAAACTTTTATGAACTTCGAATGAATTTCTTTTGGCGTTAAACCTTCTTTTACAAAGAATTTTATAACCGCACGATACTCAATTTTATCCATTTCAAGGGATACGGACAACACCTTTGTTTCAGACAGCTGTATAAAACAAACTACTTGATTGTTTGTTTTATGCTTATGACAGATGGATACTTATGACATACACATCATATGATACAGATGACATCATAAGCTAGATGCTTATGACAGATGTACCAACTTAGAAAAAAAAATCTTGCTGATAGTGTTGCCATTATGGTTGAGGCCAAGAACTTTTTAGACCACCCTCATATTTTTCATTACGTCGGCCTCAGTTTGTGTGCTTCGTCAGCTCTTCACCTCGTGGTTGATGTGTTTTATAAAAGGTATGCATTTAGTGATGCCCTTTAATTTAAATATAATGTATTTTCTTTACAGCTATATTATATTTATTTTACAGCTATCTAGTATATTTATACTAATTTATAAAATTAGTATAAATATACTAGATAGTAAATATATTTAAGCTGCAGTCTCAAATAATAATATATACACATAATATAAGTTCAATAAATAATGATATCTGAGAATGGCTGTATGGATAGAAGTTGTTGGAAAACATCTAGGACAAGAAAAAATGAAACGATTAAAGCTAATTGGTGAGGCAAGATGGTCAGGAAAATCCAATGCAGCAACAACTATATTTGGACGTTTTGATGATGCTGCTGTCAGTACTTTTGTTAATCTATTGCTTATCAATGATACAAAATTCAGACAAGTTTGAGGCAAAAACAAAACAAGAAGCAAATGATTTACTTCAAAGTCTTCTAAAGTTTGAAACAATATTGACAGCATTTACCTACGTGTATATATTTGAAACTACAGCCCTGTTATCAAGTTATTTACAGATAAGTGGTTCAGATATGTTTACTGCATGGAGTTTAATAGATTCAGCTACAATACAGTTGAAGGAACAGACAAAAACATTTGATAACATTCACAGCAAGGCATTGGAATTTGTAAATAAATGTAATGACAAGATTTCGCAGTTGAATATGGATGCCAATCAAACATTGGAAAATGACTCTTTGGAAACAGCATTGCCAGTTAACAGGCAGAGGAAGAAAAGAATAGCAAAGGAGCTTATAGATTTTATAACTTTATAAAGTCATCTGCACACTATCAGTTACTCAAGTCCAATGTGAGAGGAAATTTTCAAAGCTAAAGATCATAAAGACTAAGAAATTCACTGTCTGAGGAGAACTTGGAATCATACATGTTGATCCATTGAAAAGGAATTGTTAGGTTGAATTGGATGCAGAAGCAATTATTGACGGATTCACACAATCATCTAGTGAATTCAAACGATTGCTCTTAATATAGTGGACTGCATGAAATATGCTTTAGAACTGTCTGTTAATATCGGTGTAGTGGTTGAGACAGTTGTAGGTGTCCTCCCGCGATGAGTCTTCGGACTCCTTGGAGGTGTCAGGAATAATAATAATAATAATAATAATAATAATATGTAAAACGTTCAGTACAAGCAAACGATTTAAAACTATCCACCATTTATTTAAATTTAAAAATAATAATAATTTAAAAATTCAATTATAACAGTCTGTATTTACATTTAGTATTTACTGTATACTGCCAGTAATATATACAATATATGTACACTCCAATTACTAAAAAATATACATTTATTTCGCAAAAATTTTAATTGTACCTTTTTTCCATTTATGTATTTTTTGAAAATTTTATTTATTTCTTATAAAAATTAAATGATTGCCTTATAGTTGTGGGTGGGCCCCCTTTGTCTCCTGGCAACCAATATTTTTAGACCCAGTTCGCCACTGCCTTCATGATATACCCAACATCTCTTAATTCTTTCGATATTTCTAGGTTACGCGATTCGTCTGCGAGTTTTTTCAAATTATGCAAATCTCCAAAAAATTTTCCGATATATTTATTGAAAAAAAAAACGCATATAAGTGGACCTTCGCAGTTCAAGGGTCTGTACAGTACTGTACAGACACTTGTCTTATATGAAACAAAAAAAAAAGAAAAAGAAAAAAGAAAATATACTGGAAGCCTTACACACGACCTTTGTAACAGCTTTGTCAACTGGGTTGGAATCACTTTATGAGAGCACCCCCCCTCTTCCCCCCCCATAAGATGAATTTTATGGTTTCGAATGCGGCGGTGGTAATAATGTTCTTCACCCAACAAAATATGCAAATATCGATCAGAGTCCACACAATGAAAAGAAAATACAGTATAATGGCTTCGTAGGCTTAAGTTACTTCGGCTTCTTTTTATTTATTTATTTACTGAATCCCCGAAAGGCTGTAAACCTACATTACCTTAATATCTTGCGCGGATTAAGGATTTGATAATTTGGAGTTGTATGGTCCATAGGCGGCATAAGGTCCATACCAACTTTTGTACCGAGTGCGGAATATTAGTACGAGTCTGTATCAGTCGTTTACTATTTATTTTTTTAAAATAATTATAGTAATCTCTAATAAAAAAAAAAAATAGTTAAAACTACACATTTAATCCAACCCCAAGTAGCTCTGTTCGCTGTAGGTCCCAAAATTTTCGGGTAATTCCTGATTTTGAATGAACAACAATAAAAATATACAAATTTGAGAGCTATAAAATACGGAGAATCACAAGCTGAAAAAAAAAAATCAGTAAAATAAAACATCAGGATTATTCCTGAAAACAGGTATCCATTAGCTCATATTATATACTTCTACGGCTATGTTTGCGTGAGTGCGCCTAAAGTGCGCAAAGTGCGTGCATTCCACTGAAAGCCAAAATATTTTGTATGACTAATTTCCATATTTGTCATGCGCTGTTTAGACGCTAAGAATAGATACTACGCCCATTGCTAGTGTTCAAGAATTTTACGTGATATATGTGACCAAAATCTCATATTTTGATCGACTGGCGAATTTTGCAGAGCTTTAAGACTTGGCTTTTAAATTTTTCTTGCTACCTCATAACCAACATTTTGTATATCAGAAAGGATCTTTAAGTGTGATCAAAAAACAAATAAAGTTTCAAACCGAAAACAATTAGTAAACGAATAAAAACTCCTTTCAAATTGAAACAGTTTTCACCATCTGTTCACAAAATAGACCAAACATGCGTGGTATAATTAATGGCCACTGATATGATGTATTTCTGTTATCATTACATTTACATGTATTAAAATATAAATTAGGATTAACTGCTGCTACTTACGAATTATATCTATGTCTCTTTCCTCTCCAGCCTCCATGATATCCGTGTGATCCAGAATAAACGCATATGGCAAGAGAAAGCAACTGAAACACAATGAAATAATTCTATAAAATATAAAGTTCTTATGCATAACAAGTAATTCACTTTTTATAAAAAGAAAGTGATAATAATCAGATAATGTAAAATATTATGACGATAGTAATGAAAGAAGGATGATATATTTTTATGGTGTCCAGATAACTTATTCTCGAGACAAGACAGTACAGTGGGGTTGGACCAAGAGATATAATGGATAGAAGTGAAATTAGTAGTGTGTGTGGAAAATTATTACGAAGGCAAGACTGAAGGGGAAGGAAATTTTTTTTTTAAACTAGGATTAAGGTTATGCAGCCAGTATATCATCTGTTAACTGTTTATGTTTTTGTTTTCTGAGTATCGTGCCTGTATTGGAGAATTAAACACTGCATTTCCGGGGGAGGAGGGGCAGAAAAAAAAAAGAAAAAGCGCGCTAACTCCCTACAGCTAATTTAGCTTCGCATTCAAGGAGGGATTTTTTTTTTTTTCTCAGAAGGAAAGCTCCTGACGTTTCTCGTCACTGCACTACGGAAGTACAACGAAATATTGTTACTCTACCTCTTATGGGAGATGGACGATATCTATGCGACAAATAGGAAATAAGTTAACGAAATACCTATTAGCAAAAACAGCCATCGTTACTTTGGCTCTGTGAATGTGTGAAGGTTGCATTATAAAGATGACACAAAAGGGAGCGTTTTGTTTACAAGGTCATTTTAATAATAGTCGTCGCCAAGAAATTGTCGTGTTGACGCCCAAGCCCTATAGAAGTGAGTTCCACGGTCAATTTAGAATTTTGTAGACAAAACATACAAAAGAAGAAGTTACCTATCATCTAAAAAAATATTTTAAACTTTTTTGTGTACTATATATTGTACCTGTTGACAATAACAGGGAGTTTTATAGCAATAGCTATATGTGATGTTTTATTAGCTACATAGCAAAAAAGTATATAATAATCCTTGAAGCTATGGCTAGAATTTAAAAATGGCACATGAAAATCATGACTGACAGAGTCAGGATGCTGCTGAAAGATAATAATTACATAGCAAAGAACAACGGGAGTATTGCGCCTTTTGATTGGAAAAGACCTGAGTTCGATTCTCGTCGTGACGAGAGGAATCTTTATATGGACTTTTTCAATTGAAAGTGAGTTATCTGATCTCCTAGAGAGGTAAGAGTTTTAATAATAACAATTTCTCCGGGAAACTTTTTTTCATCCACCATACAGGCAAATCGGCCATGAGAACACACGCAATTTTCAGACAAAATATATTATTGTTGGCGATAGTGGGCGGTAGATGGCATTATGTGTTGATGGTTAATGTCGTTGTGTGTGTATTTGGAGGAATAAGTAGGGATGATGGTAAATTATCTGTAGTGGAGTACAGTATCCTCCCACGATGAGTCCTTCTACTACTTGTAGCTGTCTTGTAATAATAGTAATGGTAATAGAATTGAGCAGAAAGATTAGCTTTCATTCAATTTATGAAAATCTAGCACCGCATTCTGATATGACTCAGAACCAGTCTAAAAACAATGCTTGACACACATTAAAGAGTTGTACAAATTCATCTCTTTTACCAGAAGCTATCTTAAATCCACAGCAAGGTAAGGACATTGGACAAATTTTTACCAAATCGAAAGAAAACATTAATATAAATACAATAAAAATAAGCATGATTCAGTAACGTTGAAGATTTTTCTAGTGAGTCTCTTGTTAAGTGATACACAAGCGGCTCATTAAATTGGTAGCAGTCCAATTCAAGCAAGTGAATCAAAATTAAAATGTGGTAGATGTAAAATGATAGAAAAATAATCAAACCAGTTCGACATGATTCTAGTTAAGTTTGAGAAAACAATATATATAGCGTCTTTCTTTCTTTCTTTTTTTTTTTTTTTCCAAACAGACATGCTGATTTTTATAATTCTAAGATAAAAATATCATTCTGAAACATTCCCTTCAGGTCTTCGATAAATAAAATATAAATCAATGATTACATTGATAATTTCCAGTTTTAGGAAGTGGTCGTGGAACGATTTTACTTAAAAAAAATCAACAAATAAAAATTCTACCTTTTAGATTTTAGATTTTTCCAAGCTCAAGTGTAATTTCTAGTTTTTACTAATTAAAAAAAGTTTCGTTGACAACTCTAAGAATTAATATATATATATTAAATATAAAAAAGTAAGGAAATAATAATAAACAATCATAAAATGATCCAATTCATAATACTTTTTTTGTGACACTATTCCTTGCAATAATTATACTGAGACATTTCCCCCTAATTTTATCATTAGAGAAGTTTAAATGAAAGCAAATTTCAAATCGTTTCCAGAATTTAAAACATACTAATATTATATTCATTAAATTCCGTCCAGTTGGAGACAACTCATGATTATAATTTCGCAATGTTTTGCTGGTGAGAGAGGTCGTATTACAGCATAGAAAAAAAAAAAAAGGTCGTTTATATCAATCAATTAAAACTGAAAATTCCTGCACCTCAAACGTATGCAATGTATAACTACTAAGCAGTAACTTAAAATTGTTTATAAGGTTTTAAAACGTTCAGAGTTGAATTTTTGATAGTCGCTGTTTGTACCCTTATTTATTAACTTATTTTTAATTTTTTGTGTGTGATAACAATCCTGGTATCTATAACAAATTTACAATGTTCAAAGAGCCTTGTCGAATGCTATTACTTCTGTAAAATTACAAGGGAGTCAAAAATTAGAGCACAATTTATGAAGGAACTGTTCTGCCGGGTTTTGACATATGTACATTTGTTTGGCAGGTGTGGATTTATAGTTCTGTTTTTGGATTTATAGTTTTGCTTTGTCTAATTTTATCACTGTAATTTTGTAAATGGTCTAACCGAAGCCAGAACAGAAATTGTAGCGATGCATAACAGAATACATTTATGTACAATATGAAATACTCCTAATAATACGGTTGATCCTTCTTAGCTCAATTGGTTCCGGCGGAACCCTTTGATTGGAGAACTGAATTCGAATTCCGTCTGTGATGCGATGAACCTTTATCAGAGCTTTTCAATCATAGGCGAGCCAGCCGGTTATCGTCAATCAAAATAGGCAATCCAGCCCTGTGAACAAACACATACTACAGACAGGATGCTATTGGACAAGAAAGGTAATAGGAAACCGCTTTGCTCTATAATAATTCCCTAGAATAGTAGTACTTTTATCCCACCAATCATTAGGTTGAGGGAACAAGCAACACAATAATAATAGAGTATATATATATATATATATATATATATATATATTATTGTTACGTAACTCCTCCATGGAATCCAAGGACTCATCTCAGGAGGACAAACTACACCAAACAATCCACTGTATCCGCCAATTAATCCACCACCTACTCATCCAGTCCTCCTACTAACTGTAGTTTTTATTAAACTGTGTGCATGTATGTGTGTATGTGACCGGTTTGCTATATGCAGGATAAAAAATCCCAGTTTCAGAGAGAGAAGAGAGAGAGAGAGAGAGAAAGTGCTACTTCTATAAGGAACCAACTAGCTCATCATAACTCATGTCTTTTCCAATGAAAGGGCGCATTGTCTCGTTCTTTTGACAAACACGAGAAGTATAATAATAATATTAATATTAATAATAATTATTATATTATTATTATTATTATTTACTGCATCTCCATGGAGCCAGGAGACTCATCGCGGGAGACCCAAATCAACCATCATACACATAAATCCTATCATACCTCTCCTTGAATCTATTCACCGTCGGGGAAACTTGTAACCAATTCTGGCAATCTGTTCCACTCACTCCACTCTCCACGCAAAAAAACCTGGCTTATACACCCCTACTAACTACGCTGTTACACAACTTCCACGGATGGCCCCTTAGTTCTCTGACTATTTGTCATATATTGAAAATTTTTACTTGCATCAATTCTATAAAGCTCCTTTAATATCTTAAAAGTTTCTATCACTTCAACTCTTTTCCGCCTATCAACTAGACTTTGTAACCCACAAATCCTCAACCTATTCTCGTAAGGAGTATTCCACAGACCGGTCACCATCTTGATCACTTGTCTCTGAATCTTTTCGACCACCTCCTGGTCCCCAAGAAATCCAGGTAACCAAATCTGTGCGCAGTAATTAAGCAGTGGCCGAATCATAGCCTTATATAGAGGAAAAATAACTTCCTTATCTTTACTTGTTAGCGTGTTTTCCAACAATCAAGTAATTCCTTGAGCTATTTTACCAACTTTTGCAATATTCCCTTTGAATTTTAACTCTTTGTCCACCATTATCATCAAGTCCCTAGCCTCACCAATTTCCTGCAAACTAGTATACCATCAATATAATAAATCATATGCAACCTTTTTACCCTGAAGTGCATAACCTTCCATTTTGCTGCATTAAATTGACAATCATTATCCTTTGCCCTCAATGCCATTTTATTAAAATCATCCTTCAGGATATCTACATTCACCTTTATCCACTACTGCCCTCCCCAGTTTTGCATCATCAGTAAACACCTGAATATCCCTTTTAAAATCTTTCCCTCTGTCATTGATATAGGGAAAGATTGCAAATTAAAGAGTAGTGGCCCTGGTACTGAACCCTGCGGTACTCCACCAGTCACGATCATTCTCCTAGACTCCACTTTGCCACCATATACTACTCTCTCTCTGGTGTCTGTCTGTCAGTCATCCTGCTATCCATGCTACCAGCCTCATATCCATTCCCACCTCTCCGGTTTTTGTAATAGTTTTCCATGTGATATTCTATCATATGCCTTGGCAAAGTCATAATATATTTAAATATTATATAATATAATATTAGAAGGCCTGCGTAGCTCACTGGAAGTGTCGCTTGCATCTTCTGCTCCTGGCCGCACAAAGATAGACTTAGAGTTCGAGTTTAGTCGCCGACTGGAGGAACTTTTTCTGTCTTTCTTCGACATATTCCGAGTTAGTCGATCTCTGGCATTGACAAGCGGTTTTTTCTCCGATAAACTCGGGTTTTTCATCCCATAAACTCAAGAAAATCGACCTCAGAACCCACATTATTTCAGATAGTAACATATCCTGTTAGGGTTAGGTACCAAGAGATGCAGTACTTGTTTGCCGGTTGCTTCATCGGTGCCTGCTTATAATCAGTGATTAGACATGTGCTAGCTATCTCTGATTGGCTACTGGAGGAGATTGAACTGCCCACTCAGTCTCCAAAAGCTAGATAGGGTTTAAAGGCCTCGCCTACTTCCTATAAGGGAATAAAAGGCATTAGCTTATTATTATCATCATCATCATCATTATTATTATTATATTATATAATATTATAAGCGAAATATAATATATTCAATTATTATTGTTATTATTATTATTATGTATAATAATAATAATAATAGTTATATTATGTAGAGGTAAATAATATACTGTACATTAAAGTTCTTCGAATATAATAATTTTTATATATTTATTTATTTATGTATTTATTAATATATTATCTAGAGGGGGCAAGAGTGGGGTTTAGATGAGTAATTCCGTCATTCTGTATTTTGTACGTGGTTAGTTGATTGCATTTGCATCTCGCCCAGCCATACGGCAGAAAAGGTGGGTAAATATGTTTACAAATTGCTCGAAATATGGCACGTCTTCGAAGTAACGAAAATCTCTGTAGAAGACAGTGGGTGTGACTGGCAAAGAAATAGTCGGTCTCGTTCAATATTAGTGCAAACATTAGTGATGCGGTCAGCGAAAAGAACAGCAGAAGCTTTATGAATAAGTCTTGGTAATCGGTAGGTTAATAGTTAAAGAATTTTGAAACTCTTTATACTTAAAATAGGAATTGTAGTACTGGCGTGAAACTTTAACGCCAGTACTACAATTTTTCAGCATGTTTGGTTCTGATCAAGGAAATTTTAAATAAGCAGTTTTCATATTCTAAATGCTTAACGTGCTTACCTTTGGTGAGAAATGTTGCTTTTGATTAAATGAACTCTGCAGTTTCGGCTCGTAGTAAACTGTTGTCAAATACTAAAAGTTTGATCAATAGTACAAAACACTTAAATTTAGATTTAAAAAAAAAAAGACTGGTGTTTTATTTAAAGAGAAAACTTATCTTTGAAGTAATAATATAAACATAGCTTGAATCTGTAGACTGATATAAGGGGAAAGGATATATTTAAGATTTTCTTTTGAAAGCATTAACTGATTTCGATTAACTTAACACAATATTTAAAACTGCCGAACAGGATTTCTTTAGGAAGTCCGAGAATTTTTCGACTTATAATTTAGTCTACGTAATAAAAATTGGTTCCAGCGGAATTAATGAAGACAGATTAGCAGAAGAAATTTAGTTACTGAAAGGAAAAGTGAAATATTTCACAAACTGGAGTTTCTAGCCACAAGATCTTAATATAGGTTTATTTTAACGTTAGATAAAAAGCACGTGTATCACTAAAAGTGCTCTGAATATATTATTTAAAGGTTAACTTATAGTTTATAAAATAACGATTTTTTTAAAATTTAAGATAGCAAACAGAACTATTCTAGCGATATTTTTTCTCTAATATACAGTAGCCATTCACTAAACTATAATAATTAAGAATATACTTTTAATACTCAGCATGAGCTTCTAAAAGGCTTCCATTATAAACAAGAAATGCTTATAACATTTATTAATATTTGCTGAATTGTATAGATTATGGACTCGAAGCCCTTTAGAAGTTCATTCTGCCCATTAAAGTTATTTTCTTGATTCTTGTAGCAAATGTTTACTTGATGATTTTGTTTACTTTCTTATCAAAAATAAAGTCAAGTTAGTTTTACTTTAACTATTATTATTATTATTATTATTATTATTTCGGGCGACTCCAGGAGTCCTTAGACTCATCGAGAGAGGCCCTAAACATCATGTCCACACAACTATGCGATTACATTCTCACAGTATCTATCATACCTTGCCTTGAACTCGTTCACCGTCATAGCACCCACAACAGACTCTGGCAGCTTATTCCACTCATTTACCACTCTAAAAGTAAAGAACCCAGCTCTAACACCCCTGCTAACCACACTCTTGCCCAGCTTCCACAGGTGTCCCCTAGTTCTCCCATCACCACTAGTCCTGATCTCAAAAATATCCTCTGAATTAATCCTATAGAATCCCTTTAGCAATTTGAATGTCTCAATCATATCTCCCCTCCTCCGCCTATCAACTAGTTTCTGCAACCCACAAATCTTCAACCTATTGTCATATGGTTCATTCCATAGACCTGTTATCATCTTAGTCACTCGCCTCTGGATCCTCTCCACCTCCTCCCCATCAAGAAGGAACCGAGGTGACCAAATCTGGGCACAGTAGTCGAGATGAGGTCTTATCAAGGCTCGGTACAGAGGTACAATAACTTGCTTGTCTCTGCTCGTCAAGGTATTTTTCAACAACCAAGTGAGTTGATGAGCTGATTTAGCTACTTTTGCAATGTGCCCCCTAAACTTCATCTCCCTATTATAATTGAATTACTATTATAATATTAAGGATAAATGCTAAAGGATTTAATAACCCCACATCATACAATATATATAAATACTCTAAGCATTTTTATTGCCTAAAGGAAGAATATGATACTCTTTATCCTTATAATTTTGGATTTTTTTCAGTTAGCCGCCTCTCTCCAGCTATCCATCACCGGAAGTTAGAACGTATTTCTAACCTATGTGGATAGACTGAAGCTGACACTTCTGGACAATTTCCACAGTATCGTTCCACGTTAGTTTTTTTTCTGAGTTGTCTGAGTTTCTTCAGAAAGGAAGAAAAACCTACTTACATGCGCCAAACAGCGGGACCGGATGAAAAAGTGAGCCCAGAAATTCCCGTATTCAGTAAATTAAATCTAAAGGAACTCGAATATCCCCACCAAATTTTCTAAAAGTATGCACCTGATTATCACAACCACGTAGTTTAGAGCTCGAGAGAACATCGTTCGAGACAATGCTGCTCACGCTTTGCACGATGAGGATTGGCTATCAAATATGAATCAGTTAAAAATTCCTAAACGAAACCATTTCAAGTAATAAGTTGGTTGGTTTGTATTACAGTAAGGCTACGAGGCTGGTATATATTTCTGTTAATTGCATGTGTTGTTCTGGCTTATGTCTGTTTTGTGGGATGAAAAAACGAGTATACCAGAAAGTGATGAGAGAGAGAGAGAGTGACAGTCAGCAGTACCGTCATTAATGACGGTAAACGTAAGTTTGAACACGTCTTTAGTCAGAGTGGTCGAAAACAGCCGCCAGTTTTAATTTCAAATACTTCTTAACTTGATAATTAGGAATATCTATCAAAAATTGGGATAAATTAAGTAAATGCAAAAGTCATGAAATTAAGGAAATGAGATAGATATGAAGTGGATTATATTAAAACTAATTTTTTTTCTATTAAAAATAAAATCAGTTATCCTTTACACATTTGTTCAATTCATTTATATTGTGCCGTGAGTGAAATGACTTTAAAAAGCGGCATCCATATTTAGCAGGGGTCTTCGATATCATTGTCACTTCTAATGTTGAATTTTTTATACTTTTGACACAGAATTCTAATTAATAACTTTTTAAAATATTACTTTAAAAGATTCATGAAAAACAATTCATTGTTTATTAGCTCATCTGGACGATTTAGTTAATTTTTTATATATGCTTAATTAGCTATCATTATTTATTAACTAAATCAACTGGAAACAAAACTGCCAGCAATATCAGCCCAATCCTGATTGTTACTTATATACAGAAACATTTAACGTAATTATTATTTGAATATACTTACAATCATCAAACGGAGCATAATACTAGAGAACAGGACACTGATAGAGAGAATGTTAACACCAGCTTATCACACAGTGGAATAAACGATGTTTGACGAACATGCAAGGCGTCTTGTTTTATCAGTGAATTTCAGCTTCATGCTGAGGCTCATATAAGCGCCATTTTAACTTCCTCATTACAGTATTTCACCATCTTTTGAAAACTTGGGCGGTTCTTTCATAGACTTGCACTTGATTCTAAGATTAGCATGATTGTTTTGCCATCTTAACTTAACTTCCTTGTTCAAGTTTTCATCATCTACCAAAAAATTGGGGAGGACTGTACTAATCGAACACTGTTGCAATTGGAACTTAAGGCGGAAATATGAATGAATTTACAAGAAATAAGCCCCCCTTCCTTTTTTTTTTTTTACATCTTAACATATGAGCGGTATACCATTCTGCGATTACATCTGTCAAGATATGTACCGTTATTTCCTAAAACTTATTCGTAATTTGTTATCGTGTGAAGTGGATGTAATTCTGCTACCTGTTACCTAGCCCTTAATTGTAACGTGCGGCTGGATGCAAAATATGCAGGTGGAAAGAAATCTGTGTGCAGTGGGAATTTAAAATTTATGCGTTATTATTCAAAATACAAAACTATTTAATAGATTCGCAGTCTGACTTAGAATTTTGGGAACTTGCGTAGTGGGAAAAAAAAGCATGGAATAAAGTCTAGTGTTTACCTCATTTAAAGAAATGCATTTCATTTCATTTGCAATATTTTTCTTTGAGCAATTTGCATTTCCCTGGTGTTTTATCTGCCCATAAAGTTGCAGCCTGTTTTCACCATTCCAATTCATCCAGCACGTGCATAAAGTTATGCCATCACATTGGGCAATAACCCTTCCCACAACCCTTCCTTACCTTATATTGTTGATTATGTCATCAAATCGCATTCAACCATTTTTATGACTTCCTTCAAGTGTCAACACCCATCGTTAACTTTAATTCTTGACTGATGTAAGATACGATTGCAGCCGATTTGTTCGCGTCGAGTGGAAAGTGGGCGTATAAGGCCCTTGGCGTATCACGAATCGGTTTTCATAATTTGGTAAGGTGCTCCGTACACGAAGTTTATAGTTGTATCTTTCCATCGGTAAAAAGTAGTTCCAGTGGCTACGGAGATGGAGAAATTCTTTTGTTGAAAGAATTGCGAAATTCGTTGAAATCACTGTGACCTGATCAGCACGGGTCTCAAATTGAGGCCCACATTAACTTGCATAATGTAGTTATTTGTCAGATTAGTATTACAAGCGTCGAAATCTGAATCGGTTGGAGAGACACTAAGTTGGCATGAATACTGAAGTAATGTTACTTTTTCTTTGTTGGCAAATTAAAGCACAAAATAGTGTCTTTTTTTTGTTTTAATTTGTCTAGAATTATAGAACTGCATGATGTTTGAATCAAAGTATAAATTTGAATGGATGGTTTATGTTTGTTTAATATGTTATTTTGATTTTCATAATTATTAATTCGCGTCCCAGAATTCTCATGTCTTTCACTGTTCTGTAAAACGAAATCGTTTAATTTTTGTATTGACTTTTTGCTCTTGAATGAGTATTTATATAGTCATGTTAAGATAAGAGAAAGAACTTGTGAAGGAATTAAAGTTTTTTCTGTATTGCAAGTTCATTCCTGTTTCAAGGGTCACTTTGGTCATAAATTACATGCTCATCACTGTAACGATTATGTAGTACTGTACGATATTTACTTTACTTTCTATTAGATTAAATAATATAATTGATGTGTTATCACACGGCTTTTTTTTTCCAGTGGAAGAGTACGAACTTAGAGCGGTATACCATTCATCTATACCAGCTGAGTCGGTATAGACGAAGCCCGTTGGTCGAAAAGGCCTGGGTTCGTTTCCCGTCCATGGCGTGAGGGACCTTTATCTGGTCTCCTTCGACTAAAAGTGAGTTAGCCGGTCTCATATAGAGGTAAAGGATTTTTTCTCACGGAAACTCGGGTTTTTCATCCCTCAGAACCGGCAAACCAGTCCGTGAACGCACACGGATCTAGTCATGAAATACATACTTAAAATCCTTCATTGGAGGGCTCAACCAGTTCTAAGAGACGGTGGTGGAAATTGGGGGGGGGGGGGGGAGTGGTGGAACTCCACACGACAAACAGCAGTACAAGCTTGGAATCATGATTGCACAGTCATGCTGTGATTGGAAAATTGACTTCTCGAATAATTAGTATTAGTTTACCAGAAAGTGTTGCTTTTCGTTCAGCATCGTAAAGTAGCTGCATGCTGCAACACTGATTTTCACATACTGGTTTAATACTTTGTCTCGGACAATCTTTTTGTCCGATTTCATATCATACATGACTGATCGTCTGCATTTTCTGCCACATCTTGAAGTTAACATTCTGATTTTGTGAAGTGAATTAGAAAATTCCTTTCTTTTCCCCCCCCCCCTTTTTATTTTTTCATTTCATTATGGGTTTTACTGTTTTGTCCTTATATTATTTGCGTTGCGTTTTGGCTTTGCGATATGCGGGAAGACAATTAATTTGTTTCTTTAAAATAACAATTCGAAAAATATTTTAGGTTGCATATGTATTGGCTTTTTTTCCCTCTTTTTTTTTAAACCCTTTTTCACATTATATGAGGAGAGTGCTAACCACCTTCGTTTAAATTGTTTTATCAAATTCATTTCCTCACCCATTTTAGTTAAATGTATTTGTATAATGAACTGATTAACTGCGTAAAGAAAAAAATAAATTATTCAATCAAAAACTTTGAGCGGAGTTTTACAAGTGTAATCAGTAATGAAATTACAGGACTGTGAAATCGTATCCCCCCCCGCCTCCAAGTGAATGAATGACTAACAACTTTTATGATATATTTTTGAATGTTAGATGTAATATATATATATATATTTTTTTTTTTTCTAATTTTTTATCTTATCTTATCTAAAAATGTGTTTTGCTCGTACAAGGCTTTGCCATTCCTCCAAGTTAATCTTCAATTTTTTGTTAAAAGTTAAGCATTAACTTGTAAGAATGAAAAATCTCGTGTGATACAATTTTAATTGAACTTGAATGCATATTTTTATTTACCATATTAAGGCCATCTTTAATAAGATGGCCTTAATATGGTAAATAAAATAAAATAGTTATTCAGTTTATAACTTTATATAACTTAATTTTATTAAAAGTAAATAAAATAAAATAGTTATTCAGCAAAGTGAGTGAGTTGCATGTGAGAAAGATTGGGAGAATAAATCAAACGTATGACACCATGAGGGGTTTAGAATACTGGAAAAAGGTTAAAATAATAATTGAATTAAAATGTAAGCACATGTGCAGCTGCATAGTGGAAGGACCTGAAATGTGGAGGACCGGGGATCAGAGATAAATAAATAAATACAGGTAGCTCTCGATTAACGCGGTTAATTAATCGATGTTACCGCGTATATCGAAATCGCGTTAATCAAATATAATAAAATATAATCAATGGTAAAAAATTACAATTCGTCCATGATCGATTACTGTATTAATAATTCGTTTTATGTGGTACTCTTTTAGGAAAGATAAAAAATGAATGCAAAGTAAATGTTTAATAAATACTTGTACCTACATTATTTACTGCAATTTTTTTATATAAAGAAGTTATCACGAGTCGTTTGAACAGTTTTAATTTTTTTCTTATTGACATAAATTATACGATAACAAGCAAAATGACTCTCAAGACCTCGGCAAAGAAGTAATAAAACATAAAGAATAAACACTGCAAATATAATACATGATGGTACAAATTAAGTGGATATTGACTCCAACATTATTTCATACTCGAATATAGAAACTACAAGAGTTTCGTGCCGAATATATAGAAACTAAAAGTTTCGGCAGATGCAAGCATATGCAACCTTATGGGCAACTTGTAGTAAAGGTGGAGAAAGCTCCAGATCACTTTCCTTAGTATTTTCCATAATGCAAAGCACATCTCCTAGAGGACACGTATGATAAATAAGCCTTTGGTTCTCTATTTCAGTAAGACATGATGGTTTATTTATTTTCAGTTACAATCTAGAAAATTATTGAACAAAGAATAAAAAAAAAAAAAACTAAACCATACTATACTGACATCGGAGGTCGCGGTATCTCTCAGATACAACTTTATTGTCAAATATCATAAACCTTTACATAACATGTGTTAAACCAAACTGACAGCAAAAAACAGTGCGGAATATCACTCGTAATATATGAATGCACATATACTCATGACCTCCAAGCTATACACTGAATTATGTAAGCATTTATATTAAACATTTTGCATGTATTTGTCAGATCAGCTGCGAGCTCCACATGGTTAAAGGCGCGTTAATCAAAACTCTTGCCGCGTATATCAAGGGATTGCCGCAATTAATTTCGCCGTGTTAATTAAATCCCGCATTAAGCAAGGGATACCTGTAGATAGATGGAGAGAGAGAGAGAGAGAGAAAGAGAAAGATAGGGGGATCCCACATTTTAGAAAAACATGCGGCAAGTGGACAAATGTTGTAATAAATTTTGTTTCCATTATTTTATTTTTATGTTTCACGTTTTTGCATTCAGTGATTTTCGAATAGTGCTAAAAATTAATCAACGGCAGAATCCCTGCTTGAGTTCAAAGTAAAAAATATTAATAAACGAACCCGTTTCGTAATAAGGTTACTTTGAAACTTTCAAAGTTTTAAATAAAACTTTGAAAGTTTTATTTAAAACTTTTTTTCATTATGCACGATTCAAGTATGTGGAAATGTGTTAGTTTTTTTTTTTTTCCCAAATATAAATGTGTCTATAGAGCTAGTTAATAAAAATAAATTATCTTATGTCTTTTTCAGCCCTCTGCGTTATCTGAAGAGGTGTGTGTGTGGGGGGGGGGGGAGTCAGCGCCACATCCTACTTGTATGCACAGCTCAGCTTTCTTTTCTACGCCCATTATGTGCACGTGGGTTTGCTTAGCAGGAAATGCCAAAAGAAATGAAAGCTCTGGACTTGAACTATAATCGGATTCAATCTGCAATATAAACAAAATAGAGGAGTGGGCTAATGCAAAGATACAGAAATAGTTATTTTTCAGTTTTCTTTGTGGTCCCAGTAGGCTTTAAGTAACTCGTTGGGGTCTGTGTATCTTGGTAACCGAAAATTAACGAAAATCAAATCAGTATTATATTCCATTATACATTATTATTTTTATTAATGATTAGAGAATAATGATTGACAATATTTAAACTTCATTTCATATTCTAACCATAAATTAATGAGAAAAATAGTATTTCTTTTCTGCAGTATATTTTCTGAAATAGGAAGCCAAATGGATAATATAACTATAAAAATTTCAAGATGTTGGTTGATCAAGAACTGGGTTGTTGGTATAACAGTCGACGCTACCAAGGCAGTGAGGCTAGTGTACTATGTGAGATAATTGCGTGTATTCTCTCTCTCTCTCTCTTTCTGGAGGTTTGCCAGTTTGCAAAACTTGTTTTTATAAAGTTAATTTTTGAAAATTTTGTTTAACATTATACAACAATGATTGGTTATTATTTTGGGAAACTACCAATAAAATTAATAGCTATCCTCCTATGCTAGTCCTTCTCATCCGTCTATTAGGACGGGTTGAGTCCCCCCCCCAATGAGTGGCTTACGACGAATTCACGCAGCCGGTTTGTTACTCCTATGCTGCATCTCCATAAAGACAATATTCGTGACTGTAATCCATGTGTGTGTTCAAGGGACCGGTTTGCCTATTCTGGGGGACGAAAACCCAAGTTTCCTGGTGAGAAAACCCCTACCCTCCGTAGGGGTTTTCTCACCCGGTTATGAGACCGGCTAATTAACCTTCCGTCGAAAGAGACTAGATGTAGGTTCCTCATGTCACTCACGGGAATCGAATCCAGGCGTTTCCGACCAAAGGGCTTCGTCTATATCGACTGAGCTACGGAGGATCTATTAATAGCTATCACTACCGAAATTTAATTAGTGAACTGAAGAAAGGCATGCTCACTCACTAGCAAAATGACTTGCAAAAATTTAAAACTAAATTAATTCATTCAGGAGATTATTGATTTAATCTGAAATCACCATCCGTGAAAAATCCATTCGCTATTTAGACACCGACCACGATTCTCCCTTTGAGGATACCTCATATAAGACAAGGCTATCTCCACTGAATAGAAACCTTTATGCAGATATACGTAAAGGATACCTACGCAGCGCATATGCAAAATATTTGGACACTTGCGTCGCCACGTATTCTAGGCGACTATTTAAGAATGCTGCTGGTCAGTAATCGTCAGTAGTCTTTATCACAATCACAGTCTGTCAGGAACGAGATTACCGTCATCTGAGTAGGCTTGTACGGACAAACAGAACTTCCTGTTTGCAATTGACCGAAGCATTTAATAAAGGCTGTTCCCGACCCATACGTAGGGAATTGAAGAGGATCGGTATTGGCAGTCACATGTCTCTAAGGAAACCGCTGATTTCTACGAAGAACCGGATAGCTCATCCACAGTGGTGTCAGAAACACCGTGACTGGACACTGGAAAAAAATCATGTGGTTCGACAAGTCACGGTACACCTTGTTCTGTACCGACTTTGGGCAGAGAGTTTGGCGGGAGTCTCATGAAGCAATGAACACAACTCAAGGTTCTGGAAGTGGTATCATGGTGTGGGGCATGTTCTATTGGTATGATACTGGTCCTCTGATATTGTTGGAAGATAGGGTGTCCTTCAAGGAATATGTGAAGATTGTTGTCGATCAAATCCATCGTGCACGAAACAACCGTCCAGCAGGTGACGGTTGTTTCGTGGATAACAATGCTACTGTATGTCACGCAAAAATTGTTCAGCAATGGTTCAGGGAGCATGACAGCGACTTCCACCATCTTCCTTGGCCACCACAAAGCCCAGATCTGAATCCCATTGGGAATTATGGGGCATATTAGAAAACAGATCCGGGAGCAAAGTCCTTTTCCGACAAATCTACGTCAGTTAAAGAACTGCGTGGTGAACGCCTGTTATGTTGTAAACCAGCGCTTCCCAAATTGTGGGCTGTTAGTTTTGTTGAGGGGGCCCATGAAATAATGAACATAAATTTCAAATGTTTTATATATCTATCTATATAAAAATATAAGATAATGTACCATGTCAAATGTGTATGTAAGATGCTGAAAATGTAATATTTGCATTTGATTTTTGCAATATTCGCTATGAATTTTTTGTATTGAATATAAATACAATTTATATTATAATAATATGTCTGTATTACGATTTTTTTTTTCAATGGGGGCCGTGAAATATTTAAATTTTTCCAAAGAGGCCTGTGTAGATCGAATAACTAAAAGTGATATACTCATGCTAATTAGAACTGATCTACATTTTTAGAAGCAAGTGTTTAGTGGAATTTTATATAGGGACGAAAAAAATAATTGGCATATATTATAATTTACTTTATTTACAAAAATATTGATATCTCCAGCTTTGAAAATCGAAGGCGTAAACTATCCATATTTAGAAACCCCCCCCCCAAAAAAAAGAAAAAACCATCCAGCACAATGCACCACAAAAATCATGGTTGGATTGTTCAAAAAAAGGACGAAAGAATTACAAGATTAAGAATTAGAATTACAGATAGAGTTAATCGGGAATTGAGAGAAAAGAAGGCCGTCACATTGCATGACGAAATTGAGACGCGTTGCCCCTGTTTTTTACGAATATATATATATATATATATATATTCGTAATTATATATTCGTAATTAATAGCCTGTTAAATATATTAAATTTAATCCTCCTATTTTATCTATTCTCTCTCTCTCTCTCTCTCTAGCCCTCTAAATATCCTTCTGAAATTTCTATTAAATTAAAACTCGTCTGGTTTCCCAGTATCTAATTTCATCGGTCTCATGAACTATCGAAGGTAAGACACGCCTGCTTTCTGTTACCTTTGAAGGATGCTATTAGTGCTTTCAAATTGGCGCTGTACGATAGTAGTCACTGCTGTTATCCTGGAGAAAAAGTTAAAAAAAAGTTTCGTCTTAACTAAAGATTCTTTCTGAGGGGAGTGAGATGAAATAATACTGTAAAATAGATTGTTTTAGCAAGTAGTGAATATTTATTGTAAAATAAGTCTGCGGAAGAAATATATCCTAGAACATGTTATAACGCAATCCATTAGGAAAGTTGAGAGAATTACAACACGTGTCAAGTAGTCAGACACTTGAATTCGAATCCTGTTGTAGGAGACCCTTTGAAGTAGTTCTTCAACTGAAAATGGGTTGTCAGCTTCGTATGGAGGTATTAGAAATTTTTCTCCCTTCACGTTTAACCTTACTAACGCTTGTAAGTAGATCGTCAGTGGCGTAGTTAAAATTTATAACTAAATTAATAGAAGAAACAACTTTATGTTTCGAATGTGCGGTTAAGCAGAAACGTCCTTTCAAATGCATGCTTAGTGCAATTTATGCTGCTTTAGCTTCCTGAGTCGGTTGGAGTAACTTCCGGACGGCTTAGCCCTGGAGATCTGTGCCAGACATAAAAGACGTTCAGATCAATTGTAGGAACCAGTTCCGGAAATCCGAAGCGACGAAGTTTATCCGAAGTACGACTCCTTCTTATCCTGTCTTGATGGAGTAGGTTTTAAAGTGTTAGCTCGGGAAGATGCCAAAAAACTAACTAGTTCTTATATTGTTTCAGGCTAGAGATATAACAAAGGATTAGATGAACACACCGCCGTAGTAAGTATCGGAGTCAGCACTTACCACTACCGAGTGACGGCGTCCTGTATCTGTCTCTTACAGCCTCTAAAAGCGATAAAGAAAGAGAGAGAAGAGAGACTGTTTCTTTCAATATTGACGTAATAGCGTTTCGAGACTAGGCTCAAGTATTGTAAGAATAATTAACTGATTCAGAACGAAGCGAACCACTTCGAATGAAACTGGCTAACTCCCCTTCAGTTGAAAAGCCTTTATAAACATTCCTTTCAGTACTACCTAACGCTTTCCTACTTTTGGCAGAAAGATAGTTCTTGAAAATCAGTATTACTTGGACAGTGCCGAGATATATTTTTTTTACTTAACCCATTTTGAGACAGAGAGCGTGAAATGTTGAAAATCAGTAATTGACATTTTTTTACAGCTCTTATTCAGAATATTAGTAGGTTTTCTAAGGTATCATCAGTGTTTTTTGAGATAATTTGATACTTCAAGTTTATATACTATCATCGTATCAGAAGAACATTACGGCCAATCAACGCAACAACGCAAAATTATCGCGTATCCTATATGAGTGTTGCTTGTGCAGCCCAAATTTACTTCTAAATAATTTGTAATTTTCAAATGTAATAGAATTGCAATTCAACACTCACTAGTAATCATTCTTATTAATTATTTCGAAACTATATCGTGAAAGGTTACTGTGTTTATCGCTCTTGTAAATTAGGTAATTTTTACTTGCTTGAGTTTTTTTTTTCTTTCTTAGAATAATCAATGCTTGATAGTATATTACTGCTGAAATTTGTTTTTATTGGATTTGATTTATTTCCTAATGCATTTTTATATGGAAATTTTATGGAGATATTTTTATTAGGAAATATTTATTTTGATACCCATATTTCTTTCCTAGTGCCGTAAAATGTACCAAAACACAAATAAGAATTGTAGAGCAGTAACAAAAACGAAGACTAATCTAGATAATTAAGTAGAGTGCGATAACGTTTGCCGTGCTGAACAGAAAAATGTTAGGATTAATGAATTTGAAGTTTTGTTCTGTTCTGTTATGCGCTTACAAGTAGACTCATATCATACAAGGAAGACTTTCGAAAACATATCCGACGGAACATGATGGGTTATCGTTATTCTCGTTTGTCTTGTATGTCTGTAAATTGCCCATATTCTTCTATTCGGTTTTCAGATGAAAAACGCTGTCGCCATCGTATGAAACTGTCTAACTCACCTTCGGATGAAAAGTCCTGATAAAGATTCTTCGCGTCGTAGACGGGATTTGAACCATAATCTTTCTAACTAAAGATCATCTTTGAAAACGACCGAGCCGCAAAGTTTCACTTATGAAATATCAAGACTAAAACAGGATTTTTAGACAGACAAAAGGGAATAGGAAAAATTCAAGAAAGTTTAAAGAATAACTTGATTAAAAAAATAAATAAATAAAAAATAAATAATCAGCAAAATACCGAAGTACTCTCCGACCACAAAAGCGAGAGCCGCCCCTGGCAGATTGCCAAGAAGAGTCAATTCATGTTGAAGGGGAGAAAGGAATAAGGCGATGTACGAATTCGTCACCAACACGCGAAATCACGTCCTTTGTACGTAAAATTTTCCAACTGTTGTACAAGCAAAATAGTTACCACTTTAAGAACTAGAATTTTTCATATCTCATCTCATCTTGGCAAAGTGAACACTTGCACTGCTTCTGACACAAGAGATTAAACAACAAATTGTCCAAGGACTGATCCCTGGGGCACACTACTCGTTACTTTTAATCTGGCACATCTGTATTCAGTGAAGTTATTCTTTCATATTCTTTCTTATACTTGCATCACAATCATAAAATTCTTTGGGGTTATCCTTAACCTGCACAGTTAATTTCTTTTCACACTCCAACTTAACTTTCTGTACAATATTCGTAACTCTTCTGGCCTGCACTTCATATACAGTATTTCATAACTTCTCCCGCTGTTATTTTCGTGATATTCCTTCCCCAATTTTACGACGTACAATAAACACTCATCCCACGAAACACATCGATTACCCTATTATCGGAATGGATTCGCCTTCTTCTGCCATGTGCAGAAGTGTCGAGGGGGTCTCGCATCTGTGGTCGAACAGTATTTTCTGATTCCCTCCCCCAGATTAATTTAGTGATTTCGTATAGATTTCGAGGTGTTGAACACGAATATGGCAATGAAAATGCAAAAAAGGCTACTGTTTGTGAGAAATCACAGTAGTTCTTAAAAATAGACTACAGTAATCGCTCGATTAATGCGCCCCCGATTAGTGCGTCATTTTTTTCGATACCCAAATTCGATTAATGCGCCTATATACATCTTCAAATAAATGTTACATATTTTAAAAATTTTCTATCTATATATTTTTATGGCTAACTATTTTAAAAAATCGCTCACCAGAATGAAATAATTTAGTTACCGATTTAAAACATTTTACAAAGTTATTTTTAATGGCATACTACACTACTTCCATGTACACTATGTTCCAAATTTTTACCGCCAAAATTTATGTCGTCTGCTATAGTACGCCCACAGATTCGAGACCCTTCGACACTTCTGCACATGGCACAAAAAGGAGAATCTATTCCGATAATAGGTAACTAATCCATCTTCTGGGATGAGTTGTTTATTATTACACGTTGGAAAATTAACTTCTCTTTTATGATCATTGTAGTTTTTAAAAGTGGTAACTATTTTGCTTGTATAACAGTTGGGAAATTGTATCTATAAAGCACGTGATTTCGCGTGTTAGCGACCAATTTCTACGTCTTACATTTCTTTCTCCCCTTCAATGATAACGTTCAAGAGTTAATTAAATCTCATTCTGAAGAATTGAGTGATTCTGATCTGCTAAATTTAGATGCACAGCAGGAATATGAAGAAAATTTGACCACTGATAGTCAGCCAAAAGAGATTTCACAGAAACAATTTGAAAATATTTTTCGTACAATCGAAGTTTTGAAGCAGCAATGCTTAGAGACTGACCCTGATGAAGAGAGAAGCAGTAAAATTTGCAGAAGAGTAGAAGAGGCCTGATGAAGAGAGAAGCAGTAAAATTTGCAGAAGAGTAGAAGAGGCAATAGGCCATACCGTTGGTTGTATGAAAAAAAAAAAAAGAAATAAAATGCCCGCCAAACTACGTTAGCTCAATTCTTTGTTAAGAAGCAGAATAATCAGATTTATATTCTGAATATATTTTATTGTCTTTCAGCTTCATGGTTTTCCTTTAACTAGGTCCTGAGACATACCTTATTTCTTTTATAAAAATAGTAAGGTTCAAAAAAGAAATTTGAGACGAACTATACATTTTCCCATAGGTTATTATATTCGATTAGTGCGTTTTCGATTAATGCGCTTGTTTTAAGGAACGCATTAGGCGCACTAATAGAGGAATTGCTGTAATACGTACTTATCACATATACCGGTAAATGTTTGCTTGCTTAGGATCATCTCTAGCGAGCTCCCAAAAGTAGTTAGCCAACATGGAAGTTGACGACCACTTTCTCTGGTATCGTTTCTCCATCATTGCAATTTCCTGATGGAAACGTTTACCGTGCTCATCACTAACCATACCGCAGTTTTCGGGGAAGAAATCAAAGTGCGGATGGAGCAAGTGTATTTTTAAGGACATATTGCAGCCAAGTTTGTGATACAGAGACAAGTCTTCAACTTGTTCCTTATAGTTTTCTGCCCAGACTTTTCTCCGAGGAAGTTAGTTGACAACAGACGAAACTCGTCCCAAGCTTTTTTCGCATCCCCTATAGCAGGTTGTCGAACATCATGTCAATGAAGAGTTCTTGGATCTGAGGACCAACAAAAACTCATTCTTTAATTTTTGTTTCACTGACTCGAGGGAATTTGTCAGGTACTTGAAAGATGATCCAGTCCGGTTCATGGCTTTGTTAACGTTTCTTACCAGACCAAGTTAGATGCGTAGGAGTGGTAGCAGAATTTTGTGCATTTCTACCATTTCTGTGTGTTGCACATTTCTCTCCGACCTTCAGAGATTTCCTCGCAGACCAGTCTCTCTCTCTCTCTCTCTCTTCACGTAGTGCAAAGTCTTTGCTCAACTGTTCCATTCACACAAAAAATAGCAGTACTTCATATATCCCGGCTGCAGACCTTCAGCACAGACACTACATCCAACCAGAATATCAGAACTCCAAAACAGAGTTCTAAAGAGCAAAAAGCAGGAAATTAGCAGCCTGTCCAAGCGGCAGCCAAGCCTTTTGGTCTCTCGCCAAAGTTACACAGTTATGTGACCGACGTGTCACATAACTGTGTACCTTCTGCCCAACACTAATCCCTCCCTTATCATACCCAGACGGCTCTATTGCATCATCAAACACAGAAGAAACCAATCTTCTGGCTTCACACTTTACTTTTAATGCATGCATAACTGACGATGGTAAATGCCCCCCCCCCCCACCAACCAGTCCAGGCACCCAACATACAATGTTCCCATATCCTTTTGCCAAGATGAGATCAGAAAAATACTGTCCAAGATACAAAAAAAAGTCTCCTGACCGTAATGGCATTCCCCTAGTTGTCCTGAAAGTTCGTGCACCAGAACTGACTCCTCTCCTATGTCGCCTATATATACTCTCTTACTCCACTAGACTCTCTCTCACAAACTGGAAATTGGTCTATATTCAGCCCATTCCCAAAAATAGTGACAAGTCACTGCCGTCTAACTACCGCCCTATCTCGCTTACCTCAGTCCTGTCAAAAGTAATGGAAAAATCATCAATTCCCAACTCCTACACTACCTTGAAGATAGTCACCTAATAAAAGACCGCCAGTATGGATTCCGTCGCTGCCGATCAACAGGAGATCTGCTCACATATGTCACCCATCTCTGGAAAAATGCCATTTAGAAGTTTGGCGAATCTCAAGTGGTTGCACTTGATATCTTCAAAGCCTTTGACTGGGTCTGGCACAAAGGCTTACTAAGTAAACTACCATCATTCGGTCTGACCCAGGACTTCTGTAGTTGGATGGCCATCTTTTTGTCTGGACACACACTGTGTGTGATGGTGGATGGCATCCTATCCTCTCACGATTCAATTAATGCTGGGGTTCCACAAGGTTCTGTCGTCTCAACCAATCCTCTTCCTGCTGTATATCAAGGAACTACTTCAGTTAACCTCAAACCGAATACACAGTCTTGCAGACGACAGCACACTACACTCCTGGTCAGGGCCGCCGAGAGGGGGTGACATCTGAGACTTTTGTAACGGGCCCGGCATCGAAAAGGGCCCGACGTGTCACATAACTGTGTTTATAATGCATGGTTTTAATTCTCGTAATAATACAATAATACAACAAAAACAATGATAAAGGATAATGGCATATCGATAATGATACTGTGTTTTGTTTTAGGCTACGCTCTTTAGCTCGCCGTGAGTGTCCGGAAGAAACTGATTCTCTCGGCGAGGATCGCTGTAGTTATAGCGGGTGATGATGTCAATAGGTGTTCGTGCAAGGTTGTTGCAGTCGGCTGCGCTAGCACTAGCTAGTAATTGCATTCACATTCACAGTAATGTTCCCTGCAGAACGCTTCGCTCTCTTGTTAGTATTTTGATAGACGAAGGTTTTCAGGTAATTTCAAGTAAACAATGTGCTAATAGTTTAACTGCTGACAAAAGTAATAAAGAATCTTCTTCACCTGGACTGCAGCAGCTAATTCTGCTGCAGGTCCAGGGGGGGGGGCAGACACACAAGTCTGTGGGGCCTGGACCACAGACTTGTCACGGGCCCGAAATTTTCTCTCAGCGGCCCTGCTCCTCGCTAATAAATCTTACCATACACAACTCACCTTAACCTACAGAACATCAGCCACCACCACCCTCAATTCCAATCTCCAAGTCATACTACAATGGGGTTCGGATAATCTCATCAATTTCAATGCTAATAAAACTCAGTTCTGTCCTATTTCCCATAAAAAAAGAACCTTTTTTTTTCTAGTATCCTTTTTGACGATACCCAAATTTCCAGACAGTGTGAGATCTCTCTTCTTGGAATTACCCTCACATCAAACCTCTCCTGGCATAAACACATCACAACCATTGCATCCTCAGCTTGAAAAGAAAACTAAGATTTCTCTTTCGCTCAAGACGTTACTTCACTCCCTGAACAGATGTTAGCATTATAGAAATCACAAACCTGCTCAACTATTGAATACTGCTCCCACATATGGGTGGGGCCCCCTAAAAGCTCTCTCAAAATGCTTGACTCAATACAGAGGAGGCAATCAGATTTATTAATGACCCATCTCTTACCAACTATTTCCCCCCACTTTCGCACAGAAGTTTGGTTTCTGTAATATGTATATTCTACAAATATTTCCATGGGAAATGCTCATCTAAAATGACATCAATAATTCCTCCACTCAGTACTAAGCTCGTTGGAACACGTGCAGCTGCTGCTGCTGCTCAACATCTCTTCACAGTACACCTAGAAACAAACAGAACAAGTTTTTATTTCCTCCTCCTTCATTCCTGCAACTGTTGCACTGTGGAACAGTCTCCCACCTTCTGTTTCCCAAGGAATACAATTTACAGTCATTAAAATCAAATGTAAACAAGTTCCTCCTTTCCCAACCCATTACCCATACACGGTACTAGGTTAATCAACCAACCTCTTGTGTATGGGCACAACATAAAAAAGAAGTCACCACAGATTTTCCAGCCGTACTTCTTGTATTGAAGACAGTCTAATAGTTGTTTTAGGTTGTCGTAGGCTTCTTTCATGAAGAGCCAGCTTGTGCGGCTGGAAGCTGATTTCCATTATGCAGAAACACGGCCTTCAGACTCAATTTCTATGAGTCTATGAATAGCCTCCATTCATGCGGATCATGTTTGATTCAAGGACATTGATCAGGCCGTCTACATCGTAACAGAACACAAGGTCATCTTCCTTTCAGAAGTAAGGCGCAAACTGCTCATGACGAGTGCGAAACGAAGTCACTCGGACATTTTCCTTGAGAAGATTCCATTGTACATGTCTTGATCCCAGTAACTCCGCTTTGGCCTTGGACAGCTCCAGATCGCGAACAGATCGTTCAGTTCTTCTTGTGTGAATTTGTGTCGCAGATGCCGGACGCTCAGGAGAACCCGACATCGGTTTCATTCCGCCCTCTGAATCAATGGAAAGTTCCATTGGAGGTTCGGGAACGGGAAGTCCTTCGCCGTGCCGAACTGGTCGGAGAAGCAGATGGTATATACAGACGGTATATTATTAATACAACGCTATTGTCTACTTCTTTTACCTCGTGATGCCTCCCGAAAGAAGTGGTATCATGCAGAAGTAGCAGTCATTTGCATGATTGCTTGGCTCCCTCAAAACCATAGAAACAGCAAATGGCATCGACACTTTACTGCCTTTCAGCCACTTCGGAAGATTTCTAGCACATGTAGCACAGCATACGTATCGGGGGGGGGGGGGCAGGCCTTGTCCATCTTATATTCGAAATAAATCTGATACGCCGTTTTCACTAATTGAGGTGATGACCTTTATCTAACTTGCAAACGTCACTTCCCTGTAAATGTAACAAAAATTATTTGCGCTATTAACACAAGTAAGAGGCGTCCCTATTTCTGGATTTACAATGCAGGGATCACTTGTGTAGTACTTATGACCAGGAGTAAATGGGAGTGTAACCCAGGAAGCAGCACAAACACTTGCTCATCCTACCAGACTTCACTTTACACTAATCATTGCATCATCTTACGACAGCAATGTCATGACTCAAATACATTGCATTAGCCAATGATGCAATAGCTCTTGGGGGTGTCGTGTATTATTGGCTAATGCAATATGTTGCAAACATGAGATTGAAATACAGTGTTGCTAAATGATACCTATGTACGCAATGCGAACTGTGTCTCTCCTAAGCAAGAGCCAATCGACAGATAAAGTCGTTTTCCTGTTCAGCACATTGAAATGAGTAAAGAATCGCTATTTTCGTTTCAGGGTATTGTTCAGTGTAATTAGTAAGTTAAGTCATAAAATGAAGATGTAATATGGTATGGTGATTCATTTATACAGTGCTTGATGACCGCGTTTTTGAAGATTCCGCAGCGGAAAGGAAAAAAAAAGTAAAAGAGATTATTGTAGTTCTTGTAGGTACATAGTTGCGAGTTTCTGGATGGGTAGAATAAGTTTCATGAAAGAATGGATTTCTATATGAGAGATAGGTTGCACTTGAATGTGTATGGTATAATGAGGCGAGAGAAATTATGTACTGATATGAGACCTAATACGGAAAGTCAAGGAAACTAGATCATGTCGGGACGAATGGCGAGGATTTATACGTATGCAAAAGAATTCTACCGCTATGTTGTAAGTAAAAGAAAGAATGATTGTAAAAATCCTATTGAATGCGAGCGGTAGACACAGAACAGATTGCTATGAGCTATCAACCGAGAGTAGGTGTATGTTGAGTAACAACAAAGCACTTGCGCAAAATAAATAATTCGATTATATTGCTGGAATTTCATTACAGAAGGGAGTGTTCAGCGGAATTAGCTGTTTCCTTAACCTGGCCGTATAACTTCATTCACAGTCTTAGTCCAGAAAATATTCTTCAGCAGTAGATAGAATGTATAATATTCCCGTTGCACCGTTTCCCAAGGGTGGCGCAGAGAATGACGTTTCTAACTATCGACCTATCAGTATTCTGGAGTATAATGAAGATACTGGAAAGGTTCGTGAGAGTTTGCATAAAGAGTGGGTTGACAGAGGATCTGTTCCTTATAATGAACATCATGGGTTTACTAAGGGAATATCATGTTTGAGTAACTTGCTCGCATTTTTAATAATGCGATGGTTGAGTTACACAAGGGAATGCATACACCATGATGTTTTTGGACTTTGCTAAGGCTTTTAAAAGGATGCAATATGAAAGGCTGTTGTATAAGTTGGAGCTGGATTATAAACTGTCAGTTTGGATGAGATGATGTCTAACTGACTAATATCAATGAGTAGCATATGAGGTTTGATTGGGCAAGAATTAAGGTGCCCAGAGTTGTAACCTAGTGATCAGTTTTTGGTTCATTGTTACTGTCTACCCATTAATGACATTGGGAGAGAGTTGACCAGAGAGATGCAACTGTTTGCTAATGATGCAAAATATACGCAAGGTAATTCTGGTTGTGACAAGAAACACCTGCAGAACGAGAGGCTGGAATTGTGGGCAAATGAAAAACGATAACAGTTCAATGTTAGTGAATGGGTTGTGTACTTTGGTATTTTCAATGCTTTATCACATTGAAGTTATTCTAGCAGAAACAGGCTTGGGATCTTTAGGTTGTGAAAGACGGAAACTGAAGTCCGAGGGTCATATGGCAAACATTGCAAATACAACACATGGACTATGCTGCGTGTTGGTCTCGTGGTTTTGGAGGTGATGTAGATACATCGAAGAGGGGTGCAAAGGATAATGTTTAAGATGATACCGGATTGTGGAATGTACAG
The DNA here is from genome assembly GCF_054136105.1 of Typopeltis vanoorti. Taxonomy (NCBI): domain Eukaryota; kingdom Metazoa; phylum Arthropoda; class Arachnida; order Uropygi; family Thelyphonidae; genus Typopeltis; species Typopeltis vanoorti. The sequence continues at coordinate 28,529,051 of NC_143555.1, read as the reverse complement.
GTTATGAGGATAGACTGAGAATAAGTGGATTGTAAACAAGAGAAAGAGGGGAGACGAAAGGATTGAGACCTACAAACTTCTAAATGGTCATATAGCATATCGATAGCTGGAAGTTTTCATTTTTTAGAAGGCGAGGACAGGATGAGGGGAATCCTTGGAAGCTGAGAGCGAATGTGGTTCTCAAGGAAGAGTTCAGAAGAAGATTTTTCTCTCATAGAACGGTGCGTGATTGGAATGGCTTATCTTTTAAGATGGTGGGTGCACATTTTGCGAATGAATTAAAGAAAGGATATGCGAGTTGGAATAATGATAATAATAATAAATTAATCTGATTAACTGAAACTACTTACAAGTAAAGCAGCTCTCTGGAAATGAATGTAGTCTTCTGCGGAATCCATTTCTGAAATACAAAAGATGGAAAACGTATTAGAATAACTAAATTAAAAGCATGATCAATTAATTTTGCATCTATTTTATTATTTAAAAAATTGCTAACGAAAGTTACTAATATGGAATATGAGGTTTAATTTATACCTCAACTGTTTTCATTTTCATATTATATACATAGAAACGAATTAATAACAAAAATATAAAGTCAGAAAGCGAATCAGATAATAAATTCACTTGGCAGCGAACATTGCGATAACCTTCCTCTTCCCCCAGAAGGAAGTATTTTTATCCACGTTCAATAGATGCGTTCAGAATGTTTTCCCGTCTCCAAGAATGTGAACTTTTGGAATTTGAAGAAAAGCGTAAAAATTCGAATTGGTTGTGTTATGTTTATTATGTTACAGTTGAGTATGAAATCTTAATAAAAAAATGTGTATCGAGAGTGTGAAAAATTCAGTAAAAACTGCTAGTGGTTAGCGCATCCGCTGTCCCACTAACAGACTGTGGGTTGGAATCCTACCCTGTGCATGGATGTGTGTGAATTCTTTAGGTGAGAAATGAATTTCATCACAGAGTTTGAGACTACCTCTTTTACCCTTCTCTTATTGGAGGCCTGAAATGGTTTGAAGTTCTATGTTTGGTCTCTAGAACAGGGTTTGGTCGGTGGGAGCCACATAAATAAAAACCCTGAGAAATAATATGCAGTGCCACCTGAATTAATAACGAAAATTGAAGGAAAGAAGGAAGATGTTAAATAGCATTTAAACAATATAGATAATTCTAAACTCAGGAAAATATTATTCACAGTCCTTATTATGATCTTCAAGATTTGGACGACCAAAAAGGAATCCATTGACGGTGATGTTAATGAACTAGATGAAGTTCGTGTTCATGTCAATGGCCACATAACCATACAAGAATCAAAAGTTCAACACGCCATGAACAAAATGAAAGATAGTGAAGCACCAATAAGAGGAGACAGAGTGGACGAGATTGAGCTTGAAATTCATGAAAGTTGGAGGGCGGGCGGATGAAGATCATCCCCTTATTTCCTGCACAAGTATTTGTACTTGTTTAAAGAGAGGAATTACGATTTTACAAAACCGTATCTGTTCAGTCACATATTATGAACTATCTGTTCAATCACACTGTAGGAATTTGAATTAGAGGCCACTGTTTTGATGATTTACAATCAAAACAGAGACCAGACAAAGAAATACCATTTTCTCTAATTTATTTTAACAGCATTGGGCCCTTTGATTTTTTAGCGTCTCTGATTTAATCAACAAGCTATGAATTCGAACAAATCTGTGTGGCAGATGTTTGTGAATGTTTTTTAAGTGGTAGACCATTTTCATCTTCTGTTGGGGCAGGCTCGGATTTTTTTCAAACTTTGAAGCAGAAATTCATATTATTATAAAAACGATATCTCAAATAGTGCAGCAATTAACATATACCTTATTACTTCCAGAACAGATGAGGTCATTTCTTTGACTTTGGAAATTAAGATGGTAATTCTGGATTACAGAAAACAGTTCACACCTCAGTTTCAGTTAGAGGACTTCTCGTTACGGAACAGATGCAGAATCTTACATTCCTGAAATATCTTATTCTAACCAACAAATAATGAAAAGTGCTAGCAAACGTAACTCAGTAGTTTTATTGGATAACATCTAAAAGTTACAAGCCTGGACCGCTACAAATACAACCGCAAATTCGGACGAATCAGGTCGTGGCAATTTGTATAAACTGATGATTTCGAGTAGAAAGCGAGTACGCATTCAGATTTTCGAATAGAGCGCAAAGGGATCACATGGTAGTACTCAACAGAATAAAAGACAAAAGGCTTCGCTAAACAAATTGTGTTTGAAGGAAGCTCTTTTTGTGAAGGAATAAAGTTGCAAACTTTATTCATTGCATTGCATTGTAATGTCTCAAAGACATCATCTGGAATCTAGATGATGTCACGTCGTATAGCAGCAGTGGAGATACTTCTGGAGACTGAGGATATTAATCGAATCGAGTGGCATGGTCAGCACACTCCTCAGATCTTAATCCCATAGAACAGGTTTGGGATGCAATAGGAAGACGTATATTATATTACGCAATAATAAATTATTGGGTAATATAATAAATTACACAATAATTTATTCTGTAATTTATTATTTACACAATAAATTACACAATTTATTGTGTAAATTAATACACAATATTAATTTATTATTAACAGTGTGTATAATTATAGTGTGTAGCGAATCAAAAGAAATTTGACTGTGTTGTAAATACATTACATTCCAAAAATTAGCAGATATGTATGAACAGTATGATGAAGTGCAGCATGAACAGCAGTTATGAATAGTCTGTACATTATCTGCCACCCTGTATGAAAATAATTAAGAGAAACATAGATTTAACTATGTTTTTTAATTTATGTAAGTTATGTAATTTAATGTGCATCTTAACAACGAAAAATGATACCTGTTGAATGTCTGGTCACAGATCAATACGACGATGCTGAACGAAGAACTTTCTTTCTTGAAAATTCTATAACATGGAAATGAAAGATATTTTCAAGTACATCTGATGACAGACATAAACAATAACAAATATATAATGGACACATAATCGATTTTACACATAATCGATAAGAGAAATCATAAAACATTCTTTTCTTAAACAAGAATGAAATCGTATATGTTGTGTATTCAAATACATTATTATATATGAAAAATACGCATTAACAATTTAATGAGTTACTATATAATATTTCTAAAAGACTAAACGGACCTTGTTTTCTTAATCATAGTCTTGCATGATAAATTGGAACTTTTTTTTTACAACTGACGGCACACTCAGAGGAAAAACATTGTTATTTTGTGTTGAGACATATTGACATTTACAAATGAGATAGGCTTAGCGGATCTCAGCTTTACTGCCCCCTTTTTTCTTTTTTTTTTTCCTGATATCGAATCAAGATTCTCCAGCGTCCCTTTTCTTTTCCCCAGCATTTACTGCTCTTATTTTAGAGCCATTTTATTTCCTTTGGATTGGTAATGGTAAAGAAAAATATCTCGCTATCATTAGAAATTATGAAAGTGGTAGTTTTATTTGTGTTACGTTTGTAAACTTTGTAAATATTTTCATACAATGTGCAGTTATTGCTATTATTGCTATACAATAAACATTCTTTCATTGATTCTTTTGTCCTCTTCAAAATAGTCATATTGAGAAGAACAAAGGGTCACATGGAAGGATAAGATAATAATAACATTACTGTTGCTCTGATTCGTTACAACTGCCGGGAAATTCGGCGTCACTTTTTTTTAAAGAATATTACCACTGCCATCAAATCTTTGTCTTTTCTAGATTCCCCTCGGTATTGTAAAGAGTCTGAGCCATTCGGCACGAAAGTCGAATAACAAAATGGGCGATTATTTATTTCTTTAATTTTTTTTTTTTTACTTATGCTGTAAACTACGATATTCACAATGCGTTACAAGCTGTCTTCATGTTCAAGTTTTCTACTAAAATGGGTGTTTTTTTTTTTCATATAGTTATGATACGTCTAATTGAACAATATTACTTTGTTCCCCTCTCCCTTCGACACCTTCATCAATCAATGTGAGTGTCGGAGATAAATGATTCCTTCATCATCATTGACGCCATCTGTTCTTTAATTTAATTCAAAAACTCTTGCTCGTGAAATTACTTTCTTAATCCTCTTAGGCTGTTTTATCCTTTTCAACTGTCTTACATGTGACTTTCCAAATACAACAAAAAATTATTGCTTTTTTTTTTGTTGTTGTTGTAGTAAACAGCAATCACTTCTTTATGAGAACACTAAAATACGTTCCATTTTAATTCAACCATGGCTACTGATAGCACACTGATCTAATTAATACACATAGGCGGGTATCTAAGGCAGAATGAAAGAGGTCAGAGTATATGGCAGAGCTTTCGTAACTCAGTCGGTAATGACGATCCCTTTGATTTCAAGGACATGTTGTTTGAATCTCTTAAATCTCCTTATAAGGCGTTTTCACCTGGAGTTGAGTAGTCTGTCTTACAGGAAGGTTTTGCTTCGAAAGTCGTTTTTTATTTTATTTTATTTATTTATTATATCTCCGGAAAACAGTGAACATGTTGTCATATCCCCACGTTCCCCGAGGGCACAGAGGTCTGACATACGTCAGTTTACAAGCCGAAGTTTCGACACGGCCGAAACTACAGACATAGGACATGGCTGTAGATGAGGGTGTACAGACATAGAACATGTCTGTAGACCAGGAAGGCATAGGGCCAACCACCTTATCCTCGACACGGTTACGGTTGCAAGAATAAAAAACCTCGACACCGTAAAAGGTAGAAGAGGAGGATTGAAACGAAGAAAGAAAGAAAACTAAACCCGAGCTATATCTGCGAACAATGAGAATTGCCAGTCCTCAGCAGAGTGCTAGCAGCATCGAACGATTGAACCCTTCCAACTACTAACCGCGCTCAGACTTGGTTAACTTTTTGCGTGCGCCATTAGTAGCAGAGAGTATACCAATCGACCAACCTTTGCTGGCCTTAAGCAGTGAACATACATGACCAATCTCACAGCATTAGTTGTTTTGGTTCATAATTCCAAACAAACCCTGCATATCTCAGTATTGTGTCCTAAATGCAATAAGGCAATCCAGTATGATAAAAAGAGATGCCAAGCGAGATTGAACAGGGTATGTCAGTTAATGCAAGTTGGGCGTACATTTCAACAACAAAGGTTTCAGTGATTATTAACGTGTCATGAAAAATATATTCAAGCCATGCTGCAAGATGGAAAAAAGCAAGAAAAACATCACTTTGATGAAGAATAAGTGGAGACTAAATTGGCAACTCGAACGCTGTATTATCTAAATTTATGATTACACCGAATATCTAAGGGAATGTGTCATTCTCTTGAGGTTCATTTGTTCTGCTTAGACAAAAATAAAAATTTTAAAAATTAAAAAAAAAGTAAACCCGATCCTTCGTAGCTTATAGACGATGCCCTTTGGTCGGAAAGACAAGATCTGGGCTCGATTCCCGTCAGTGACATGAGGAACCTTTATGTGGTCTCAACGAAAGCTGAGTTAGCCAGTCTCATACGATGGAAGGGAGTTTTTTCACCCGGCAACTCGGGTTTGTCGTCCCCCAGAACAGGCAAGCCGAAACTACAGACATAGGACATGGCTGTAGATGAGGGTGTAGAGACATAGAACATGTCTATAGACCGGGGAGGCATAGGGCCAACCACCTTATCCTCGACACGGTTACGGTTGCAAGAATAAAAAACCTCGACACCGTAAAAGGTAGAAGAGGAGGATTGAAGAAGAAAGAAAGAAAGAAAAGTAAACCCGAGATATATCTGCGAACAATTGTCGATATGTTTTTATCTCCCCCCCCCAACACAAATGAGAAAAGGTAATTAATTTCACTTGAAAAAGCCCTTATAAAGATGATTTTAAAAGTGATACGCATTACATCTACACTATGTTAGCAGAAGTATTTAGGCACTTTATGTACCATGCAAATTTCGGATCCGACCACATGCTATTATTCAGAGAGTGTCTGCGTAAGTCTGGTAATAAAAGGTTGGATGTACAGTGTACATCCAACATCGAGTACAGTGCATGCTTTGCACTGTACTCGATGTTAAGATGCTACGTTCAACTGAACTGACAGGCTTCCAACGTGGACCGTAGTTGGGTGTCATATCTCTGTCCGTGACATTGCTACCCCTCTCAGTATACCGAAATCCTCCGTTGCTTATGTTATTCGTAGATGGAAAGTTAATAGTGTTACCACAGCAGGAAAACACCCTGGTAGGCCACCGACACTCGCTGACCGAGATCTGTCTTGGAATGTTTGAGCATCCCGCACGCCATCAGCGGCTGACCTCGCAGTTAACCTGGAAAATGCTGCAGGGACATCGGTCAGCACTAGAACTATCAGCAGAAAGTTGCATGCCCCAAGTTACCACAGCAGAGCTGCTGCCAATAAGCCACACATCACTCCCCCCCCCCATCCCAACGCCGTAGATGATTGAAAAATGGTTCTGTGGAACGACGAATCACGCTTACAAATATTACCAGGGGAACGGTTCCGACAGGACTGCATCATTCCAACTGTTAAGTTTGGTGGATGCTCGGTAATGGTATGGGGATGTTTCAGTTGGATGGGAGGTCCATTGGCAGACGTGCCCAAAACATGGTGTCTGATGGCTACCTGGATATCCTGGACAACTTCATGCTTCCGACGCTGTGGAAGTACTTTGGTAGTGATCCTTGAATATTTCCTTGAAAGCACGATACTGCTCCACGCCATTCTGCACTGCGTGTCTGAGATTGGTTTCCACAAAACAACGTTGAAGTGTTGGGCTGACTGGCTCAGAGTCCAGACCTTAAACCCCCACATTGAATATTTTTGGGACGATTTAGAATGCCGAATTCGCTCCAGACCATAGCCGCCGTTATCAGCATCATCAATGGGGGCTTTGCGCGAGGAATGGAAGATTATATTCAAGCCAAAGGTGGTCCCACTCAGTACTAGAAATGTAATTAAAATGCATTTTTTTTTTTTTTACCACAGTGCCCGAATACTTTTGTTAACATAGCGTATATCTTAACAGAATGCTCTGCATCAATAACCACCGGTGAACTTTCTCCACCATGAGTTTTTGTTACTGGAAGAGTCCATGGTAATACCTACTTTCAGTAAAAGGCAAGATTGATGCTTTAACTAACTTTATCTTGCGCACAGTCATACAGCAGACTACACCTGCGCAATCATCTGCATCCCACCATTCCACAATTTCTTATCTCATATAATGAATTACGAGTATATGGTTTCTAGAGGAAAAAAAGGATCCCATCCCACTAGCAAAAATATATCCCAAGGAGCATTTGTGGTTTGAAGAGAGCGGTTTCAGCCTCCAGTTTGCGCGATCAAACTATTCGAGGGGATTCTCCCATTTTGGGTATTGAACAGTATGGCTAACTGGCATTACATTTTGAGCGCTTGACCAAATAATGTGACTGCATGTTTGCACATTGATGATTTGACTCCTAAGCTTTTAAGGTGTCATCTTCAGGTTATGGTAACCTTCTTTTGAAGAAGCATATATCAAAACGGTTATCATTATTGATAACATGCGACCTATATAACTCGACTGTATATTTTCTTGTTGTCATTGGAATTTAAAAGCAGATGTGAAATTACTACGGAATGTATGTAGAACAGATCAATATATCAAACTTCAACTATTTAAAGTAAAGAATTTCGTGGAGAGGTAGTTATTTTTGTCTTCAATATTTGTATTGCTACAGTTTTTATAGTGTATTTCATCCTTTTGTGATTTTATATGTAACAGTAGTGATACTTACTGGTGTAACAGTGGATGATACTGTGTAAGTTGGGGAGGAGAGGGAGAGAAAGACGTTTCATCTTTTAAAGAAAATAATTATACCTCTTCTGACTATCAAAGAAATCATGAAGGATAAAACTGTGGATACTTATATAAAATTGAACATCGTTGTAGTTTTTCCTGTCGCTTTATTTTCCAATTTTGAAAAATAAATAATGGAACAATTTCTTTGTGGTGTCTCTTTTATTTGGTCTTTAGCATCTTAAAGATTACAGTTACTTTAATTGATCTGCCGTAAACAACTTGGAAACAAATGAATACAAATTGTTGCTCAATTGACAGTAATGTAGTTCTAAAAATTTCTGTAATTTACTTTGTGCTTTAGGAAGTGATTATTTTCTTGCTATTTGCAATAAAAACGCATTGCCTAGTTATGGAGAAAACCCACAAATTTTAATTTTTGTACGTTGACAAAACATTATGGTGATTTGTTTATAATTTCAAAAAAGATGGAAATCGGAGCTATGGATATGGATGAAAAAAAAAACTGTAGCAAGTATTAAAATCGTATTAGTGGATACAGATTTTTTTTTTCATCTTCCAAATTGAAGTTACTACCTTTGCAATAGGAATAGCTTTTCTTCCTGTTCATCAGCAACAATTCATGTTCAGCTAGAAAAAAGGAAATGAACAGAAGCAAATTAAATACGCGAAGACAGCAGCGGACCATCACAGCATAAATTCCATCTTATTTAAATTCCATTAAAGAAATTTATAGAGAACATTAAAAATTTACTTGCATTTTATTGATTTTCTTGGAATGGTTAATGAGAAGGATGTGTTTGTTGGCTCAGCTAATCAGCCAGTTAGCGTTACCATGTTTACTAGGTGTTACCCAGAATCATTTTAGGAGTTTATCGATTCCCTTTTGATCCCTAGACATTTATCGACCCCTTGTATAGCCACATCGATCCCCAGGAGTCTATATCGACCACTTTGCTGACCCCTGGATTAAATGCTCCTGAAACATTCTCTAGACACCAAACATGGAACTTTTCAAACCACTTCAGACCTTCAATTAGCAGGATAGTCTCACACGTGGCGAAGAAATTTATCTCCTCAGGACATTCATAGACATCCATGCTGTTGAATTCGAGTACGCTGCCAAATGTTTGGAGAGTGGAAAATATTAAAATCGTATTAGTGGATACAGCTTTTTTTTTTTTTGTTTTTCATCTCCCATCTCACACGGAATTCATTTCATACGGAAACTCGGGTTTCCGTATGAGAAACGCTGACCTCCGTACGAGACCGGCTAACTCACCTTCAGTTGAAAAAGCTCCGATAAAGGTTCTCCAGGCCTAGACGGAATTAACCCAAGTCTTTATAACCAAACGGAGTTTTCAGAAGGAAATCTTGCGATCCTATGAGATATGAAATTCATTATCAGTTGTAAAGCTGTTGCAAAAGCTATTCGAGTTCTAGAAGGTTCGCACTCAGGTCTGAGCTTGTGTGTAGCCTCTTGTGTGGAGAGAAAGGAGGGGGAGGTATTATATGAAGATATTCCAAGCAATCGTGTGTCAAAAAAATAAAGTCAATTACTTTAAGGAGAGCTTCATCAGTGTGCGAAGTAATAAATTCTATAGTAAAGCTTCCAACCAGGCTGGCAACTGATATAGCGTGTATTCCTCTAAGTGGAAATTTAAGAATTAGAACATGAAATTATCCTGATTTCTAACATTGGGTGTGCAGTCTTTTTTCAAAGAAGCTTTACTATAGAATTTACTACTTCGCACACATTCATGAAGCTCTCTTTAAAGTCATTGACTCTTTTTTTGACACACGATTGTTTGGAATGTCTTCACATACTACCTCCCCTCCTTTCTCTCCACACAAGCTCAGACCTGAGTGCGAACCTTCTAGAACGCGAATAGCTTTTGCAACAGCTTTACAACTGATAATGAATTTCATATCTCATAGGATCGTAAGATTTCCTTCTGAAAACTCGGTTTGGTTGTAGAGACATGAGTTAATTCCGTCTAGGCCTGGAGAACCTTTATCAGAGCTTTTTCAACTGAAGGTGAGTTAGCCGGTCTCATACGGAGGTGAACGTTTCTCATACGGAAACTCAGGTTTTTCATCCCGAAAAGAAGGCAAACTGATAATTAGAATACACACAGTTAATACACATAATACACTGGTCTCCTAGCCTGAGTTGCTTCGGCCATAAATCTAAAAAAACCAAACCAATCCGGAAATTCGGATTTTCATTCCGCAAAAAACAGGCAAACTGATCGGTGAACACATGCAGTTAAGAGACATAATACACTAGTAGTATTAGAAAATTATGAAAACGTTTGTGGTCTCAAATTGAAGAGATATAAACACGCTTTTTTTTTCTGGGAAATAGATAATATCTAGAGAACACACGTCATTACCAGGCATAACATTTGCAGTTGTCTCAACTCGAGTATTTTAAATAATTCAATCCTACCTTGTTATTCAGCAGGGATATTCTGCATGAAATCACGATATGCCTTAGTACTAGACTTTTCTTGGCAATGATTTGCTGAAATTTCTGGACTAACTTTACAGATGATATTATAGTTGACATCATCCAAATGCTGCATACTGAGATAAAGCAGGCACTCTTTGTTGTATGAAACAAATAATTCTGAATCCTGTTACAAATGTAAATATAGTAATTCTGTTGATATATTCTAATGTAGACGCGCGTTAAAGATTGAGAAACTCAAATCAGCCTCATGCTGGCATCCACATTTCACTTTTAAAATGTATATCTACCATGCTACATGACTAAATATTTGTTAACTGGATATCTCAGCGCTTCTTTTGCCCTTGCCTAAAGTTTTGTTTGATCTAAAGAATATAATACGGAAATAAAAGTATTTTTACGTCTGTTATTATAATTCAAAATTCGTACACTAAATACTTCAAAACAAAATTTATTGCGAATGAAGTATAACTTATGCGTATTTGAAATTAAGTTTAATATATTTCTAAATGTTTCATGTTTGGAGTTTGTTATGTATTTTTCTTGTCAAGAAAAACATTGACAAGTGGAGATAAAGATGGTGGCCATTCTACTGTATAAGATGTGGTCAATTCAAAACCTTCATTTGATTAGATCTGATCTGGATTGCTCCCCATTGATTTGAGCGCCCTACGTTTTTAAGTGATATGAAAGGTTTGGAAAAAGTTCAGAGGAGGATAACAAAAGCTGTATCGGGTTTGTGGAATACTGACTATAAAGACAGGTTGAGCGAATGTAATTTGCAGACTCTGATAAATAGGCGGAGGAGGGTTTATATGATTGAGACATATAATTCTTATATAAGGAAGGAAGGAGATAGAAACAAGAGGTCATTCTTGGAAGTTGAGTATATGTTTTTTTCTTTCTTTTTCTTCTTTTTCAGCATTAAGTTATTCGAATGGTTTGTTAACCCGGACACGTGAACTTTCGTAATGGCTAGACTGAGTTAATGGAATCGCCTCTGCTCTCTTGTTTAATGTACTTGTTAGTTTAATGCAGAGTTATTTAATAATGATTCACAGCTGGTGGATATTAATATGCCAGTGATTACTCATCCCCATTTTTGTGAAAAAGTCAGCTGTTAACTCTGAAACTTTTACAAAATATAAACGGAAATATAACTGAAGAACAAACAATCAGTGGATGGAAATTATGGCTGTAAAATGGGACTACAACGATGAAGAAATATGTTGTTTTTTTTTTAATATATTAACCCTGACTACGAAAGGTTGGTCACCTATTTAATATCATGATCATGTTAAGATTAAATAACCCTTAACACGATCTCGTTTTAGAGACCAACACGTAGCTTTTAAAAGCCAATTCGGCCTCCATTAAGCCAAACGTGAGATGATGTCGAAAGATATCCATATTACAAGATTTTTCGAATCCAGAGCCTGTCGGTTGGACGCTACTGATTCAATCAACAAGGTAATGCAGCCCAGTACAGCGGTATTGTAATGATCAAATGAAGTTTAATGTCATTGTAGCGGGTCTTTGGAATCGTATTTTGACTTAGCAGCCGAGTGAGCTTACAGTGGCCACTATTTATTTAGTTTAACGATTGTTTTCTGTGACGGCGTAAATCGTGCAGAGATGACAAAATGTTAATGGGATCGCCTCTGCTCTCTTGTTTAATGTACTTACTGAAGAGATCCCCAAAATATGGAAAGCTTTGTATTTTTTTATACCTTGAGATATAACTATATGGTATATCTTGCTGTTTAAGTATGCTATGACAATGTTGTTCTTTTCAACTTGGGAGACAATATATTATTTGATTTGCATTCATTCCGTTATTGCTCGTATTCATATTTAGCAATTAATGTCTTTACACTGAAAATAAATTAAATTTGCATTAATCCCTGTATTACAGGTTTATAATTTTGACAGCGTCAGGACTGCGAGTGGTCATTAAAATCTTAAATTTAAAAAAAAATGCATTATTGAACCCACTAATCGTTGGAACTTTTCCAGTTACAAAGTTATAAAAGAATATTCCTTGAAATAAACGAATGCGCTATAAATGGAATAAATAACGAATCTTTATAGCAAAACGTTGTGTAACTTTTCATTCCATTTTAATGAAAATAAGTTATTGCCATTATGATGTATAGTATATATGTATATGTATATATATATGTATATATATATATATATATATATATATATATATATATATATATATATATATATATATATATAATCTTTGATAACGATACGAAGTTGAAATACTACAATGTTTTCAGTTGATGTTGCTATAGATACATATATTCAAAGACCAGTGAAGATATCTATTTGATCAACGTAAATCTTTGTTTTAAAATTTCAAGATGGGTTCAAATCTGCCTATGTTGGCTTGACATCCAGAAAATAATTTTTTTGGACCATCGAGTGTTCCAACGATTACAGTATTCGCACGAAATATTACAAAAAGGAAGTGATTAAAAATCTGCCTATGGAAAGAGCAAACAAATAATTAGCAATAGTTTGTATAGAATTAAAACACAATCCTGACACTGTATTGTATCGTAAATAAAATTTTTCTACGCATTTTGAAACCATGCATTTATGGAAACCGTTCACACGGCTCTGCACTTTAAAAGCAATAAAATTGCAACTAAAATGTGTAGCAAAGATAACTTGAAAGAGCAAGTTTGGTTCTTTTAAACAATCTAGCGTTGAACGGTTCGCTAAATAGATCGGTAAAACGGAGAAGAATATCTACAAGTTGGATAGAAATCCGTTTATCTGGAACATAAGAGGGTGGGATAACTGGTGTCATCAGCGGTTATAAATCATGTTTGAAAATATTCAGACATTTGATAAATGACAGAAGAATGAAAAAAATGACATTTTCAGCACTTAAGATATCAGTTAAGGGTTTTTATTTATTTTAAAAAAAGATAAACTAGAGCTAGTGATCCTGATGATACCAAAGGGTCCAGTATTTTTACACAAATACTATCAGATAAGTTTCTATATTTTCGTTGCAAAATATAGAAAATATTAAAATGCAGAAAAGCATGGGAAATCTGTGAGCACTCTGACATAAGAATTGAAGTCTGGTGTAGAAATAGGTTCAAAAATCGGACTTAGCTTTGAATACTTTTTTACTATTAATAGTCCGCAAGCTTTACGAGCCTGTTTTTCAGGTGATTTTAACGTTTTACTCAATAGCCCAGCTCTAGACAAAAGAAAATGGGGTGGCTTTTTATACATGTTGAGTGTGACGAATTTCCTCTTCATTAATGAATAATTTCTATAATTTTTAAGTATTTTTCCCTTTTTTTTTTTTTTTACAAAGATCTCATACAGGTAATTTTTATTCACATTTTAAATCAGTGAATATGGTGTAATTCTCAACCACTTGATTTAAATAATTCAACTTCTGTTTTCATAATTACGCTTATCCTCATTTTCCTCAAGATTGACGAAAGCGATGCCGTTTATTCAAAATGATTGGATTACAAGTTAATTATTCCGGATTATTTGACTTGTATTTACAATTTCTATAATATATCTGGTTAAAACACAGTTTCTTTGTATTGTACTTGTAACAAAAACATTCCATTGTTAATCTTGATGGCAGAGTGTCGACTGCGCGTCTGTTTCGTATCCGAAAGAAAGTTCGATTATGGCATGGATATTCAGTGTCGAAGTATTTATGTGTTTAAAATTTAACTATTGTAGTACGAGAGCCATACATTTACATTGGTTTTTGAGTTTTTTTAAGGAAACTGCAATCTCTTAGCAACTTTCCATATTTTTCCCATGTATTCATATGCCATAGAAAGTGAGATGTATATTTCTAACTCACCGCTCAAAGGGTTAATTAAGTATTGATAAATCTGAAATGATACTCTCTACGACTATAAAAGAGCTCAGTCGGTAAGAAGGTTGCCTTTTGTTGGAAAGGACTGGGTTCTAATTCCGTCTAGGAAGTGAAGAGACATTATAATAGTTTTTCAAGTGAAAGTAAGTTAGGTAGTGTTATGAAGTGATAGGGTTTTTTCTTCTCTAAAAAGCATATAAAATACAACATTGGTCTCATAGATGCTTTGCTTGTATCTCTAAATAGCAACGGATTTCGAATGTTTCCTCCTGCAAACAGATAAACCGGATCTATGAACAGACATGGCATGTACACATTTATACACCAAAGAACAGCAAGCTGCATAAAAATGCCTATAACATCTAACTACACGGGGATGGATGACTCAACCAATCTCTGGATGGAAGATTATGTATACACTGCTTGGAAAGAAGTCAACGGATACTCTAGTGTGATGAACAAACAGCCATGGTGCCCACCTTAATAATATGTAGACCCTCCTTTCGCTGCGATGACTGCAGCACTCCTACGGGGCATATTTTCACAAACGTACGATAGCAATCAATGGGAATTTTGGACCATTCTTCCTGCAGACATGTAATGAGGTCCTGGACTGTTGTGGGAATGGACGTCCCTTGATCTCACCCGATCCTCCAGTTCATCTCACAGATGTTCAGTAAGTCGAGGTTAGGGCTCTGCAGGCCAGTCAAGTGTGACGATGTTCATGTCCACAAACCACGCAGTTACGGCAGCAGCTTAGGACACGGTGCATTTTCTTGCTGAAAGAGACAATGGTCAGTTTCGTAGAAACGCCATAAAGTAGTAAGTATTGCATTGTCCAGAATGTTTAGATAGCTCTCGGAGTTCAATGTCCATGGCGCCACGAACAGAGATCCGAAGCCAAACAAGGAAAAACAGGACCATACAATCACACCGCCACTTCCGAATTTCACAGTTGGGCTAACGCACTCTGGTAAGAGACATTCACTGAACATCCACCACACCCACACTCGTCCATCTGCTTGGTAGAGAGTGTAGCGTGATTCGTCGTTCCATAACACAGCTTTCGAAGCTTCCACATCCCACTATACATACACGTTCTTTGAACCACTGAAGAAAGACGACACCGCATGTTGGTTCGGTTAGTGTGGGACTTGCATACTGCGGTCCTACCATGGAACCCATGTTGTGAGCCTCTGTTCTGAATGTTTTGTGCAGATTCGTTTTCCAGTCGATGCCTGGAATTCCGTATCCAATGTGTCGGCCGACGAATGGCATTTTTAAAAAAAATATTATCATTCGTAGCATCCTGCGGTTACATTCGGTGAGTGTGGTGGGTCGCCCACTACGGGTAGCACTTGCATTTGACTCCCTGCGCTTCCATCTCGGGATGGTATCACTGATTGTTGACCTGGGATAGCCCAATTGGTCAACAATTTGCCAAACAGATAGTCCTGTTCGGCAACTATGCCAGCTCTATCAAGGGGCATTCCTTGGTTGTCGAATTGCTCTCTAATTCGTATTGCCTTCATCACCGCCTGAGAGGATGGCACAGTTTCTGAACCACGAAATGAAGGAAAGGGTGGGGAGAAGGACGAGGAACCGTGAAGGTACCGGAACTGAGCCCCCCCCTCTCAGATTCCTTACCTTCCAGTACTGCGCCTGGTACCAAAGAATTCACGCACTAGTACACAAAGAGAGATACTTCAAAGGATTGAAGTATCTCCCAAGGCGGTTATATAGACAGTCCTTCATGAAAATCAGTTCGAGCGGATTCAAGCACTCTTACCAGATGATTATCATCGCCAATTGTATTTTGGCAATGGATTCTGTAACTGCGTACATGATACCAACAATTTCACTTTTGTGCTTTTCACAGACAAGGAAATGTTCACTGCAGGTGATATTTTCAGTTTCCACAACAGTCCCATGTGATCCAAACAAAATTCATAATCAATTATTCACTCAAGACATCAGTAGTAATTCATCATAACCGTATGGACAGGTATCTTTGGAGACAGATTAATAGAGCTATATACATATGTGTATGTTTGTCAAACAAGCTTACTTTGCACCATGATTGCTCGCAAACTTTTTGAGCTATCTGGTATAAAAAACAACATTCATGGTGGTGTTCCCTTGTTGTAAAAGTGAAACTTGGTTGATATATGACGTCTCTTTACAACAGTTCAGTCGTAGGGCTAAGGCTCGATTACATCTTGATCAAACGTTTCTTAAATAACGAATTGGTCGAGGTGGACCAAATACATGCCTGTCTCGGTTACCTGACCTCAATTTCATGGATTTTTATTCGTGGGATCATGATTTCAAATGGGCTATATTGAAAAAATGCAGAAACGTGTTGAATATGCCTATTAAATACCAGCTAGGAGCATTCAAACCCTTAAAGTTGTCAATTATGATTTATCTCAACGGTTTCTTGGCTAGCAACGGAAGTCATTTTGAATATCTCCTGACTTTCATCCTAGATTGTTTCTTTTATCAGTTTGCAAATGATTTATGCTTAATTTTTGAGATTTTGCCTTCTATTTGCATTTCCGGTTGTCAGGGTTTGTTAGTGCTACAACTGCTAAGGTGTGTACTCCGAAATGTGAAATAATTTGTGTGTGGGTGAGTGTGTTTAAGAAAAAAACATAGAAATAATTAATTAAGAGGAAGAAAATGCCGTGTGAATTTGGGGTTGAACTGTGAAAGGGTTGGAATAAATAATACGTGTTTTAACAGATTTAAAAGGGAACTCGGGAATTACTGATACCAGTCATAACGAAGAACAGCGAATATTGACCATGGAAATATTTGTAGAAAATAAAAATAGCGGAAACTAAATATCTGTGTGAAGAAGTTGAGTAAACTAGTATGAATTAGCTGGTTATTTAACCGAGTTGCTCTTTCTTCTGCACCGGGTCAAATACTTTTAAGAAACTCTTAGAGGCAACCCCTAATGTGAGAACAGTACAGTATTCAATGGTTGGACGAATGTGTGATTTGCTTAGATTAATAGTTGATTAATAATAATGCTTTGAAACGATAGAGACGGTCTATTTTTTATTTTATTTTATTTTTTTTTTATGGCAGAGGAGATGTTTGCGATTTCTTTATACCAAGAGAGGGAGAGAGAGAGAGAGAGAGATTGGAGATTACAGTAATTCCAAGAAGAGACATCTCATCTTGTCTCGAGAGATTTGAGTGTTTGTCAGTTGTAAGATTGAAGAAAATGGTTTTATAGAAAGTTTTTTTCAATTGGTTATAAATCAAATTAAACTTGCCAAAAAATTAAATTCTTTATCCGAACTTAGGCAAACTAAATTTGCGCGTGAAGTGTCTTTAACTATTAGGCTACTTGTTTACAGAGGTTAGTGACTTCGTATTAATGCCTTAGTATCCCATAATGCAAAGCACACATCCGACAGAATGTGTATAATGCTATTCATTATGGGAAGAGTCACTATGCAGACCTGTTTCGACGTTTATTGAGGTCTCATCAGCAGGATCCAGTCCCAGAAAGGTGGTATCTCTTCTGGCTAATTAGTACAGTAATTTATTTATTTATTCGTATGGGGTTCCCCCTTTCTCTCCAGTCCTTTTCGGGGGGGGGGGGGTTAAGCCCTCATAATGAGGGATAGGTATATATTTTTATGACTGTAAATCCCGTGTGTGTGTGTTCACGGGGCTGGTTTGCCTGTTCTGACGAGGGACGAAAAACCCGAATTTCCTGTGTAAAAAACCCTCTACCTCCGTATGAGACCGGCTACCTCACCTTTCGTCGAAAGAGACCAGATAAACGTTCCTCATGTCATAGATGGGAATCGAACCCAGGTCTTTCCGACCAAAGGGCTTCGTCTATACCGACTGAGCTACGGAGGCTCTGCTAACTAGTAATAAGTAGTTAGAACTGAATGAACGATATAGAATTCACTAACTACCACCCTATTATTTTTGATAATGTTATTGTGCTCAATGCGTAAGAGAGAGCGAGAGAGAGAGAGAAGAGGTAAATGAAACAAAACATTATTTTAATTTAGGAATAAAATAATCTAATCATGTGTCTACTTCACCACCTCATTCATCTAGAAACCGCCAGTAAGAGATTCTCTTGTCATCTTTGGAAGGCATTTCTAAATACCAGCATGCCAGACACAAGTGTTATAAAAATCTCCAGGTCATTAATACTATGTGTGGGAACTGAAAAGCATTTAATTGCGTATTGATTTTGAGGAATAGGAATATAATTGGTCTGAAGTTGGCTTCTAGTTTTCGCATTCGTGAAATGCGACCTAACCTTCTTACCTCAATCGTTTGCAACGATATCCTTTGGTTGGAAAGCTCTGGGCTCGATTCGCATTACGAAAAAGGAACTTTCATAAAGACTTTCAACCAGAGATGAATTAAAGAGTTTCTTACATGTAGAAAGGATTTTTTTCTTAAAGAGAACTGCCGTCTTGAACACACCAATCTGTAGATATTCATTGCTCGCTATTGTTAGCCAAGCCATTGAGTGAACACGATTAACATCTCTACCAAAGCTTAATATTAATATTTAATTGATTAATATTCATTAATATTATTAATATTTATTAATAATTGATATTTATATTCTGATTAATATTTACATGCCGGAATTCTCAGTGCACAACGTCGAATTCATTTATTAATTAAACTCCCCTTTAATATTGCTAATAATTCGCATTAGTTGCATTGCAAGATTAATTTATTAATAATATGAAACTGAAAAAAGCAGTTATCATAATATATATTTTTTATTATAAATATAATTGTAATAATTATTATGTAATTATAATTACTATAAATATATATTTATAATTTATTATAAATAATCTTTATAATAAATATAATTATTATAAAGAACGAATCATAAACGTGCGAATAATTAACCCACCTCAACACACACACACACACACACACACACACACACACACACACACACACACACACACACACACACACACACAACAACAACAACAACTAATTCCTTTATGTATTGTCATCCCGCTTTCAGCAGCGGATTCTGCGACGTGAATGGTTTTGAAAGTAATTAGGAGAGAATTTTAATGTGCAAATCTAACACCATCCATCTCACTTTTTAGAGACCTGTAGCTGCGGTTAGACTAATTCAATTACGGCTGAAGCTCCTAAGACTCTGGTTAGTGTATATTAATGCAGTTCGTTACATTTCTTTTATGACTCCATTCCACGTAAAGGTTGTAAATCTGTAGTACGTTAGTAACCGTGGATGAGTTAAGGTTTTTTTTGTTCTTCTTTAATTTTATTATTATTTTTTTATTTTTTATATAATCCCGAAACACTCCTCTTGAGAGCAAACATGGGCCTTCTTCAAAACACTTCGGTCTCAAATAAGCAGGATGACACTAAGCGATGAAATTTCTCTCCCACTTAAAGACATTCAAAAACACCCACGACCTAATCATTGGAGAGAAAACGCTGTCGAACATGGATAGTTCTCCAACCAGGGAGACTTGGCCAACCAGGCCGGCAATTGTTAATTGTTAATAGTGTATGTATGTTCCCCTGTTTGCCTACTTTTGCTGGATAAAAAAATCAAGGTATCTAGGTGGAAAATCTCCATCACTCTATGAGACCTACCAACGCACTTTCGGTTGAAAACCTTTATAAACGCTCCCCCTAGACGGAATTCATCCCAGGGCAAACGTCGCCATCTCCTCACGACTGCGCAACCGGAGCCACTACAGATGATAAAGAATGAAAAAGATAATGTATGATCTCTAGAGTAGGGTTCTGAGCTCAGCTAATCGTTGACTAACCTATATTATGAATTTACTTTAGGATTTCATTGTTTTATTATTGTTATTATGTTTCTGTGGCATGAAATAAAAGCTATTCCGGGTACCCGCATTTGATCAACAAATTATTAAAGCAGTTCGCATTGTACAGTTTAATGTTTATTAATGTGGATAACCCAGAAATATTGTCTGCTCTGTAGATCGGTGGTTTTTCAGTTTCTTCATAGTATTTGGCAGAAGTTTAATGGAAAATAAAGAAAATCCCATTACTGTATACCTCTGACTGATCAGAACATTAATTGTCAATAACGAAATAGCTGATTTAAATTGAATGCTATTCTTTTTCCTTCCTCCCCCCTCCCCCCTCTCCAGGACGAAACTGTTAATTATTAATTGTTTCTGTTAAGAAACTGTTAGAAATTGAGCAAAATTGATCGCACGAATACATGCAAAATAAATAAATACCAGTTAGGAAATATCGCTTCTTGTCTTTAATAACATCCAAACCAAGCCAGTCGTTAGTATGATTTTCCTGCTAATCCACACAATTTCTTCATGCTTGTCATGAAATTTTGAAATTAATGTCCTGTATTTTTTTTTTCAAGGCATTCTATTGGATCTGGTGTACTGCTTTCCCACCTTCCCTAGATTTCTCTTCTCTCTCTCTCTCTTAAAACTGAATCAGTTTTCCGTATGGTCATTCTCTGAGCGTAATAAAATTTCGAATCCTTAAACTTTTATAATAGTATGATAATGGAATACATCCAACACGCTGCTCTTCCAACTTCTTTATAGTATAGATACATCGCTGTTGGTTTATCCCAGGATAAAAATAATAAAAGAAGCAAAGAAAAAAAACGCATTTCTTTACCGGACAAATTATAGTCGGCCCCTAGACTTATGACCACTCGTACTTACAATGTCCGTTCCATTAATATGTTCATGTCGTATTTAGTGGTAAAATAAAACTTCTATCGTAATTTTTTTGACTTGCAGCTGTGAAGTATGGTGTCTGCGGGAGAAAAATGTTGCTTGCCTTTATACAATATGGTGCTTGTTGGGAGATGTGTGATATTTTTCACTAAACAGGATCATTTTCATTCTGGTACGTACTAAGCTACCAATATATGTAAGCGCTGTTTATTATTAGTTGGTTTAAATATTAGCTAGATAGTTATACAATTTCCCTTAACTATTGATTTTTAACATGTCTCCTGAAACAGATCCCCCCCCGCCGTCTACATAATTTTAGTTTCGATGGAAGCACAACCCCGGAATTCCCTCCCCGCCCGGGACTTTCAACTTCGGGTTCTAAAGTCTAATGATTACTCACCGTCTGCTGTACGATAACATCCATTCGTAATTTTTAATGACATTATTTCTTTCTAAAAATGGCTAGCAAGAGAAAAAGTGATTCTTCTAATGGCGTAAAAAAAAGAAAAAGATAACTGATTTAGGAAAGAAGGTAATAATAATAATAATAATAATAATAATAATAATAATAATAATAATAATAATAATGTAGAATCAGAAATGAAACAAAAACAAATGCAAAATGTCATTATCACCAAAGAAATGGTCAGCGCACAAGCTAGAAAATTAAAAAACCGGAGTGCACCTGCAAAGAAGAACTACACGGATTTTGGTTAAAGCATCTAAGTCTACATGATCGAATGGCAAAACAATTTAATTATTTATTGCTGTCAGGCTCAGTGGAAGACTGGATGATATCTGGACGCACTTTTCTTTTCATGAAAGGTAAGGATAAGGGTGCAGACCCAAGTAACTATCGTCCAATAACTTGCCTACCAACTATGCTTAAGCTGTTCACTGCAATCATACCAGATTCCTTATACCACTACTTATCAGATAATCAGATTTATCCGATTGAACAAAAAGGCAATTTTCAAAAATCCAGAGGAACAAAAGACCAGATCCTTATTAATAAAATGATTCTCAGAATGATTCTCAAAAAGACGAAAAACTAACTTAAACATGGCATGGAATAGACTATAAGAAAGCATTCGATTCTCTCCCGCACTCCTGGATCCTAAAATCACTACAAATATTTGGAATTAGCAAAAACATATGTTCCTTTCTGGCTGCTGCTATGAAATCATGGAAAACAATTTTAATAGTGAATAATGAACGATTCGGAGATATCAGCATTAAATGTGCAATTTAATTGCACGTTTAATTTTCCAAGGTGATTCCTTGTCGCCATTGCTCTTCAACATTTCTTTGATACCTTTATCTATTATTCTGAACAAAACAAAACTTGGATATGAAATTCCTAAATGCAGTATTAAAATTTCCCATCTATTGTATATGGATGACTTGAAGTTATATGGAAAATCGGTCCAGCAAATACTCTTTACTGAACACAGTTCGTATTTTCAATCAGGACATCAAAATGGAATTTGGTTTAGATAAATGCGCACTTTTATCTATTAAACGAGGAAAAATTAATGACACCAGCAATTTTTATTTTGATTAAGAAAAATATATAAAAGCAATTTCAGCTGACGAATACTATAAATACTTAGGAATATTAAAAACTAGTGACATTCTCCGCTCGAAAGTTAAACAACGGGCAGCAGCAGAATACACCAAAAGAGTTAGAAATATTCTGAAAACAAAACTAAGCGGATTAAACAGAATTAGAGCAATGAATTTTTGGGCTATACCAGTGATCCTATACACAACTGGCATAATAGATTGGACAAAAGAAGACCTGTACAAATTGGACCGCAAAACTAGAACACTAATGACTATGCATCATGCATTACATCCACGAAGTGATGTTGACCGGTTGCACCTACCAAGGATAATAGGTGGACGGAGTCTGCTGCAAGTGAGACAGACTGTGGAAGAAGATGAAATTAGCTTAAAAAGTTACATCGACAGTAACTCTGAGCAAATTCAGAGTTCAGTTACCTCTTGTGTAACTTCAAGCAGTTATACAAGAGGGTCTTCTGAAAGCAACAGGAAACAAATGCGATTACAAAAAGGAACAGCAAAATAACCGACATGTGCGCTGGAAAAATAAACCTTTGCATGGCCAATTTCTTAGAGATGCTGAGGACAAAATTGATGTGAACAAGACGGCTACATAATCCATAATATCCACAATGGCTTCAATATGGATATATTAAACAAGAAACAGAAGGATTTATTCTAGCAGCTCAAGAAAAGGCATTACAAACTTACAAACTAATGCAATGAAAGTAAAAATTTTGAACATCAATAATAACAGCAAATGCAGATTATGCGATCAGAAATATGAGACTGTAGAACATCTAATCAGTGCCTGCAGCAAGATAGCTCAAACTGACTATAAATACCGCCATGATCAAGTGGCCAGAATAATTCATTGGCATGTGTGCAAAAAAAAAAAAAAAAATATGGCTTTCCTATATCTGATAACTGGTGGCAGCATAAAATAGAAGCAGTATTGGAAAACAAAACAGCAAAAATTCTCTGGGACTTTCGAATACAAACTGATCGACATTTGTAACACAATAGACCTGACATCACAATTATCGAACATCGACAGGTTTGGATTATCAATATCGCAGTACCCAGTGATAACAACCTTAACAACAAAAAACTGGAAAAAATTACTGAATATCGAGATCTGGCAATCGAAGTTATTAAGCTGTGGCTTAAACACATTAAAGTTATCCCAATAGTTATCAGTGCACTTGGCGCAATTTCAAAAAAGAAGCTCTCCAACTATTTACAGGAATTAAACATCAAAGAAGTGACCCCATATGACCTATAAAAAACAGCATTACTTGGAACAGTCCATATTTTACGACGCTATCTGACGGACTATTCTTAGATTCTTGGGTAGAATCTGAATTGTTCTCTATCACCAGTCAAACTGTTGTTTTAAATAATATTTGTTGTTTAAATAACGTTGTTTAAATCTTGTTTTGACTATGTATCAATTATGTGAATAAATAATAATAATAATGTATATTGTTTGTCACTTTCATTATTTTCATAGATGTCGATGTATAATAATATATAGTGATTTCCGACTTACGACCGTATAGTCGTAACCGAACCCTGTCGTAATTGAGGACTGACTATTTCTCTATTGAACAAATCAACAACTTACGCTGTTCAATTGTCAAATCCACCGTACTACAAAATATTTTTTCCTTTCCACGCCTGAAGTAGTTTTAAGATTATTATCTCCACACGGATTCATTTCACTCCCTAGCAAACATTTATTTACTTCAATGTAGCCATTCATCAATTATAATTCTTCCTCTTTCTTTAAATCAGGTTTAAAAGAAAGGGCAAGTAAGAGTTGTCCAACATTCATTCATTCGTGGGAAAAATCGAAATGAGTTTTCTTTCTCTTTGTTCTATATTCTGCTGGTTCTTCTTTCGAACAATCTTTCGTTATTTATCAGCCTTTCCCAAATACTACAATGCGGATATTTAAATAAACTGATAATACATTTTTGTTTCTTATCAACTTTTAACCCACTAGCGAAAGGGAGTTGTATAGCATTTCTTCTATGTGGTTGTATTATAGTTTCATTCAAAGGAAACTAATTGTAATGGAAACATTAGAAAACTTACATTTTTGTTTCTCCTAGAAAGACTGGTTTGAGATGTTTCATTAGCAGAGTTTTTTTAATGCAAATCATGCACATAAACCTGTAATCCTTTCTGTATGCGAAGAAGAAAAAAATGGCATCGAGAATAACGTAAACTTAGCAGTGGTAGAAAGAACAGCTGTTCCATCTTCTATATCCCTTCACACATAACAGATTAAGAGGAAATGTCGCAAACATGTGAAGCTTATAAATGGTTTCAATTATTTCTTAATGGTAAACGTCTCTCTCCCTTCCCCCTCCCACCAGAGAAAAGTATAATGGACAGGCAGGTTATTTTTTTCATACCAGAGGGTACAAATACTGCACATTAGTATTATAATAGTTGAACTGTGATAGAAGTTTTGTGGCATCGCTGATTACTCGTCGAATCATTGTTTTTATACAAGGATTACATCTTTTAAAGATAATGCGCACATCTATTTTTGTTCCTTGATTATAAAATTGGCTGTCCTTCAAAGTCAGACGAGAGAGAAACACAGCTACGCTCTTTTATTAATAGAAGATTGAAACTTCATATGTGAAAATTAAAACGAAAATATCACGTGTACAGAATGGCTCAGGAAGAGAATCCACATATAAACTGAAAATTCTCTGTGTAGTAGAACATAAATATATGTGAAGTGCACGTGCAGATCATAACATTTAGACGCTCTGTAAAACCGAGGCTAGTTTGCAGTAGTTCAAATTGTTCAAAGTGTTGTCCTTTCATATTAATCCATTTATCAACTCTTTTGACCACAGAGTAGTTTTGCGCATATGAACAATTTTCTGTTTGTTTAATTGTCCGCAGTTTGTGGTTATAAACAAGGTTTGTGAGCATCACAAATCTTGTTTATAATAAGTTTGTCTATTTGTTTATAATAACCTTGTTTATTGAACCAACCTTGTTTGTCAATAAGTACCCTGCGCTGTGATCGCGCATGGTACTTATTGAACTGAGGAAAATGTTCATCCAACCAGTTACTAGCAATATTCTAATGGATGGTACTCCATCATGCTGGAACCACATTTCGTGAATATTCGCCCAGTTAGCTACATCTGTAAGCAATTCATTGGTACTCTTTGTTTGGTAAAGAAAAAAAAGGTATGCCCTATTACTTCTGTGTCATTCCTGTATTTCGTCAGAATATTGCAAAAATATTGTCATTGCTGTCAATAATCCATCATTCATTCATTCATTCATTCTTTTGTTGATCCATTTTTGCTGGTTCAGTTTACATGCCCGCACGCGACAATGAAGTTTTGCATCTTTTCACGTATGGACTTGATATTAAAAGAAAAAAATAAATTAAATATTTGTATTAAGACCAAGTTCTCTGTAGTATCAACTATTGAAGGTAATGAATGCAGTATTAGTACCAGCTTAGTTTGGAACTTACAAACAGTACAGTATCTCACCTCAGTGAAACAAACAAACAAACAAACAAAAAAGTGGCACATTCACCAAGTAGTGATTAATCCTCCAGATATTTTTTCGATATGCGTATACTAATGTTCCTCAAGGTTCTACCTTTGGAAATGCAGAATACATAATGTGATGTCGGCCTTCTAGACTTGTAGGAGTACGAATGCTCCTGCAGAGTACATTGTACATCGCGCAATCTGATAGGTAAAGGTCAGTTGGGAGAGAGGGATGGGGGGGGGGGTCAGGAGAACCAGATAGCCACACTGTAACAAAGAAAGAACTGATCTCCGATGTCAGCAGTAAAATATTGTACCTGTAGATTTTTCATAGGCCAATCGACTTGAAGAGAGTCCTATGCTGTACGAATGATATTTTAGCAGTAATCATTTGCTGTTACAGTTACTGGCACGGTTACGACAGCCACATTGTCTATGTTGTTCGATGGTAACAGAGCAAGTTCATATCCCACGTAATAAATCCCTACGGACTGATAACCGTGCTACCGTGAATCCACCATAAAGTGAAGTTCGGGAAATTTAGGAAGAGAAGTAATGTACATCTAATTTTCATTACAAAGTGGTATATAACTGTCATAATTTTATAAACTACATTTGCAGATCACTGTTTTATTAATATCGGTCTTAAATATTAGTAAACGATGTGCATGCCATTCAAAATTAGAACGGAACATGCAAAAAGAGTTGAATAGCTAAACATTATTAACTGACTACGAAGTGCGGACTCTAAAATCGTTGAAAAAAGTTAATCGAGTTATCACGAAATCGTAGCAGAGATTTTCAGTTGTACTGTAATATTCTGGGATGAGTATTTCTTTTTAAAACTCTTATGCAGGTTTTAAATTAGGTGGGATGTCGACCAGGACAAGCATACAGGAAACATCAATGATATCATGACGCGAGAATGGATAATTACTTAACGTGTAGTAAACTATGGGGAAGAAGTAAGAAACAATCGATTATTCAAAGTTCAGTAGACCGGAGTGGTTATGGGACGGTTCGCAACTTCCAAAAATACCTCAAAATACAATCCCGCTATTGTTCAATGTCGATTTCTCAACACTTTCTTTTTAAACCAAACGATTTCAACTCTTAAACGAAATGGATTAATAAGAACGCTGAATTAATCCTTTCGCAGCATCAACAACTTCCGTTTTAAGTGCGTTTTTATGAGAGTGTGTAAGCTCTTAATTGGTTTTGTCCATTTGTATTTAGAAACTCTTCTCTGTTGGACAGATTTTGATAAAATTTGCTATATCTACTGACATTTATTAATCTGTCTTAATTTTGTAATTACAGGATTTTAAACGCAAAATTGTGTTATGCTATTTCGCTAAGCATTTTGCTTTATTGCTAAATTTATTCATTAGGCGAAAAATACCTTTGTGTTTTTTGAGTGCCTGCGCACTTTTTAAAAAAATTATAATGGAATCTTAATCTTTTGTCCTTTATTTCAGAAAATGTTGACCCAAATTGATCCGTATTTCGTTGATTTCAAAAATTCTTCGATGCATATAGCTGTATGAGCTCCTGTTAATATTTGCATTTGCGAGCTTTAACAATAACTGTCTTTTAAATGCAACCGCATATGTAAAAGGTTAACACTACAACGCTGTTAGGAATTAAAGGATAGAAAACATTTTTTAAAGGAAGGTATGCATTTGTAAATTACGATATTCCAAACTTTGGGAATATAAAGGCCGTTATGGCGATTAAGATTGAGACGATATAATATGGCTCCAGAGCTTTATTTGAACAAACCTTCATATTTCAAGATGTTTGCTGTAATAATTTGTAATTATCCCAAAGAATCGTATGGTTAAAGTCACTTTCATGCTAAGCCAATTCCAGTCGTATGTGGTCCTATAAGCTAAATTTCCATTTGATGTTCAGAGATCCACTTCGTAGCGACTTGTTAGACCTAAGTAAGATAGTCTGCAAAGAGCATAGTCTTAATAAATACCTTGTCGTAATAGTTGAGATTTTCTGGAAAGAATATTTCATCAATACACAGTATCTATTGAGAGGAAGCAACAGATATGACTCCTCATTAAGAGCTGTTAGTTTAATGTGAAGACAAAACATTTGATGTTATTTAATGCTGGGACATAAAGAGGACCGATTTCTTAAAGAAATATTTGCGTCTCTTTATTCATATGTTTCTAAATAGTAGCAATGCCATCGACATACCTAGTCCACAAATGTGATATTGGATGAATGGAGCAGACGATTTTTTTTTCTAAATTTCAAAAAAGAAAAAGAAAAAAAGAAAGAAAAAAATAGTTTGCTAGAATAGAAGATAACGAACATCTTGAGAATGTGCTAAATAGTTCTAGATATTGGTAAAGAGGGAGATAATGTCAAAATTTAAATGATAATAGAATCATTAGGCCTTAAATATCTAATTTTAGAGAGAAAATCTTTTTTTTTTTTTTCATGTATGAATTGGACCCGTAAGTGAAAGAGAATGTCTGATAGAAATGTTGCAATTCTGTAAGTAGGACTGAAAATAGAATCGACTGTTAACCTCAAAGGATAAGCTAAATGATATATGATATATTCAGTTTTTAACTGTTGCTTGATATAACGAAGGAACAGATGTAATCAATAAGATTTTATCAATAGTGTGACTTTTTTTCTTGACTACTTGTATTAGACTATAACTCATTTTTCAGGAATGTTAGTCAAGTGAGTAATATTTAGTATCCGACTAGTTTCACCGATTTTTGCTATCGGCATCTTCAGGGATACAATTGGTAAGCGATATGAAGGTACAGACCAGGTTTTAACTGACAGTTCTAATTCATACAAAATTAGTACTGTGCGTGAGACAATACGCGTGTCGTGGGTAATGATTTATTGGTTGAGAGACATAATGTAATTGGCGTGAAAGTTCATTTCGTTAGTGTTTAGTGATCTAATTAAAGTTTTCCAAATATCAGGAAGGATTAGACATTGATTCTTATTTAGGTTTCCTGTTGAACTGGCGACTATAGCAGCTTCCTTGAAGGTTCTGGAATGGTAGTTCTCTTCTATATAGGACATATGACTCTTATCCTACTCAATAAGATGGTTGGTAGTGGCGAAGTGGGAAGAAAGGCCTG
Source organism: Typopeltis vanoorti (assembly GCF_054136105.1). Lineage (NCBI taxonomy): Eukaryota > Metazoa > Arthropoda > Arachnida > Uropygi > Thelyphonidae > Typopeltis > Typopeltis vanoorti. The sequence continues at coordinate 28,499,924 of NC_143555.1, read as the reverse complement.
AAATATCTTGTCTGTTGTTTCTAACATGGCCTATGTGCTCCTTCTGTCTCATTTCGAAGCTTCTAAGAGGTCTGACCAATGTAACTAACACCACAGGAACAAGGTATATTGTATACTCTAGAGTACTTGTAGAACGGATTAGGGTCTTTCGGTGATCTTAAAATTTTCCGAATAGTGTTGACTGGCTTGAATGTTACTCTGATATTGTGTGGTTTTAGAAGGATAGCCAATTGTTTGGAAATGGTGCTAGAAATTGAATAGTTACAGTGCTGATGTATTGGGTGTCATCACGTTGTCTTTGTGGTATATCTGTATATAAGAGTCATATGCCCTATATAGAAGAGAACTACCATTCCAGAACCTTCAAGGAAGCTGCTATAGTCGCCAGTTCAACAGGAAACCTAAATAGGAATCAGGATCTAATCCTACCTGATATTTGGAAAGCTTTAATTAGATCACTAAACACTAAAGAAATGAACTTTCACCCCAATTACATTATGTCTCTCAACCAATAAATCATTTACCCGCGAAACGCGTATTTTCTCACGCACAGTACTAATTTTGTATGAATTAGAACTGTCAGTTAAAACCTAGTCTGTTACCTTCATATTGCTTACCAATTGTATCCCTGAAGATGCCGATAGCAAAAATCGGTAAAACTAGTCTGATAATAAATATTACTCACTTGACTAACATTCCTAAAAGTGAGTTATAGTTTCTAAGATTTTATCAAGTTTATTTAGTTGAGTTTTGGTGGGATCCATGCTGATAATGTAAATATAGGAAATTTTTCGTTTTTTTAATATATTGTAATGTTGAGAAACGAATTGGAATTCCACACGACTTTACGTAAGTCTAGAACAGTGTTTCCCAAAGTGTAGACGCTTAGCCTAAAGGTAGGCGAAAGGTCTTCAGGAGATGCGATACACTATTATTATATATTTTTTTTAATTTGATTACTTCTCTCTTTGTTATATATATAACTTTCTCTCAGTATTATCAAATATTACCGCAGGTAAGTCGGGTAGCGGGTTTTTTCCTCCAGGAAAATTATGTTTTCGTCCTGCAACCAGGCAAACGGACCAGCAATACACGCTCAATTTACGGACAAAGAATATTTATACACAGGACTAACTACCTTATCCTGGAGTTATGGTTACCAAATCCGAGGATACTTGGAGGGTCGTGGGCGCTTAAGTGCCCGTTAGAGCGACCGATGTTGATTGCTGCAGATAAGTGCAAGTCTGTTTTATAATTCATTTTTCAATAACTTAAAAATATAAAGGAAGTTTTAAAACAAAATATGTCTCTTGGCACGTATGGACTGATCACCGCGTTGCACGATCGCGTTTCCAACTATACGCTAAATTTTATTCGTCTCATTAAACTTTGTTTTATTGCTAAAAATTGAATTTCCTAAATTTTATGTCCATTGTATTCTTATAAATAAAATGTATTTCATAATTTTAAAAAAGTTATATATGTTTGTAATTTATTATAACACAAATGTTAAAAATAAATGCGTTAATAATTATTCGTGTTTGAATGAAACAGTATTATAACTTCTCCCAAATTCTCTTTGAGAGAGGGCTACGCCAGTTACTGAAATTTTAAAAAAAAGGCTAAGCGAGTACTGAAACTTTGGAAAACATTGCTCTAGAAGAAACAGGAATGTTTAACTTTGGTATTTTGGAACCTTGAATGGCTTTAGCAACTTCCAAGTGCAACTTATTTCTTATAAAAAGATGACTAATATTGTTTTCTATATTATGGAGGAGAAAGTCATGATACGGAAAATGGGAATTATAGAAAATCTATGACCTTGAGGACAGATGATGTGCAAAGCATCCCTCCTCTCAGTTGTGAACACTACCTTCTCTTGACGCGGCTAGTTGACGCGAAAGTTGTTGTGACGGGCCCAAAGAGTATTGATAGGATGGATAGCTTTCCTAGTTAGAGAAAATGCCAGCTGTAAAATGATCCATATAGTCATCAAACTCCACCATCTTGCTTATTGGACGCTTCAGTTGGCTAATGCCTTTTATTTCGGTCTCTAGAGCAGGAGGGGGGGGGAGATCCGGTTTTTGTCTAAGTGGTGCTATTCATGTGCGTGCACGGTATGTCTACCGTGGGGGCCTTAAACCTCATTTATTCAAGGGTAAAAAAGCGAAACGGTTCTGCACGGCGACCTCTAGATAGTACTCGAGACCAAACCTAGTGGTAATGCATCCAGAGCATTACCTATCAGTCTCTGCTGTCACATTTTGTGTTAGCCACGCTTGGGGGGGGGGATCTGAATAGCAATAGCAGTAGTATACGTGGAGAACACTTGCGAGGCCATAATATCAGTGAAATTAGGCATTCTCTGTATGGGCGGCATGTCCAAAAGTCAGTTTTTCTCCCTACAGCATGTCTTGTTTTCTTGCAACCAATCACCAAAATAATAAACACAATATCGGACAGCTGTAGTGTTACTGCAGGTCAAACAATTACTTAAAAATGAAACTAAAAATAATTACGAAATTACGAAAAAAATCTCCCCCAAATAATTTCTACATCCTTCACTGACATTCTTTGCAGAAACACACCCACAAGAGATCTACATCACCTCTAGCAGATATCCATACCTGCAGAGGCAGCACTTATGCCTTTTTCCGATCAGATATCCCATACTAGAGGATGTCAAACCTTGAAATCGACTGCTTTTTTTTATTTTATTTCCTACTACAGCTTCAGATTTTATTTTCCTTCCTCCGTTACATTAATCTGCTGCCTGTAGTCTTTATTACTGCTTTCTGAATTGAAATCACTTTGATCTCCGACTCTCTGTAAATAAAGCTTGATTAGCTGCAGTTCACTACCCAACTTATGAAATATTCCTAGGTGATTCAATGTCCATACCTATAATTGGTTTCCTTTTGCATTTCCATTGAGCAAACTGGAATGGATGCAGAAGTATTTGCTGTAACCAATGATCTAATGCAAATAATCAAACTACTGACTTGAATGCTGGATACCCCCCCCTACTTTCCCAAACATTTGATATTTTCTTAACCAGCTCTCCTTTCAAATGTACCATAAAGGTCACCGTTCCTGTCATCCGACAGGAACGGTGACCTTTATGGTACATTTTAACGGTGACAGGAACGTAAACCGTAAATGTAGCTCACAATATGCCATTCACGAGGTCGTGAATGGCATATTGTGAGCTACATCCACGCCAATGCGATGATTCCTGGATTCCTACTCTTCTTTCCGATTATCAGACTACTGCTTCCACCTTACTAATCTAAACACTTTCTCGAAATGAATTATCGAAGTTATCCTCCTTCTAATGAAGGCCGTCATTCCCCCACTTCAGTATAGGCTCATTGTCAGTCTATACTGAAGCACGCGACAAATACGAAGCAAAATCCCATTATGTCTTTGAGAGTCAAATGCAGAAAACATGCCATCTGTAATAAATGGCTTCGTATAAAAAATAAAAAATAAAAAACCTCCTTGATGACGCTGCAACAACACCTAAAGATAAAACTAACATTCTTGGAGTATTCTTCTCTCCTAACTTCTACATATATAAGATCAAAGCAATTCCTTCCTGTCATGCCATAAACATATGAATCCTGTGATATATCTAATTCATTTTTGTGATATTCCTCTCAGTATTTCAGAATTTTCTCAGTGACATTTCCGCAATTCTTCTGCCAGCTTCTCGGTATCTATGTACTACCACGTACTGGTAGTCGAGGAATTAGCCGTTTAAAAATACCTTCCCCTGTGAAAAGTGAAAAATAAGTTACTGGACAATGTAAAACTCGATGGAAATGTACATAGATATCGAGAAATGGATAGCATATTTGCTCTCCAGTCAACACACACACACTGCGCGTTGGAATCTCGCCTTTGGCATGGATGTTTGTGATTACCTTTAGATGGGAGATTCATTCATCGTCTGACATGAGGCTACCTGCCCGCTGATTAGAGATCTGAAGTAGTTTGAAAAAGGTCCATGCTTGTTCTCTAGAACAGAGTTTCCGATTACGTAAAGAATAAATTCAAACTACAGAAAATATATTAAAAACGATAAAATAAAATAAAAAGTTACTTAAATAGTTATTTCAGCATATTTTTAGTAGTTTAAACCAATACAAAGTCAGTTTGGTCAGCTAACTCCGATATTGCCATTCCATCCTGGTTCGTTTGTTATCCAGGTAGACACTTAATAACGAGGGTCACCTTGAGAAGAGGGATGATTGTATATTGGAACAGAAGTCCCAGTCGGTTTTTCCGTTCCTTACAGCTCTTGCAGTTATGTAGGATATCCCTTCAGCGGCCCCTTTGTTTTTTTTAATTATTTTTATTCTGTGTTTGTAGCATTTGCCACCATAAAAGCTATTAGGGAGCGCTGAATTTTGCACTCGGATGCCTTTCTAAAAGATCTTGCCAACATTGTTTTTCTAGATGCATTTAAAAATTCGCCAGCAATTGTCGATGAGAGCTCTACTATTTAATCTCTTTATAAACTCTGAACATTTCATCATACGAACCTGTTAATTATCCCTGAAGCTTGATCATATTTTGAATTATGAATACGATTACACCATCATTTGTATTTCTTTTCACACATCCTATTTTTAAACAGTTTACGAGCTAAAAAGAATGAGGTTAAAGTTAATTCTTAACGCATAGGATTCTCTTAATAAAATTCCTGTAGGTCGTTTTCTTCCAGACGATCGGCGGACGTGAAATAATTCAATAACAATACCATATTTTTTAATTAAGAATTCATTAATGCGTATCCAAAAGTCTATATTTAAACAATTCGCTCTACGGTTATAAATAGATTACTTCATTAATGCAGCGGTTAATTAAGAAAATAAAACAAAAATATGGCTGGAATTTTATTGGAGAGCTTAATTAATGAGAAATGTCTTTAAATAGACTGGAATGAAAATTAAAGCTTTTGCTTTCGAAATTCTTTAGAGATATTATATATTATACGTGTACCAGAGCAACAGGTTGAGATTAATTCGTATTTGACAACTGCCAAACATATCTTACACTAATCATTGTTTTCGTTAAATGTTTTTACAACACTAAATAATTCAAATTAAACACCAATATAAATCTGATGTTTGAATGAATCTGAAGGTGATAATAAATAAAAGACTGAATATTGTGAAAGATAAACTGTTGGGGTGCGGATAATTGTGTTTGCTGGTCTGATTGGCCGAGCAGATAGCATACTCACAGTTTTGAATCCCACCGTGGATATAAGGATGTGTATTAACAGCTTTACGTGGGAGATGAATTTCACCACCGGATGCAAGACCACTACCCCTCTTCGTGGAGGACTAATGTAGCTTGAAAAAAAGAAGTTTCATGTTTCTTCTCTGGATCTAGCAGTTTCCAAATTAAGTAAGAAAAAAATATTGAACAAATACCCTAAATCCTCTAACTCTTTTTTTCCCTTTGGGAAATAAACTATCAATAAACCAAAGCTTTCAGGAGAGCGAGCAGGACAGACAACTGCCACCATCTATTTTCCCTAAACCTTAACCCTTGTATTGTTTTCCGTAATGATGTCAGTTTTATGGCAGTTTTCCAGTGCGGAGTTAAAAACCCGAGTTTTCGCTAGCATATAAACCCTATTTGCCGAATCGCACGACTCGGGTACCACTCGAAGAAAGGCCTACAGAACGTTCCTCTAGTCGGCAACTAGAGGATCGTTATAGGACCTATAATGATCTTTATTCGTGCAGAGCCTAACACTATGGAGGCAAACATCATTACAAGGCTACACAAGCACCAATTGAAGAAATATGAAAAATATAATAGAAAGGGGGAAAAAGTCTTAGGTCACCCACAGTTTTATAGGTTTACAACCTTTTATGGTGAGAATTATATTAAAAAACAACAACAACAACAAGAAAAAAAAAATAACTGTCTCTGCTCATATCTATTGGGGGAAAATATTCCTGAAGAAATGGATCTATGGTATTGTTCTCTATGAATCCCCATGTCCAACCTTGTATATAAATCTTAATAAAAAAATAAAATAATAATCCGTTTATATCCGTAAATAAAATATATCCGTGAATTAAAAAAAAAAACCCGTTTTATGGCTAATTTTGCGGATCTCACTTATGTGCAGGATTTATAATAACGAAATGTTCCACTTTTTTTTTCCGCGATAAAATATACCGGTACAGGAATATATTTGCACAGTTAGTAGATATATCACGCGAACTCGGCATGACTTGAGTCTCCTCTTGACAGTCGGCAGCATGGTTTATAATAGTTGGTTGCTAGTAAAGGATTAATCGTCCTATATTGCCAAATTAGGTATAGAGAAGCCAAGTTACATAGCTCTAACAGACCACCAGGCCTATTACAGCTCTAAGACTTGAAAGGAAATGAGATGGGAACGATTATTCTAAATGCTTCAAATAATAAATTATTTCTTTAATTATTTACGTGAATGTATGCGTCATCATAATATATTAAAGGGATAAAAATATTCAAAGAATCTTTTTATAGAAATATCTTTTTTCCAACTTAATTTTTTTAAATTGTACTTTCTAATTAATATGTTCTCCTAATTTCTTAGTGTTTGAAGAATATCAAAAACAGTAATTGCACTACTAATTAAGCTGATTATAATTAATGTAGGGTAGTTTTATTGTTTACTAATATCTGTGTGTTAATTTTTGCGATTAATTAAAAGATTTCAGGATAGAAGTCACGCTTTAGTCTCAAAGATAACCAAAGTAGCGATAGCTATATTGCGGTGTGCAAAGTTATAAAAATATACTAGCAATTGTCGTAAGTTTATTTCGCATTCTTCTCCATCCTTCACTCTTCTAAACTGTTTTCAGTATAGGATATGCCCTTTGTTTTCAAATTGCTTTTTTTATGAATATGGAAGAAAAAAGTATTTAGTATGAATATTTGTTTTAATCTTCATTATTCCTCTTTAGGCTGCTGACTCTTGAATACGTATTGACATCAATCTTTTTTTTTTTTTTTGCAAGTAGAATGAAGGAAATTTCCGACAGGTACAGTTGACAACGCAAATCAAACAAGCTAAAAAGAATGACAACAAAAATCTCTGAGCTCATAGCAAAAACAAAAAATCCCTTTAGTCATTATCAAATGCTGTTTTACTGTTATATTGTGAAGTCAGGTATAAAGAAGATCCTTAATAAAATTCAGAACTTTTTTCGGCATACGAAGATAAAGAGAAATGTATTCATTTGTATTGCTACTTGTTATGCTTATTATTAAACACCAAATCATCTGATTCGCAGTTCAATACTATATTTATTCGGTTGTTACGAATAAGCTGTTCAGAATAAAATGCATTTTATCGTACGGTATTTCGGAATTATTAAAGGATGCATAGTCATTTCTTAACGGTAAGAATTTTTATGAATAACTACTCAAAGTATTGCAGAAAATTGTAAACGAAAGTAAACAACGAAAAAAGAAAATTCAATATCATTGTGTACGTGGTTTATTTTGTTTTTTCATATTTAACATCCGTAGATGCCGTATGGTCATTCCCGTACCTCACCAGCTTTTGGGAGTGAATTTTTCTGCTGTAATTAATGGTAGGGTTATTGATTCCCTTTCCACACAGAGTGGTGTAGGACAATCACAAACATCCATGCTCATAGTGGAATTCAAACCCGCAACCGGAGAGCGGACACGCTAACCACTCGGCCAACCAGGCCATGGTTTATTGATAAAGCTAAAACTAATGTCATTCATTCATTGATCCTTTTTTCCAAATTTTGTTTATGCAGAAGTAAGCAAATAGAAATATAGTGAGGGGGGAAAAAGCCGAAACTGCTGAATCCAAAACGACATTAAAAGAACAGATATGCTTATGAAATGTACCATATACAGTGTAGAAAGTTTTATATTTGGCTTCCCATTCTGTTAATACTCGTAGTGACATCATCCACGAGCCATTATTAGCGTATGCACCGTAGACACAATTTTGTTTTACTTAATTCTGCCATTAACTATTCTTATTTATAGCGGAAAAATTAACGTGTTTTGCTAATAAATATGAATTATAGCACTACAAAAGTTTCCTTTCCAGTTGTCATTAGCTAATGTCTAATTTGATAACCAAAACTACTACTGTGTGGTGTATATATCCACGATGTGACACATAGATTAAGATATCTCTCATCGCATCTTTAATGTTAGGCTCAATGGCCTGTCACAGTCAAGTAACTTGTCTTTATAGACACCTATTTGCGGTTCATCTTCGATGGACTTACGACCAGGTAGGATATTAGTTCGACAGACAATACTATTTGCATTGTCTGCTATGTCTGTAGATTGTGTGTATTCTTCTAGCCAATTTGAGTGTTTTGCGGTACATGAAAAGACCTAATTTTCGGGCGGAATAGCTCTGCCATCTCCATATGAGACTGACTAACTTACCTTCAGTTGAAACGTCCTTATAAATACAATGAAAAAATTCTAGAATCCGAATGTTCTTCAGGTCCTAGACGTAATTTGAACCAAAGGTTTTTCCAAAGAGCTTCGTCTATACCAAATGTTCTATAGCTTTGTCTATACCAAATGTTCTATAGCTTTGTCTATACCGAATGTTCTATAGGCTAGCTTGTAATTATTTATATAGAACACGGTTTCATTTTGATCAAAAATTAGGAAATATCATAATCAAAATTTCAACTTTATCAATAAAGCTGAATTTTTGATTATTGATATTTCAACTCTTTTCGTAAATACGATCATGATATCTTTGACAAAGTTATGTTATTCAAAAATTCTATTGAAAGTTCTACTTCTGTAAAAGTCTGTCGACTGTGATAAAACTTATAACGCGTTTGTGGCACATTCTTGTATTTGGCTTATGTACTCTAAACATAACATTTGTTTAGATGTTGTTGACGGCTACGAATGGTCCGATTGAAACGAAGATTGAAACAGTTCGACATATTTTGATAGAGATCCTAAATATCGCGTTTCATTACATTTCAACTAGCTAGTAAACAATTGTTGATAGGGCTCGAATCATTTTGCCAATAAAAATGTAGTAAAAATTGAATCACAAGGACATTTTCTTGTGTATCGCAAATTCAAAATGTGTGAAAATTGCATCCATTGTATCCCATTTGTGTCCCTGCAAATTGTCTGACTGAAATAAAATTGTCTGACTGATGGACAGATCAGTCAGTACAGATTTGAAACACCATATTTCAATACAATGCGTCTACTCAGAATCCCGGAATAACTTGCGTATGGACGACCGACAAAAGAACTGTAGATGCATACGCATTTTGCGAAATCCATTTAAAAATAGCATGGAGACAGTACCTAACCTTAAATTGCATCTGATGCAGACGGGCGATCTACGCTCCATTTATAAACCATTGATTAAATTAAAATCATGCATTCAAAATTGCTATTCAAACAGCTTCTTCTCACTTGAAACTTAAACTTCTTGCAATACTTCAATGCCCAATCTATTCATTTTTTGTTTTCGTTTGCCAAATGATGTTTTTGTATTTGATTTCCAGTTTCTTTTTAATTTAACTATTTTTTTGAACACAATGCGCTCTTTCCATTTAGATCTTGTATTTTTATTGATTTTGATTTTAGTGTTTTACATGCATAAGTTAGCATTGATCAGAATACTGATCAATGCGGTTAATACCAGAGGAAAGCTAGGAGAAAAAACTAAAACATATATTTGTTGATTTTCAGAAGGCATTTGAGAGTATCGACCAGAAAGTCATATTAGTAGTAGTGCTGGAATCCTATGAAATTGATAGAAAACTAATAGCTATATTAAGAGATGTCTACAAGAGTGCAGTTGCAGCAGTTAGAATAGGTGATGATTTGTGGAAATGGTTTAGAACAAGTAGTGGTACTAGACAGGGGGGACCCAATATCACATAGCATTTTCATCGCACATTTAGAAAGAGCAATGGATAAAATGAAGGAAGGTGCAAAAGGAATATCAGTACATGGAATGAGAATTAACGACCTAAGATTTGCAGATGACATTGTTATTATGGAAGAAGACGAGAGAGAACTACAAAAAACATTGAAACTGTTAAATGAGGAAGGAAAGAGATTTGGACTTGTCATGAACTTGGAAAAACTAAAGACAGTAGTATTTGGTGAGAAGAACATAAAACAAAAGATACAAGTGGATGGAATTGATATAGAAAATGTTGAACAATTCACTTATTTGGGAAGTAAAATGCCACATGATTTGGACTGTAAAAAAGAAATAAAGATGAGGATTGCAAAGGGAAGAACAAATCTGAAGGCCATGGATAACATCTGGAAAAGTAAAGTGATCAGCCTGCAAACAAAACTAAGAGTGCTGGAAACATGCATCTTTAGTACTGTATGGATCTGAAACGTGGGTAATAAATAAGGAATCAAGAAAAAGAATTTTGGCATTTGAAAGAACTTGTTACAGGAAGATTCTAAGAATAGGATGGCTACAGACAATCACAAATGAAGAATTCTATCGGAAGATACAACCAAAGGAGAATCTAATGCAGAAGATTATAAAACGAAAGCTGCAATTATTTGGACACATCTGCATAATGAGTTAGGACCAGAAGATAAAGGCATTCATGTTTAGTATTATGGATAATGTAAACAGAAGAGGTAAGACCACGCAGAGAATGGATAGACAACATAATGGACTGGTGTGGAATGGATGGACAGAAACTGCGACACTGTGCACTGGACAAAGAAAGGTAGAAGAAGATAGTGAAGGAGGCATCGGACACCAACTGGCAATGAGCCCATGGTTCGTGATGATATAAATATATCTTTGATTGTTTTGATGGTATATTTCTTGATGCTAGCACCTTCAATTCACTTTCGGATACTTAAAATAGTATGCAGACATGAAGGTTTTTAATTTTTTTTCTCATCCTTTTTTTTATTATTCGATACGAGAAGTCGAATAGGTAGATAGCTAGTTATCCAAATTTGCATTAATAACGTTCATTATATTTCATCATTATGAATTCTAAAAATTCTTTGATATTCAAGCATTTTACAGTCTATTCCTTCATATTTATCTTTGTTATCAGCGATAGCAAATTCTGCATAAAAACTATTTCTGATAAATGTATAATGCACATATCAGCATTTTTAAAATTATTTTTTACTACAAACAATTCATTTTGATAATATAATGCTACGTATAACAAACAAAAGCGAATATCTAAGTTTAGGAATACGTGCTACGACAAACAAAAATCAATCAAAATTGAAAAGTAGGTGTTAATTCAGGTGCGATTATTGGTAACTATAATGGATTTTATACTGGTGAGATAAAAAATTCACAAGAAAGAAAGCACATTCTCATGTTAATACTATATTTATAGCATAATCATCTACAATAATTTATCACCTATTACTATAATTATAAATGACGTTGGTTTCCGATTTTGTTTTCTGTAATACTATGTTACACCTCCATCTGAAACTTGGAGATCCAATTATGATATTTGCACTCTCCTCTTAGTTGTATATACGATTTAAATTACAGAGAGCTAGTTATCTGAGTGTATAAAACTAATGGTTTCCTGGATGATTGATTGTTGAAATTCTGCTGCCACAAACACACAACTTTCATGATGGAAAAGTATCCACAAAGAACGTGTGTATTTAACTTCTAGAATTTTAGGAAGATTTAGCTGAGAGATTTCAGGCATTGTTATTTTTGGAAGTCAAAAATAAGTGTCTGACTCCTTATTTTTATTTTAACTCTTTCCTACCTTTTCCTAAATGTATACTAGCTGGAAAAATGGAGGTGAAGTTAGCCCTTCCTCTCCCCGCAAAAAAACGAAAGATTAATTTCTTTTTCTCTCAATACACTATCTTTTTGAAAGAGGAATGTAACCCAACCACGTTTTCCAAAACTTAAAATATTCTCCATATAATGCATTCAAACTGTCTCGTTGTGACGTGATTTCGTTTTTACGTCATTGCAGCTCCATTACAAAGCATTATAGATGGCTACATAATGGTCAATCATGATAAGGATGTTTCCAGAATGACATTTAGAGATTACATTATCAGACAAAAATGGTCAAAATGAACGACACATTCTCTACTTTAATCCAACTCGACTTCAGGTTTGCAGAAGAAAACTATACTTTGGTAATAGAGCCGTACAATGATTACTCATCGCTGTGCATTCTACTTTTTCTCGGAAAACTTTTAACAGCGATAACGCTGAACGTGATATGCAACTGTCTTCAATGTCTAGCAAGTCAATGGAATACAGAGATAACCAGTAACATGTTTGTTCCACAGTTAGGTGAAAAAGAAACTTGCAATTTCACTTCCTCTATTTGTTCCCATTTTTTTTCTCAACTCAATGTTATTTTCATGCAAATATTTTTCTTCGTTGCATTCTCCCACATTCAACATAGAAATTGAGAGAATGCAACGTAGAAAACTATTCTCTAATGCCAATTCTTATTTGGATGCGTTGTTATCAGACGATGTTGTCAATGCCTAGTTGATATATAATTACAGACGACAGATTTTACGAGTTAGCATTCAATTTAGGAACCAATACTACCATTTTTTATATGTATATATTAGCGCTGCACACGAACGGTCCGAAGATCTATGACACGATACTGCTGTGTGTGTGTGTGGGGGGGGGGGTCAAATGAGTACCAATAAGTACAATTGGAAATATTAGATTAAAAAATAAATACTAAAAAGAGATGCCAATTATTTCGGTTAATTTATAACGAAAATGGATTGATATGAATAATCAGTACACATGGATATAGTCTTAAATTGGATACAGTGTTTTCACAAATTGCTCAAAGATTTCAAAACATGTATAAATTTTATAAGGTGTAAGCTCGAGTAGAAACCTCCCTGTTTTTAGCACTGGGACGGCTCAATTCTTTCTGGTCTGGACTCGAGGTATAAAGCATTTGTATTAGATTGGAATGCAGTTATTATGCACTCACAATACAGATGCTGATTTCGATTGAGATCCGATAATCCAGAAAGCCAAAGAAATGTGTAACAACATCCCTTATGCAACAGGAACTATTTCAGAACAATCTGTTTCCTGTATCATAATGCATTATGTTGCTGCTAGCATTAACTGCTACCAGACGGATGAACTATGAGTACGAAAAGATGCACCAAGTCAGCGAGAAGGTTTAAGTAGACATGGTGTCATTCACACTGCTCCATAAGCATCGAAAAAATTAGGTCTCCTGATTCCTTGTGTCAAGAAAACACTGTCTACGCTTCACTAGCAGCGGCAGCTTTTAGTGTCATACCTGGCCCGATTGGTCCATCGATCTATACTTCCGATTTAAACACTTGCTCTACCGTCATCGTGGGACCACGTGGACTGGAATTCGTCGGATTGGATATTCTTTTTTCCGCTCCCGAATTGTTCCAGACTGATTTAGAGCTCATCTTTAGCATTTTCCTTACACAAGTATATTACATAACACTATAGCTTCATGAGCATCCAAATAATTGTTCCCCCCCCCCGCTCTGTTGAAGGTAACCCTCACTTAGAATATTCTTCTCACAAATAGGTTGGCACTTTCCCAAAAAAAAATCGCCTTAAAAATGCTTAATGCTGTTTACAAAAGTGGATAACCCTTCTATCACAGACAGTCTTCTACATGGCCACTACCGAACCAACTTCTTGTGGATGGACATATTTCACTTCATTTACCTCTGGAATATTCTTTCTTGGATTGTTTGATTGCTTTTCCAAGGATTGCAATATCTCGATGTTCAAGCAACATGTCAATAAGTGTCGTATTTTTCCTTATTTCTTAATGGATACTCCAAAAACACAGCCAAGAAGATATTATTTTTGGATAATCCTCCAAGGGATCATACCGTTGACTGGGTACAGCTACCGTGTCCTATTTAAAATATAAACCTTTTCTCGACAGATTAAGGTAGTGGTTCTGAAATTTTTTTTAAGTGATTTCACTTTTTTTTTTGTAAAAAAATTCTTACGCTTCGCAAAACTTTTCATAAAACAATATTGATCTAGAGTTTTCTTAGCGTATCTAACAGTAAGATGTTCTTACATCTCTTTTATAGTACACAATCAAAACAAACTAAAAGTCAAATAGCGCACAGACATATTTATTTTAAAAATTACTTTTAATTTTCTAACTCGGTGTATTAATGACAAGGGAGAGAAAGAGAGAGAGAAACTACTTATTTCTTCCATATAGGTGTTTGCAAAACTATAGTCTTTTTCGGGTTATCTTTGAAGTAGCGGAATAAGTTACATTTCCGGCTTTTCTTACCATTCTTACTATAGGCTTACGCTGCATAAAATAGTTCCTTAAATTTTTTACGTTATCACATCGTGTGTACCTTTGCATATAATTATTTTACTGCTTCCTTACTTTCCAATGCTAGAATTATATATTTCTTTACTTCCAAGATAACCTGGAAAAGAGTATAGTTGGTTTTTGTTATTTCTAACGTACTGTTCAACAACTGATAATAAAAGTTCCCCAGTGCTCTTAAAATACACTTAAGAAAATAATTACAAGAATTAGAAGCATTTAATTGTCATTACTGTAAAAAAGGGTTGACGATGATATTCTCTGAGTAACCTGACATTGTTGAGCTCGTTTATGTATTACAGAATCATGGGTGAGTAACAGGCTGACAAGTTGTAACTCAGGTTTCTATTGAGATGCCTATGGTTCACTATAACTTCTGTCACTTATAATATTTTTGTGTGGGGATCATATATAAAAAAATAAAAACATATCAGCAAACTTACAGCAGCATGACTGTGTGTTTGTATTATATATATATATATATAATACAAACTATATAATAAATATAATAATAGTAATGCTTCATGAACAGGACACTGTTCGACCCGTAAACATTATCTCATTACATCTCACCGCGTTGATAGCTAGGGTGTGCGGTTACAAATATGGACACTTTTGAGCCCTTTGAACAGACGTACAGATGCATCTACAATAATAGGACAATAATAACAATAACGAAATAACAATAATAGACAAAATCCAAGAAAGAAGACTGCGATGGTTTGGCCATGTGCGCAGAATGGGAACAGAAAGACTACCATCTAAAGCCTTGAATACAACGATGGAAGGTAAAATATCCAAAGGACGGCCCAGAATTAGATGGATAGACAAAATAAAAGAGGACCTGAAAACCAAATCACAACAAGCGACACCAAACTGGATAGAATTGTTCGGACTCTCCCGGGACAGACAGAAGTGGAAAGAGTTTATTCAGCCTCATCATCATCCACATAAATGATGGAAGAGAGAGGAAGAAGACAGTTGCCTCAGCAGGTCAAAATACTTAGTTCCAGTGGTTTTAAACCACCCAGAAGGCGAGGCAGGTTGTATTCTGAGACAATAGCACCCAGAAATCAGTGGCTGTGATTGATTATTGTGTCAACCAATCCAACTGAACGTTGTCATTTGTCATGAGATGCTGTTTTTGTTTTCTGAATTCCATCTGTTTGCGTGCGTGAAGTATGAACTGACATGCTTAGGACACCGATATAGACAAGTTTTTCATATATATATAATTTTTCTATAAATAATTTACAACTTTTTTGCCCATATTTACAATGGGAAACAGTGTTGATGATCTATTGAATGCCCTGTTTTATGCCAGAGCTTTTGCGGATTATATGATTGTAGCTGAAGATGGTAAGCTCGTCCTCCTCTTCCAAATTTACTGTTTTCTAATCATTAAGATGAGCGTTGATGCCCTATGCACTCTTACAATTTTCATACATCGATTAAAATGCAATTATGCCGTCAAATTGACGCGAATTTTGTACGCAGGTTGCATAAGCTACGCGACAGCACACCCAACCGAAATGGGCACGCAATGCCACTGATATTATATTATATTATATTATATTATATTATATTATATTATATTATATTATATTATATTATATTATATTATATTATGAGTTCCCAAAGTGGGCAGCGGGATTATCTAGGGGGGGGGGGGGGGGCACTAAGAGGCAAGGGTGCGCGGAAGTGTGCTGCAAAATGCTATAATGTGCAATAATTAATTGCTGCTGTTTTATTATTATTGTTGTTGTTATTGTTGTTTCCAAGACATTTTTCGTTGTTTTCCATGTTGTTGTTTTCCAAGACATATACTGTTGTTTCCAAGACATTTTTCAAGTTTTTTTGTTGGTAATTTCTAAAGTGGTCCTTTTTTACATTAATAGTGTTGAGTGTATTCTAATGTATTTTCTCATATTCTTGTTTACTCAACAAAAATGTGAAGCTTTTAGCTATATAAATGTTGTGTCACAGTTTGGCAAATTATAGGTTATGTTATATTGTGAGGATATAAAGATAAAGATTATTATTTACAAAAATTGCTTTCAAATATGTATGCACGCTTATTTCTGCATGTTCCACAATAGAAATGGCAGATGCAGATACGTCAAAGAAGAAATGTAGGCAGTATAGCATTGAATACCAAAAAATGGATGCATACCAGCACCAACAAACCAGCAGCTGCCAATGTGCCTGTTATGTGAAAGGGTCTTCTCTAATGAGGCCATGAAGCCTTCCAGAATAATTGAATATTTGAAGAAGGTACATCCTGAAAAGGTAAATAAGAATTTAACTCTTTCAATCTCTCCGAAACAAATTTCAAAAGCGACCAACGGTTTCAAGCATGTTTTGCAATGCTTCACAATAAAACACCGATGGTTTGTGTGCATCGTACAACATTTCATTGTTGATCGCAAAGTCTGGAAAACCACATACAATCGGCGAGGAACTCATCCTGCCAGCTATTAGTGTGGTTCTGAGTACTGTTTTACATAAGTCACCATACGACACAATCAAGACGATCCCTCTCAGCAACAATTCTGTGCAAAGGCGAGTAGATGAAATGGCTGCTAATGTTGAAGAAACATTATGCTGCATATTAAGGACAATAGACTTTGCATTTCAACTGGACGAGTCAACTTTACCAGGCAATGAATCTTTGCTTTTAGCTTATGTGCGTTTTGTAAAGGAAGAAAGTTTGGTTCAAGAGTTGTTATTTGCAAGGCTACTAAATACATACACTAAAGGGGAGTCAATATTTCGTGTTGTTGAGCAGTTCTTCAAAGATAAGGAAATCCCACTACCAACATACTTTCTTGTGCAAGTGATGAGCACCATCAATGACAGGTCGCTACAGTGGGTTTGTCACCTACTTGAAAAATGCTGTACCAAATATATTTACCATTCACTGTATCATTCATCGCCAACATCTGGTTGCAAAAAACCCTCAGCTATCGCTTGCACAACTCACTACACATTGTCATTAGGGAATAACATTAAAGCCCGTGCTCTCAATGATAGACTTTTTCGAGAGCTCTGTGATGAAAATAATGAACATTTTGAACGTTTGCTCTCCATACTGAAGTTCGTTGGCTGTCAAGAGGCAACTGTTTGAGACGGTTTTATGATCTTTTTGATACCGTTGTAGAGTTTTTTGAAGACAAAATGACTTTTCCCAGTGAACAACTCAAAGCTATCAGGCATGATGTTGCTTATTTATGAGATATATTTGAAAAATGTAATGAAATTAATTTGCAGCTGCAAGGCAATGATATCAATCTAATCAAGGCCAAATCTTCTATCTCAACATTTATTTCAAAGTTAAATCTGTCATGAGCTCTACCAATTTCCCAGCCTGTCCGAGTTAGATGGAAAGCGTAGGTTGCAAACTGATGATCTGCAAGTTTACTGTGACAATTTGAATATGCTGCATGAAGATATGACTGAGGATCTACTTTCGTTGGAAGTTCCAGATTGGGTAATAAATCCATTTTCCGATACTGAGGTGGTGGGAGCCATGGAGGAAGAACTAATTGAGATACAAAATGACTTTGAGCTGAAGCCAAAATTTAAGAAATCTTATCAAGAGTTTTGGTTGCAGAAAGAGATCTCTGCTCGCTATCCTTCACTGTGGGGAGTGGTTAAGAAGCTCCTCGTTGCATTTCCAACATCATATTTTGGAAATGCAACGAAATAATTTCTTTCGAAACAAAGAAATAGACTCAACGTGGAGATTTAAGACTCCTGCTAAGTGATATTAAAACTAGACATAGGAAAACTGGTATCATTCCATGAAGCCCATCCATCACATTAAGGATTTTCTGAACTTTCAAGCCAATAGCTGCTGTTGAATAGCATTATAATACAATATTTTATTAGATTTTAATGTAAAGTTGCTATTAAAGTTAAATGTTTTTTTTTTTTGGATTTAAAATAAATCCAAATAAATAAATAAATTTAAAATAAATCCAAATAAAAATAAATATCAATTTTAAATTAATAATTTGTTTTAAAAATGTTATTACCGTTCCTTCTGGTGTGTGAATCGCTTTTCTGAATGTAGGATGGGGTCAGGTAAGGAAGGGGAGCACTGACGATGGGTTTATGGAGTCGAGGGGGCGGTGGCCGGAAAAAGTTTGGGAACCACTGTATTATATTATCTTCATTTATAGTTTGAATATCAGTTTTCTAAAAATATATTTTACACCAGGAATGAAATATTGCTGATAATGAATATTAACGCATTATCACAGTCGAAAAGTGTGAAAACTGCCATCGAATGGCATAGCGTTTTTCAGGCTTTTAAAAGCATGAAATATTTCACTACACCGATTCTATAAGAGCTATGATTTATTTTTGTTTATTATGCAAGTAGAATTCCTGACACGTTCTGCTGATAGATTTTTTTCAGACCATTTTAAACAAGCGCGAGGAAAATTATTATCATCACTTTACACCTCCCTGCAGTCCAAGGACTCATTGAGGGAGGACACTCCGCTACACACACACACATACATCCATCTGTCTTCCCAACCACTTAACTCTTCACCACACACAACCATCATCAACGCCATCCACCATCCATCACCACCACCAGCATCCTTTATCTGTAAATTGTTTGTGTTATGAAGCCCGATTTGTCTCTACACGGGACGAAAAACCTGAGTTTCAGGGGAAAAAAAGCTATTTTGGTATGAGATCGGCTCTCCGACCTTTAAATGAAAAACCCATATTCCTCTCTTAATGACGGGAATCGAACTTAGACATTATATATATATATATATATTTTTTTTTAATTTATATATTTATATATACTTTTTTTTTAAATTTATTTATATATATATATATATATATATATATATACTTTTTTTTTTTAATTTATTTATATATATATATATATATATATATTTATTATTTTTTTTTAAATTTATATATTTATATATATATTTGCCGCAAATATTTTCGCCGTAAGACATTTTTTTAAATAATTAATTTTTGTAAATAATCAATGGATGATAAAGGTATTATAAAATCATTAAAAAGGCAAATCTTTATTAAGATGAATGTCAGTGATTCATAACATAATGAAATCATTTAAAAATTGTGCAAATTAAAAGAGATGCTGCGTAAATAATTAACTTTTTTTTTTTAGAAAAAGCGTTGGTAGTTGCTTTCTCGAAGTCAACCATTAATGTTTCGGGATCTAAGGATGAACGTAAGCCCTTTAAGGCACTGAATAATCTGCTGTGAGTTAATTGTGATTTGCCAGGAAACAAAGCAAAAAGCCGCCATGGAATCCTTAAGGGTCTCATGCCAGTCCCAAGCCTGGATAAAGGAGGAGGGTCGGTCAGATAAATGTCGATGCTCTGACCGTAAAGAAAAAACACGATTGTTATCTGATGCCTATACGATCAACAGCTACAACATGCCAGATCGGACGTCGCCTGAATCAACAAGGTCCGCGATACCAATCGAGCGATTCCGTATCATGCTCATTACCTGGTGGTGAGATATCTACTTCAATTTTTCAGTCAGTTTCCGAACGTTATCTAAATCTACTTTTTTTTTCCATATGACTCACTACAGTATCTTGTCCACCGCTGTAAAATTTTATCTTTATTAATCAATACTTTGCCTTTTTCGTCTTTAATTATGGTCTGTTTTGGTTGCCACCTTCTATTAATGGTTCTAATCATTTTGTATACCTTCTTTGTTTTATGCTCTCCATAGTGCTGTTCTGTATTATTGCATTGGGCTTCTAACCATTTCTTCTTATCCATTCTAACTGCTTTTTTTTTCACCTCATTACACTTTCTTCTATATTGCTATTCTATTTGTTCTGATGTATCCCTTCTTATCTTCAACATTCTCTTCTCCTGTACTAACTTCAGTGTTTCTTGTCTAATCCTTAATTCTTGCTGTATCTCTTGTATCTCTTAGTTTCTGATGATGGGGTTTATATTTTCTTTTTAATTTCAACGATGTTTGCATTCACTAAACTATGATCCGGGTCTATATCTGCTCATTGAAATTGAAATTCGACACTGCTGTACTGATGTTATCCATCTGCTTTTAATCGTAATCATATCGATCATGTTCTTGGTTTTCCCATCATTTGATCGCCACGTCCATTTTCTATATCCTTTTTGTTGGAATCTTGTGTTATAGATCATCATCTGGTGATCCACAGCAAATTCTAACATTTTTTCACCTCGTTCATTTCTTTCTCTGAAACCATATTTTCCAATGACGCTTTCCCAATCATCATTATCTATTCCGACGTTGGCATTCCAATCTCCTTCAATAATTAGTACATCTTGCTTTGGTATTGTTTCTATTGTCTCTGTAAGATCTTTGTAAAATAAGTCAATATCCTGTGCTGTCAGATGTGGGTGCATATATCTCTGGACTATTGATATATATTAAATGCGTTTGCTTGAAATCTTGCTACTATGATTCGTTCATTGACTGGTTTGTAACCTAACAGTGCCTTTCTACCTTTTTTTTTCTATTAAGAAGGAAAACAACTCCTGCTTCGTGCTTGGTGTCATGCCCTTACCATATGACTTCGCATCTATTTATCTCTCCTGCTGATGTCCATCACAACTCCGCCAGTCCTAGTATATCACACCGATATCTCTTCGTTTCCTCGCGAAGTAATTCTAGTTTTCCTGACATCCAAAGTGTCCGTACATTCTATGTTCATACTGATAATAGTTCTGTTAGTTTCTGTTTCTGTTTCCTTTCGGTATCCCACTTTTCGATCCAACCCCGATCGCTCGATTGGTATCGCGGACCTTGTTCATCCGGGCGACGTCCGAGCCGACATGTTTTAGCTGTTGATTGTATAGGCATCAGATAACAATCATGTTTTTTCTTTACGGTCAGAGCATCGACACTCATCTGACCGATCCTCCTCCTTTATCCAGGCTTGGGACTGGCATGAGACCCCTAAGGATTCCATGGCGGCTTTTTGCTTTGCTTCCTGGCAAATCACAATTAACTTACAGCAGATTATTCAGTATCTAAAGGGCTTACGTTCATCATTAGATCCCAAAACATTAATGGTCGACTTCGAGAAAGCAACTATCAACGCTTTTTCTAACATATTTACATCAACAACTATAACAGGTTGTTTATTTCATATGGAACAAATTCTTTATTGCAAAATTGTTGCCATTGGTTTGAAGTTACGCTATCAAACAGATGCTGAATTCAACACGAAAATTAAATGCTCCACAGCATTAAGCATTTCTTCCAATGAGTGATATTACTGATGGATTTGTTGAATTGCCGATCCGCAGCAAAAAGTTAATTATTTACACAGCATATCTTTTAATTTGCACAATCACAATTTTTAAATAATTTCATTATGTTATGTATCACTGACATTCACCTTAATAAAGATTTGCCTTTTTAATGATTTTATAATACCCTTTATCATCCATTGATTATTTACAAAAATTAATGCAAAATGTCTTACGACATAAATGCTTATGGCGAAAATGTTTGCGGCGAATCAACGCTTTTTCTAACATATTTACATCAACATATATATATATATATATGTTGATATATATATTTACATCAACAATATATATATATATATATATATATATATATATTATCTCTTAATTTTTATTAATTTTTACCTGTAATTTCCAGTTGTTGTTTTAGATACTTTAATGTTTATTACTATTCTTTTCCTTTATGAATACCTGAGGAAGGCTGTTATAAGCCGAAATTAGTTGTATTATTCTCATTAAAATCTTTAAGTCAGTAAATCTATGTTTTACAATGTATCACAACAATCGAGTAAAAGCCTATGATCACACACACACACACATATATATATATTTTTTTTTTGATTTTGAAAAAATCAACTTCTTCAAATACAAAGAATTATATAAAAAATAACAGAAACATTATAAAATAACAACAACAGATCTAATATAAAAAACTGTAGTACAGTTTAAAAAGGAAATCGCGCTGAAGTTCCAAATTGAAGTTAATTACGTGCGTGAGCTATCACGAGATTTATAGAGAATAGAACGTTAGCTTGAGAGAGCGCTGGCTCGGGTCCTATTGTAGGATATGTCTCTTTTGTGTTCTTCAGCACGTAAAAGGACAGATTTAGCAGTCTGACCGTAGTATGGTTTGCCACATTCACAAATCATCTTGTAAACTCCTGGATAAACGGAGATTAAAAATGAACTTAGTTTACTAAAAAGGACCTTTCTCAACAATGGCTTCACTCTTAAGAACATTGAAATATTTATCTCTCATCGTCGTTTACCTACTATTGAAGATTCTTCTTCCCCAAGAGCATATATATCTTTGCCGTACATCAGCTCCTCTCTCCCAAACTGGCAAAAATTCTTAAGAAGTTCAATATTAAAACATATTTCAGTACGTTTCCTAAATTTCGCTCCATACTTAGTAGACCTAAAGTAAAACATTTCTCTCTTCAGTATCCAGGAGTTTACAAGATCAAAAATTTAGAATTTTAATTTTTAAATTGTTGTTGTTGTTGTTGTTATTATTATTTATGTTTTATTTTTGGGTAGAAAGTATCATATTAATTAAGATGTCGTTCAAACTAAAAAAATCTGTAGATGTATATCCTATACTCTGTTAAAAAGTATAGGATATACATCTGCAGTAAATAACAAACAATAGATATTGTCATATGAAACGTACGCGCGCACCCACACACAAAGAAAGAATAAAATTCTAATTTTTATTGAGTGCCATGAGAAGCCGCTTAGCGTGTCGCATTTCTCCGCCACTGCTTTAAATAATCCCACTCTCAATAAATACATGGGTCGAAATACAGAGAAATTTAGCTGGACTTTGCCAAATCGAATTTACAAAATTAGATATCGCAATTGTCAAGGGTACGCTGCGTAATTCTCATGACGAAAGGAGTCTTTTGAAAGAATGGAGAAACAGAAAACCGAACGACTAATAGTCATGCCCACCCATGAAATGGAAGAGTAAAGACCAAATTACAGTGTTTAAGCATTTGATAGACATTCTTATCAAGTACGCCAGGAATATCTGTCGAAAATGTCAAAAGACGAAGCGGACAGTAATCCACTTATAGCCTCTTCGTAAATTCCATAACTCCATAAGTTTAATCCATCTATCTGCTTCTTGCTGTTTGTTAAAACAACAACATTTTTGTCTTTTTTCATGTGTTTTCTTTGAGAAGATGTCGTGCTTTATTTGTACCCGATAATTAGAGAAACATACTCCAGCATATAATACAATAATTTCATAAATGAAAAGATAATATAATTAAACAGTTGATTAATTAGGCAGAAACATCAGCGTACGTATAACTTAGAATTTTTTTTTTAAATATTGGAACTAGTATTGTGAAACCCCCTGATATCCGTTTTTTTTTTTTCAATACTCAGGGGCATCTCTTCAAAATTTGTATATATATATATATATATATTCTCGATTAGCTACTTGTAACGTGTGAGCAGTTCAGTTAACTTCATTACAAGTTACTCTGTTTCCCATTATGTAAAGCACTTTTCCTTATGATATCTCACATCGGTTCCAACTTATCAAGAAACATGGTCCAGCTATCTCGATACGAGCTGTTGGGTTCCCTCCGGGATCTTTTCATGTTTAGCTTCTTCCTACTGAAGGAAACATTAATATATGTCGCGATCGGTATGTGAAGTGAGCAGTTGCATAATGTAGGATTATACTGATTTTAAGAAGTTTATACTCTTATAAACTTCTTAAAGTTTAATAAGAGTATAAACTAAAAGTATAATATATTATCCAACATATAGTAAAATTTGATTATACAGTTATTTGTTGTTCATTGACACTGAATTACAACAATAAATAATGCCATAATTGATTAAAAACCGTGCAAACAATAACACATGCTGCAAAAATGTAAATAATCATGCATATAAGTAAAAATTATTCACATAAAACCTATAACTTTGTTCTTTTTTTTTTTTGATAAAATGTTTAAATTATCAGCATATTATTATTAGTCTGTTTTTTATTTCGAATTATTTCGAACTAGAGGAAATGAAACATGAAGGGCGTCATTCTAAAAAGACTGTCACAGCATTAATGCAAATTAAGACAACACAATATTTTAATAAAGCAGAAAATAACGAAAACCATAATACTATTTCTCCATTTATTTGTAGACGTAACAGTATTACTTGCCTCTGAGAGAGAGAGAGAGAGAGAGAGTACTTGCAGTGGAATGAATAAAAATCTTTCTGAATCTCTATTGCTGAGTAAATTTTTATTTATTGAGTTTTTTTCATTTCAGCCGCTATTGAAATCAATTTCAACCTTTTAATGCTACTCGGCATATTTTTATAGATAGATTTTTCCATTGCCTTTATAATAAATCGAAAATAACAGATGCTAAAATGTTTAATAAATTTAATGTCATCGATTTCAGTGACTTCCTCCATACAATACCAGTAGCAAGCATTAGTATATTTAAACATGCCGATTTAATTAATTACTATATAATATGCATAATATACTATGTCAAAAAAGGACGTATTTTTGTATAGGAATATGGACTCGGTTGGATTGATGGACTAGAACAAATTAGAATTACTACTGAAGCCAACCGTGTTTTAACTGTGAAGTGCCAATGTTCACCCGCGCACAAAAACTGCTATCTCTCTCTCTGTCATTTAATTTTATTTTGTTAATCGTTGCATTGTGTGCTATAAACGAAAGCGCGCTATTAATAGGTAGTTTTGCTGTAATATCGTATAACATGATAATGAGTGTTTGTCTGTTTTAGGAATCTCTTACACCGATTTCATACGAGTATGCACTCAGTATAAGAGATTCGTATACAGTATACATTTAGTATTTTAATTTTTTTTTAATTTTTTAGTATTTTGGTGATAGTTAGAAAAGGTGAGGTGGTTGACTAATAAAAGTTGAGAATTGTGTTTCATTTTTTTAGCTTACAATTAAAATAAAGTAAACAGCATTAAAATGGCATAAATCTTTACGTTACACAAGCGTAACGTGTAATAAAAGTATTAAGAAAATCAGTAATTAAGTGCTTTTTTTTACTTTTATTACACATCTAAAGCAAAACGTAGTTTTTATTATTTTTAGTTTCTCACTTTTTTTTTTCTGTCCTTGCACTTAAAGAAATCATTATCTCGTGTCATATGCAGAACTAAGAGCTTTTCAGAAAGCAAATTAGATGGCTTCATACAAGGAAGGAAAAGTTTTTCTTCTCGGAAACTCGAAGTCCACTCCGTACTCGAAACAGAACAACTTGGAGAGTGTGTATACGCAATCAACGTACTGATTCTTCTTATGGTGTTAACTGGTTCGGCGTAATGATCCTGAACTTTAAACGTGTCAAAGGTTATTTTCAATAAAAACAAAATATTGCCCATTTTTTCCCCGTCAGACTTACTTGCATCTAGCACCGAATTCCTGGATACTTTAAGAGCTACCTCCGTTGTTGTAATAGTTTCATTTTCTTATCCATACTCACTGATTTGATTGTCATCGTCATCGATTACAGTATGGCTATAAGGAGCAGCAACGACGCCCCTATTTACTGACTGTTTATTAAATTTCTATGACAGTGCAGTTTCTTATTTTGATTGCGAAATGAAAGTGGATGTTATTTATTCTCTCATTTTATCATGTGTCTCAGTATTTATATTACAAACGGCACCCAGTGAAAAACACTAAGGCATCTCGTTTATTACTTGGTATCTGAGTGGTTTTAAAATGTTCCATTATTAAAAAAAAAAAAAAAAAAAAAAATCCAACTGCGCAGTGGCATAACTGATTTTGGGTCTCCTCTGCACTCTCTCTCTCCCTCGCTCACAACATGTTTTCGATTTACTCTTTGAAACTCGGAGAATTTTTTGCTTGACTTTTCAGTGTCTTTGGACCTGTCTGAATTCTTATTCATCCCCCCCCCCCTTCTCCTCCGTAAACATTACTTTGTAGAGCTTTCAGGTATCATAGTTCCATATTTGTTACTAAGATTAGCTTGCTTTTACGGAATTACTTATAACCGAGGATTTGTTGCAGTTGAGCTAGTTTCGATCTTAAAAATATAGGGAAACAGTTGAGAAATGAAGGAAATAAAATCCGTTATAGAGGCCAATATAACCGATGTTAATAGTATTTTTTTTTTTTACCAATATAACATATTGAATGATTCCGTCGCAGTTTGAATAAACTGAAATAATGCGATTAATGTAAGTAGAAAGCTAGTAACTGCTTTAAAAATATATTTACTTATCAGTTTAAAGAGACCTTTAAAGAGAAATTTAATTTAAATGACTCATGATAATAAATTTTTCTTCTTTTCATACATGTCTTACGCTCATAAAAGGTCTTCATGTAAAGGAGCCTCACAATTTGCTTTTTTGTACGAGAGGTTGATTTCATCAGAAGTTACCTGAAGGCGCATTTTCTAGGCAATATAATTTTATTTTTAAGTAGTTATTTATTTTATTTATTTATTCTTTTACTTTTATTTATTTATTTATTTATTCTTTTATTTTTATTTATTTATTTATTTATTCTTTTATTTTTATTTATTTATTTATTTATTCTTGTATTTTTATTTTATTTATTTATTTATTCTTTTATTTTTATTTATTTATTTATTTATTCTTGTATTTTTATTTTATTTATTTATTTATTTATTGCTTGTACTGTGGTAGAGTATGAGCTAAAACCAATATATTATATGTTTAAGTATAATATAATATTTACCTCACCAAAATAAATAAATAATAAATAAAATAAAATAAATCTATAGTTGGTCTCTAGCGTGGTGTTTCTATATTATTTAACCTTTTAGCTTACCCATTCTGTACTGAAGGTTACGGAACTTTTGTGGACAGGATCGATATAAATAAATATAATTTTTATAGACAGACAATCCAGATTTTATACGGGTCAGATTTCGGATTTTACAAACTCTAAATTTGCAAACGGTTAGCGAACCTGATTTCAGTCAGAAAACTTATATATATTTGAATGATTGTAAGTGAAAATGATTACTGGGAGAATGAAATTCAGGCAGAGTATATTGAGATAAGTGGGGACGCTACCGGAGATGCAAGGCACCGAACCATCATAGGAATGAGAGATATCTAGATATTTTACCCGGTGGGGGAGAACGGAGAGGGGTGGGGGTCATCGAATATTGTGCACGAGTCCCATGAAAATCAAGGTTTCGCCACTACTGGAAACGGTATGTATAATATCGTGACTCCATCTATCACGAAGTCACGAGGCTAATCACTGGTGTTCGACTTTGTCCATTGAAGCAACTACATTACCTATAATCGTAATCACACTCATTCAGCTCCGGCAAGCTCATTTCATTCATTCACTCGCTCGCCACCACTTTTCATTCAAGAAACTACTGCTCTTTTGTCCTTTCTCAGGATTGATTTACTTTGAATTATAGACGAAGCAACTAAGGTTACGAGGCCAGTTGTATTATGTCTATTCATTGCATTGTTCTTCTTGTTGCTTTGTCTATTTTCGAATGAACAACCGAGTTTCAGAGAGAAAAACCTTGCCACCGCCATATGAGATTGGCTATTACTTGTGATCTTTATGATTTCATTGATGATGACATATTTCCTCAACCATAATCTCCTTCCAATTCGATCTGTTAAGCTCTTCTCAATAATGTATAAATATCAATCATGCCAGTTTAGTAAAGGTGAAATTTGACAAACAAGAAACTGGTTGTCAGACTTTCCTCTTCGATGAACCCCCTTTGCAGTGCCCCCCTCAAATTGATAACGTTCCGCACACTCGATATTATCTGAGTTCTTCGCCTCTGGACCCTCTCCAGCGTTTTCTCTTCATCCAGAAATCCTGGAAACTAAGTCTGTGCATTAGATAAATACGATCTGATCAACACCATACATAGTAGTACAGAAAGAAGTCAACGGTGCCCCAAAGGTGCATCATGCCGTGTAACGAGTCAAATGTTTCTAGCCGGTATAAATTTAAGCAATATGATGCTCCCAAATCAGTGCAACTGTGTTCATGCAAATTGTTGATAAATTGGGCTATCCCAGGTTAACACTCAGATACCATACTGAGATGGAAGCGCAGGGAGACAACTGCAAGTGCTACCCGCAGTAGACAACTCACTACACTCACCGAACGTGACCGTAGGGTGCTACGAAGGATAATATGCAAAAATCCGCCATTTATTCTTGGACACGTTGAACGCGCAGTTCTAGGCATCGACTGGAATACGAATATGCACAAAAAACATCCAGAACCGAGACTTAAAATATGGGTTTCCGTGGTAGGACCGCAATATGCAAGCCCCGCTTCATGGACTTCAAGCCCCGCATTACCCGATGGTTCGGGTAATGCGGGGCTTGAAGTCCATCTTCTACTACTGAGCAGATGGACGGGTGTGGTGGATGCTCGGCGAACGTCTCTTACCAGAGTGCTAATCCCAACAATTAAAGTCGGAGGTGGCGGTGTGATGGTCCTGTTTCTCCTAGTTTGTCCCCGGACCTATGTGTGTGTGGTGCCACAAACATTGAACTGCTCATGTAGGCATTGTTACAGTGAAGCAGCTGAAAAATTAGCAAAAGAGGCCAGAGAACTCAACCAAGAAATTGACATGATAACTCTTGCTGATGCTAACGCACTAGCAAAAGCTAAACTAATTCCACTGAAATCAGTGATTCAACATCAAATTCCCGAAATCAATGCCGACAGAAAGACCTCCACCACGATAGCAAGACTACGAACAGGACATTATAGAGGAATGAAGATCAATACAGATGATATGAGAACATATAGAAATTGCAACAACTGACACCCACTCACATTTTTACCTATCCAGCAATTACAGCAGTTTTGCAAGCAATAGACTCTAATCCTGAACAACAGCTCTATACAAGCAAAATCATCGACATAGCCAAAGCAATTCAAGGAGCACATGGAAACATCTAAGACTCTTCAAAGGACAAGACGACAACAACGAACATTGAACTCTGGGAGGTATCTGAACATTCTAGATAATGCAGTGTTTTCTACTTTGTGGCATTTCTACGGAACTGACCAGTGTCTTTCAGCAAGACAATACACCGTGTCATAAGGCTACTGCTACAACTGCTTGGTTTGTGGACATGAACATCACCACACTTGATTGGCTTCCACAGAGCCTAGATCTCAACCTTATTGAACATCTATGGAATAAATTGGAGCGTCGGCTGAGGTCAAGGGACGTCAGCCCCCACAACAGTTCAGCATCTTTTTACATGCGTACAAGAAGAATCGGTCCAAAATTTCCCATCGATTGCGTACGCTTGTGGAAAGTATGCCCCGTAGGATTGCTGCAGCGAAAGGAGGTCTTACATTTTATTAGGGTGGGCGAAACGGCTGTTTGTTCCTCACACTATGGTGTCCGTTGACTTCTTTCCAAGAAGTTCATTGTCATGCGACATTCTCCAGCCCGTTTTCAAAATTCACAAAAATCGCATTACAGTTGATGGCAAAGCATAACAGATAAACGTCGTTTATAAAGTTCAAATCTTAGTGGTTTCCATTTTCAGAATGCACTTTAATAAATAAAAAGTAAAGTGTACTCCATAAATGGAATACACTAAGGTTTCAAAGGACTTTCTAATGTTATATTATATTATATACGAACATTGCACACGTAATAGCATTATATTTCTATAAAATTCATTTATGCTTATTGTTCCTGTTGTCAGAAGCAATTTTCTGTGCTTTCAAGATAGAAGAATTAGCTATTTTGTAATCCCCACTCCCATACTAGTGCGATTTTATCATGGGCGTATTCCATTTTCAATGCAGGTTGATGTATTACATGAGCCTCTTAAGCGGCACGAGAAAGTGTTACATGAGTGTTAACACAGAGAAACATTAACAGAAAATTTTCCATGGTAACTGACCGAAAGTGATCCATAATTGACTCTAATAGAAAACAGACTTGCGACAAGGTGATCTTCTAGTTTGGTTAAAGTTTTAACTCGATGATTAACTCTCGAGATGTTCTAAAATATTAGCAAATAATATTTTTCTTCTCCCCTTGTTGATTTTGCATATGTTTCACAAAACTTAATCAGTTGCTCTCGTTTGAAAATTTATATGATAAACTCTGCTAAGCAGTTCAGGAAATCTACCAGATTGAAGTTCGGTTCTTTAGTGGCACATTAAACCATAGTCAACTACAACAATTACATATATGAGAAAGGCCTTCGTTAATGTTTTTTTTTTTTTTCTGTCTCTTAATGATTTCCATCAGTCTTTCTCTGCTTCTCAATGTTCTTGGTATCTCAGATAAGGTCAGCATTCCAATCTTTCTTTTTCATGTAGTGAATATTTTACAAATGATGTTTCCTGGCATTATCTACGTCATTTCGTTTATTTTTCTGTACAGCATCTTTATTCGTTTAAGCTCGTTAATCACCAAAACAGCTTCTCTCTGTCGAGCATTTTCGAAGTGGTATTAATAATTATTATTTGACACGACACTTTGCTACGATAAAAAGAAATTCACTGCTTTTTTTTATTATGTTCTATTTTTTGAGAGGAAATGTGTCTTGTTATCACTAGTATTACTGCGAAGAGTAAAATATATATATTTATTATATATAATATCTCTGTTAAAGGTAAAATATATCGTGATACATCAATTAAAGTCGCTATTAATCACTGATAAGCAAAACTGTTCATTCTTATAAATATTAACCACATGACGTAATCGTTAAAAAAAAATAATTACCGATTAGAGTCACACAAGACTGCAACCGCAAACGTTAATTATTCAATAGAACCAGCAGTGAAGACTGTCCTTTTTTTTTTTTTTTTAATCAGCCATTACAAATGAACTTCAGTATGTGAAATTGCATATCAGCATTTTCCTACCCGAACTCAAATTGAATCCCAGTTTGTCATTTCAACACACATGTCTCATCAAACTGCATTGAAGGTTTAAGAAGAGAAATTCCAGATATAAATTGTGAGGAAACATATGTAATTAACATATTAACACATCTAATTGCTTGCCGCTATAGTTCTGATAAAAGCGACTGCTTATTGACTGTACGGGCTACAGGTTCGAATTCCATGTGCCAGATAATGCCAGGAAACATCGTTGGTAAAATATTGACTACATGAAAAATAAAGACTGCAATGCTGACCTTCCATGCAAAACACGTTTGGGAAAACCTGCTCTGGACGAGCTTGTGTCGCTCCTTCTGTTTATAAGGCTCGTCATGTTAAAAATAAATAAAAGAAATGGATGAAGAACTTAAGTTTCAGAATGTTATAAATAATAATAGCAATAAAATAACTTCTGCACTCGTCATTTTATTAGTTCTTATATAAATAAAAATATAAAAAATTTACCTAATTTAGTGCTGTTTCTAGAAATGTGTGTGTGTGTGTGTGTGTGTGTGTGTGTGTGTGTGTGTGTGTGTGTGTGTGTGTGTGTGTGTGTGTGTGTGTGTGTGTGTGTGTGTGTGTGTGTCCGTCCCTCAGCCTTCTCTCTCTCTCTCTTCTTTCTGAGAGTGTCGTTCTTGATAACTGCTGCGAGATACGTTCTGTGTAAATGCATTTTTGATGAAATGTAGTACAGAACATGTTCACTGAAATTCAATGCTGCAGTAACAGATAGTGCACTGATTGAAAATTTAAGGGGATACTACACAACCCCTTAAATTCTTAAACTCCAAACGAAAAAAAAAAATCAGTGATAAAATAATCTTCTGCCCTTTCATGGCTGTAGAAAAGAGAAAAAAAAATGAGGATACCTTATTGCTTCATTTTTTCCCGGAACTTAATCTTAGCTAAGTTCGTATATTAATTCCGGATCTGTAGTTCAGCTATTGCTTCTGTTTGAAAGGCCTTCGTTTACTGCAGAACATTTTATATTAGCCTGTATTTATTATATGAATGAAATATAATTTCTTATTATAATACTTTATTAATTTTATATAAATAATGCTATATTGTAGCATATCAGTTATATTCTCAATTAGATTTGACATTATATTGCTATTAAGAAATTAGTAAATGTCTTGTTTTCCTGATCCCGTGCTATTTTTCACACTCGGTTGTACTGTTTATCTGTTTTTGTAATTGAATCGCATGCTATCTACATACATGCAGCCATAATGAGAACCACAAAATCTTAGTAACTGAAATGGAAGTTGCATTCCAAGACGGTCTAACATTAGGGGAAAAAAATCACTGTCGTTTATGGTTTTTCCATAATTCATTCAGAGTCTTCATGACTACGTTATGCATGTTGCTATCAGTCACTAAACTATTGCATGCATACTGGTAAGTATTGCGACGAAATGCTGTCTGATATTCATAATTGAGTTAGAAAAGTGAACGAAAGCAAATTGTCATTGCATTTAGAATTTCGAAATCATCTGCATATGATAGATAAAGAGTCAACTTACCATAAGAAACTTGCTAAGATTCACCTGTATGCCAACGTCCGCGATGGGACAAGCAGATGAAGACAATGATACGCTTCGCTAGTTCTGCTTAGTTGTCCACTCACACCTTCTGAAGACTGTCAGTCTCTTCGCTGTGTACAACGTACTAATGCGAGCTTTCTCGTTCTCTCTCTTGTTTTGTCCTCTGCTGGCCGCCTACGATATTTACCTGCCGACTCCTGCTTCCGAGTCCGAGAGAAAAGAAGCTCAATAGCGCGTGCCTGCGACCCACGCGCTTGTAATGCGCCAGTTTATCTGAGCCGGTGGAGCAAATATTTATCAAACAAATATCGAAAAAAAAAAAAAAGTGATCGGTGATGCATCAGTAGGTCGAATGAAATTATGCCTTTTAGGATGCAAACCTGCAAGGACTTCTTTCAGGATCAGGTAATGAGCTTAAGAAAGTTATATTCCGTTTTGTGTTTTCTGTGTAAACAATAGAGCATAATTTGAAACATTTGAAAACTTCAGCGACAATTGTGCGCATGAGAAAGATCAATATTACGCAGCCATCTTGATTAGGTATCCATTTTCCGGTCATAGCGGAAATTTGAAAAGCGCAGTACAAACAGCAAACCACGCGCGAGGTATCGAAACTGATAAAAAGATTCTCATCAAAGTATAGAAAACTCTCCAGGTTCCATACTGATTAGGGGTATCCTCTAATGATTTTATTGGGGCATAACCTAACATATATATGTGTGTTTTGCAACTATATATATGCTGAATGAATAAATATGTGTTATTTTATTTTTTTCTCAAATGCATAATGTATACGGACTTTATTGGCTTACTGGATAGCATCTTCACTTTCCAGTGTATAAAGTTGTGGGTTCGAATCCTATTATGGCGTAGGTATTTGTGAAAATTTTTAAATTGTAGGTGATTTTTATTACTTATTCGATTATATAAACGCAATACACTATTGTGTTTATTAGTAGACAACGGGCGATGATAAAGTTACCTGTGCGAAGCAAGATTTCCGGATTATATCAATCTTTACCTCAGACCGTACAAAACCTTTGTGGGTGGGAAGAGAGTTTTATATATATATAAATAAATATATATATATATATATACACACACACACACACACACACACACACGCATATTATCCTTAAATTGTGTTCAAGAACTGCGCATACACAACATATGCATATAGGATATGGTGGTGGTGGTTTATCCGTTCAGTCGTTTTCCGACCCTAGGTGACTTTGTAGGCCTGCCCACAAAGTGTTCTTGGTGAGATTTTTACAGGGTAGTTCGCATTGCTTCCAACCCATTTTATCCGGGATCGGGACCGGCATATGGCTGGGACGTATTCATGTGTTCACAGGATCGGTTTGCCTGTTCTGGGAGACGAAAAACCCGACTTTCCGGGCGAACCCCCCCCCCACCTCTGTATGAGACCTGCTAACTCACCGTTAGTCAAAAGAGATAATAAAGGTTCCTCACGTCACTGACGGGAATCGAACCTAGGTTTTTTCCATCCAAAGGGCTGACTGAGCTACGGAGGCTCTATATAGAATATACATATGTATATTCTCCATAAGAATATACCGCAGAGAAAGCATCTCTCTCTCTCTCTCTCTCTCTCTCTCTCACACACACACACACACACACACACACACACACATATATATATATATATATATATATATATATATAGAGAGAGAGAGAGAGAGAGAGAGAGAGAGAGAGATCAATTAATTGCATGGTATCGAAAATTTTAATGTGCTACCCGAAATCTGAGAACAGTATTGTAAGGTTGTTGCTCGTGTTTGATATCTAGATTTTTGAGGTGGTAAGTGTTCTTCAGGAAAGGTCAGAGATATATTTCAATCCAATATGTGAAATCTGATCCATCCTGGAGATTTGAATATTTTCAAAGATAAGGATTCCTTCTTACCTTGGAATGACAGCAGGTGGTTTTTGAGAGAAAGGAAACAGTGCTATATGTTTTGAAGTTGCCTACTGAAGTTGCCGCATCCTACTGAAAAATACTACGGATTTGTGTGTTTAAGGCGCTGGTTTTGTAAAATGTTTGAGCAGTGTAAGGTTAACAAATGAAAGAGGAAAATGAATTGTGTTGTTACTGACAACGCAATTCATTGCTACTGACCTCAACTTCATTAGATGTCGAGGTCAGTAGTTTCACAATTATGTATGGGAGCAAAAGGTAGGTAATAGAGCGAAGTCCTAGTTTCCTCCGACATTACTATGAAAATTCTAAGGCTGTCCCCCTATGACATGGAATGAGCAGCTGAAATGGAAACTTCACACTACCAAGTTATTTTGGGTATGTTAGACAGTAGATAAATTTACTACACACTTAATTTAGTTTTCATCCGTCTAGAAGAGAAGTTTAAACTACCGTATTGGGTCCATGATATCGTTATTTTCATTAATAATTGAAAAAGATGCCTCCTTTTCATTAGCATAGTTTCGACCACATTTCATAGCATAATCATAAATCAGCTGTAGCTGTTTTCATGTTTAAACTAAAACATGAACCTAAGGTTCTGGACATCACTACCACCCTGCTTATTAGGGGCCTGAAGTGACTTGAAAAGTTCTATGTTTTCTCTCTAGAACAGGATTTCCGGATTATGTAAAAATAAATAAAATTGCAAAAAATACATACAATTGATAAAAACAGATGAAAGAAATCCTTAGTGCACTGACAGTACTAGTGTACTATAAGTTTGTAACCTGCTGCTGTTGCCTCCACAAGGAGGAAGTATGCCTGGATGAAGAGTGTGGTCTCGCCGGTTTATAATACTTCGAAATGTGCACTTATGAAAGTTAGCATATTATATAAGTTAGCATATATTTCCATATAGCTTATACATTATACAAATCCCCTGTAAAATCTTTGTAATGGAATCATAGGTGTATCTCGTGGCGCTTGATGCTTCTTACCCCTGCGGAGGTCCCGGCTGATCTGACAGATACAAACAAATTATTTAATATAAATATTCTTACACATATCCTGTGTATAGCTTGGAGGTCATGAGTAGCTGCGCATGCATATATTACGAGTGATATTCTACACTGTTTATGCGGTCAATTTTGGTTGTTGTTTTTTTTCTTTGTTTCTGTGTTCAATAATTTCTAGATTGGAACTGAAAATAAATCATGTATCATCATGTATTATATTTGCAGTTTTTTTTTTAAAGTTTTATCGCATTTTAGCACATACTAGTAATGAATGTATCTCTTAGATACACGCGACCTACGCTGCAATTTTTTCTACCGCGACCTCCGTAGGGTTAACGCAGAAGTTATACCGGGCTTAGCATCGAAGGTGTAAACAGACAGTCAGCTTTGACGGTACTAAAACAACAGCAGACATATTAAGAAGAGAGCGTGCTGCTGCTGCTGTTGCCGCCACAAGGAGGAAGTATGCCTCGATGAAGAGTGTGGGCTCGCCGGTTTATAATACTTCGAAATGTTCACTTATGAAACTTGCGAACAGTAATGCTGCCGTATGGAGCTGTCGATGAAAATCTTATCCATTGTCAGGTATAACAACGAATAAAGAGATACGTCATAACCTGATAAGCGACTTCTGTACCGGTTGCTATGGGACATTTGAGATATCTGCCTTATTCTGTTAATACGAAAGCCTCTGATGTCATCATTTCACTACAGTTCTCCGATATAGGCATTACAAAGAGGTCATGTCACGTACCATACGTATATCCTTACCGGTATTGAAGATAACGCGATTGTAATGACATTGTCACAACATCCCTAGCAGTTAATTTTAAACACAGTTGTGTTGCGACATTATTTTCTACCAAAATAATTATGCTGTCTGTGCAGTGCAATGTATTTTGAAATCTTCGTAAATATATACTCGTAATTCGAGTTCGCTTTGGGTAGCAAGACATATTTCTAGATCCTAATAAGTTGTGTTTATTCGTATTATAACTGTATCATAAAAAGCATGCGAGGCCCAGAAACCCGCATTAAGAATTTCTGCAGCCGAGGATTCTTGCATACAAAATTTGCGTAGTTCTGTATCCTAATTTAAAGGAGACTTCGTCGCATTTTCTTCAACCTCTGACTCGGAATGGATTAGACTTGATTAATTGCTAATTATGGCGGAGATTAGTAGAGTTGTTTTATCAAATAAATTCTAAAGCAATGATAAATCAAATAATCTCTCATTGTTTGATATATTATATCATATTTAATTATAGTCCGGATTCTGAATGAATGTTTTTATGACAATCACCTACGAAAAGTTGTAAATCTGCAGCACATTATTACTGTGGCTGGATGAGCGGTAGATAATCGAAAAAAAACCTGCCCCAGAGAACAACGGTGGTACTTTTCAAGCCTCTAATAAGTGATGGTCTCACACCTAGAGACGAAAATTGTCACTGATTGTTAGTCACTCACTAACTGTCCACTTGCTAACAAAGTCTGCATTTCGAATATAAGTGAAATATTTGCTAAGAAATAAAACAGAACTGGAAGTAGTCAGTGTTTACCCATTTACTGTAGAGAATCGGACGAAAAAAAAAATCTAAATTTCTTGGGTGGAACTGATATTTAAAAAATATGCCGGAAAACAGAGAAAGCCTGAAATCGGCTGCCATTTAGAAGCGGCTACTTAACTGCTACTATGATTATTGTTGGTATTGATGGAATTTCTTTGAAAAAAATTACATTCCGAATATTTTAAACAGTGATATCAGCAGATGGGTGACTGCAGCTTCATTGTAGCCAACTTCCTGCTAAAATTTTCGGTACGTTGCTCCCTTTTTTTATTACATTTTTTAAATCAGATATCACTTTTTTGGAAGACGTGCTTCTTTTTTAAAATAGCTCTAATTTTTTTTTTTTGTTGTTGTTAATTGGACGTAAAGTTTCAAATTCGGCAAAGTGTGTTTTCTTTGTTGAATAATTCTCCTGCTTGTAGCTCTTTCTTGTCCTCTCCCTGCTTGCAGCTCTACATTCTTTCATGATATTTACCTGCGCTATGTCAGTGCAGAGACCAATAGAGTTGTGTCTTTTTTGTTATAAAATTCATCAATTACATTGAAAATGTATTGTGATGTGAGATTGCCTGCAATGGTTTGTAAAACAACAAATCTTCAATAACGACAGTATCCACTACGTATTATATATATATAATATATATATATATATGATATATATAATATTATATATATATATATATATATATATATATATATATATATATATATATATATATATATATATATATATATATATATGACAGATTGATCATTGACTCGGTTAACATACATAGTTTTATGAAAAAAATTGAATGACTAGTTTTCAATTTTTTTCATAAATATATATATATATATATATATGTGTGTGTGTGTGTGTGTTGTGTAATACGAGATTCTTTTAAACGTGAGATTCTTTTTCCCCCACTGCACTGTCGGAAATTACAATCTTCGAAGTCGCTCTGCATGTGATTCTCCTAGCTTCGTTTCCATTAAATCAATTTCTACAGGTATCACCAGCGCTTCTCGTATCGAAAATTATCAAATTCTCCCATTGGAGAATTTTATAATAATCGTACACTTTAAATGAAATCAAACTTTGATGATGTAGTGACTACACTGCAGTCACTATCCACAATCATAACTTTCAAGATATGTTAAAAATAACATGGAAGTTGCAACTGTTTTTAATTCTATATTGTATTGAAATACATGGACGGAATAGCGAGTACATGTGGGAGTCCTGTTCGAGAATAAATAATAATATTGACCGTTGATTTGTTCTCTCTTTCTCCCAGAAAGTGCCTCTCGGTCCCCTGGTAGGACGTGGACCACAGTTTGAGAACCACTGATCTATACAAACACCGTCACACTGACCAAGGTGTTTTTAATCTATAAATTGCGTGTATTCTCTGGCTTATTTCCTGTATGCGGAATAAAAATCCCGAGAGTCCCGAAGGAAAACCTGCTACCACCGTATGAGATCGGCTAACTCACCTTCAACTGAAAAAAGCCCATATAAGCCAGTCAAAGGGCACAATGCCCCATCATTTTTCCAGTTGCACCACAGAGGTGATTAACTTTTGAATAGATGACCTCTAATTACTGTACTTATTTGGACATATTTCTATTAGTTTCGTTCTGCTAATATTACGCTTAAATAAACAGCCGAAGAAAAAATAACTCTTATGTAGACAACAAATCGCGATTTCCTAGTGTACTGATTAATATAATGACTTCATAACTATAATTGACTATTAACGAGACTGTAGTTGAAAATAAGCGACTTTATCTCTTCAACTTCGTGAAGTAAGAATTTAAACCTTCCAATCAACAGTCATTTCCTTATTTATGCTTGTCAATCTCCGACTGTTCTCGATAGTTTTGGACTCGAGGCCTGTGTACTTCATCTTACTCCGTTTCCATTCATAGTTCTCTGCAAATCACTCGTGCTCCATGGTGTATTCGATTGCTAGTTCTGAATCGTCTCCCAGAACCATGTGACTAAATTTAAGTTATTGCGGATTCCCTACATAGAAAAAGGGCACTTTTCGGCTTCAATGAAATTAAAAAAAAAACAACTTTCCTAACATAACTTCTTTTTTATTACTTGTAAACAAAATATTTACGCAGATTTATGAAAACCTAAATTTTGTTATTGGCGATTTAAAATTTTTCGAACATTTCGTAATAAAATTTAAATTAAGTCGTAAAATAAATTACATATATGCATACAAATTACTTATTTTAATTTAAACATAGTATTTGATGACTGAGATGAGATGAATTAATAAAGTTAATTTATCTTAAGTGTAACAATTACATTTTTATATGCAATGCTGGTTGGATATTATACTTTTTTAAGTTAATCTGTCAGCTTCTCCGTTGCTGAGTCACTATCGAGGATAACCCCTTTTGGTTGGAAAGACTGGCTTCGAGACCCGTTCGAGGAAGCGAAGAATCTTTATCAGGGCTTTTCAACTGGAGGCGTATATCATATGAAGGTTGCAGAGTTTTTCATCCCTCAAAACAGACAAACGGACCAGAAGCAGTATGCAAACAATGCAGAAAAGATTAATCGCCCTATCATAAGCAGCATCAGGTTTCAAAGAATTCAAGTTATTTAGTTCTGCAGGCCATTAAGCCTAGCACGGGAGATGTGATGGAAAAAATCTCTCAAGATTCGTTGTTCGCTTCAATAAAGTAAATCATTTTTTTAACTTTCAAGCCAGTTCTTGTGTCCTTTCGGAGAAGAACATGATTTCATATTTCAGTTCATAAAATCGATTTAGGATCTCCCGCTTTACCTCTGTATAAAGAACTTCCTTCTTCAAAAGAACGAATGTTTTATGAAGACTTTCCATATCTGTGTAAATTACAGTGAACAGTCTGCAATTTAATGCTCTTGATTTTATAAAATTAATAGTTTTAAAGACATCCTTAGGCATATCTAGAAGATCTTGAGGCATTGGCTTTAAATATTCATGGCACAGTAAGGAGAATTACTTCTATTCGGGATACCACACCATTAAAGCTGTCGATCAAAGACTATGACACATTAAACCATGAATTCCAAGATATTTTATTCTTTTAAAAATCTTTTGTACATGTTTTTATTAATTTTTCTGCAATTCTCTAAGTGACATTATTTAGTACTGTAATAAATGCCAAAAGATGCCGAGTGAAATGTCATGATCTTTCTTAAGCATAAATATAGCAAAAAAAGATTAAGCTCTTTATATCTATTTTCTAAATATTCAACACATTTTTCTCTTAAATGTAAGTGATATTTTATTAAACGTGTTCTTAGTCTTTAATTTTTCTTCATTCAAACTAATGTCACATATTTACTACTTTCGCACTCAACACACATTCATCTGACTCATCCTCATTTCCAATCTACTCGAATTCAAAGATTGAGCAATTTTTTTTTATCAGCTATTCTTATATTGTCTCTTTTTCTGCATGCTTTATTCAACTGTATATTTTTAATGCTGTTATGAAGAAGTTTAGTCGCGTCACATCCTGCCTAGTTAGCCAAGTGGATGTCATACCCACTCACCAACCAGCAGGCTGCGGTTCGATTCGCACGATGGACATGGATGTTTTGTGAATGCCTTTAAGTAGTACATTCATTTTAGAACCTGCAGTAAGGTTAACAGCCTTACGTTGGTTGAACTCATATAAAAAATCATAATAAGATAACAAACGGAAGCAAAAATTCGCCTCCGAATCCTGGTCATTGATTCGCGTATGCGCTAACAACTCTAAATACCTATTCGAGGAAATTTTGGCAATGTTTCACATCACAGCCAGATTTTTTAGGATTCGTATTAAAGTTGTTTGGACCACCATTTACGGATTTGAGAAACTGGAGTTCAGTAGAACACAGTTTGAATACCACCACTACAGATACAACTCTCTCTCTCTCTCTCTCTCTCTCGTTTTATTTTTGGGAATATTTGCATTTTTATCATTTATATCGTCAAATCTCTGTGTTTTTTAAACTTCTTTGCAAAAGTGAAGGGCTGAAGCAGTTAAGAACAACAAGAAATCAGAAAGCAATGTACAATATGCTAAGCTAGAAGATTTTGGGATTCTTTTCAGAATTTCGTCTTGATGTAATTTTTGTGTAATTTTTAGTATGTGCCAAGACCTTTAGTGATAAATTTAGTTGTTTGTTTGATTTTTACGCTAAAATATGCTATATATATATATATATATATATATATATATATATATATTTATTTATTTATTCATTATTCTATTATTATTCATGTGGACGATAGAATTAGGTATTGTAATGTAATATTAATTCAATTCAATTTCAGCATTAAGTTTAGAATAGATGTGATGGTTCAGAATAGGTAGCATTAGGATTTTTCAGTATATGAACGTTGTTTTGTTACTTATTTGAGAAGGCAACTTGTGTGGTATGTTACTTCTGCAATTCTTGGGCAGCATACCACACAACCCCACATCACAAATTGTTTGCTAGTTGGTCTCCTTGTTAGTTTATTGCCCTTCTACGATTATACTTGCTCCTCCACCTCAAGCTTGGTGTAACTACCGTTGTGAAGAGGTAAAGAACTGTCGTCTCCATTTATTTTTGGAATAATTTCGTTTGAGTACTGATAGAAAGTTTCCAAGTCAACTTCGTCAAGAACGCATCCTCGGTATTTACCTGTCTCTATACCAAGTATTTCAGTTTTTCTTTCTCCAAGAGGGAAACCGTCTGCTCCCTCCTTATGTGCAGGTACGAAACGGGGTCAAGATACTCAAGGAGAAGAGAAGAGTTCTTAACTTTAGCAACCGTTCATTGTTCACATTCCTTGGATACTTCATTCTCTTTGCTGGAACAAAAATATATAACATCAGGCTAAGTGTTTGAGGTTTGCCGTATGAGTGATTTCCATTTTCTTAGGTTTCAACAACTTAACTTATCCTATAGAGGTGAGCGACCTCTGCAGTGTAATAATAAAGCCTGTCAGATTTGTTTGTTCGTCTGCTAGTCCATCTCCTATTCTGCTATCGCTAGTAAAGCAGGAATAAGAAAATAAATCGATTATACTGTTTTGGATACTTTCTGTTATCATGTTTCCCTCCCCCCTTTTTTTTACGTTTCTAGTCTTTCAGTTCTAACTAAGAAAAATAGAGACCACCATGAAATTATCGTCTTAATATCATCAGAATTATGAATGTTAACGAA
The DNA here is from genome assembly GCF_054136105.1 of Typopeltis vanoorti. Lineage (NCBI taxonomy): Eukaryota > Metazoa > Arthropoda > Arachnida > Uropygi > Thelyphonidae > Typopeltis > Typopeltis vanoorti. Next base: position 28,457,314 of record NC_143555.1, on the reverse strand, counting down.
TTACATATTAGTATATCGAGAACCTCTTAGAAATGTAAACTGTTTTGTATTAAGATCACAAAATTCTAATTAAACATTTCACATTTATACAATAAATTATTCCTCAAATGCATTCTTTCAATTCTCTCTCTCTCTCTCTCTCTCTCACACACACACACACACACACACACACACACACACACACACACACACACACACACATCCTACGCTCTCACTGGACGTATTTGATAAAAGTTAGTATTTTAAATCTCAGCTAAATTATTTACTTTACTGGTTTATAATTTCCATATCAAAAATGTAAATATGCATAGCATACGCGTATTTCTCTCACTAGGATAATTACAATAAATACAAGACAAGATAGATACAGTATTCAAGTTGCAGGTTGTAAATACAAACTGCGACCTTCACACACACACACACACACACACACACACACACACACACACACATATCGTCGTGTGTGTGTGTGTGTGTGTGTGTGTGTGTGTGTGTGTGTATATATATATATATATATATAACATCTCGTCGTGGGCATGGATTTTTGTGATTGTCTTTAGGCGGAAGATGAATGTCATCGCCTGGTGTGCGACCTCCACCCCGCTTATTGGAAGCAAGAAGTGGCTTGAAAAAGTTCCATGTTCGGTCTCTAGAGCAGGGTTTCCAGACTGTAAAAAAAATAAATTATAAGTGGATTATATATATAATCCAGCCTAGAAATTGTATAAACCTATTGCACATTTTAATAGTAGCCGGGTTCGAAATAATTCATGTTCTCTGATTTAAGACCAAATATGAAAATTGTTCAAGGTGCTTCATGCCTCCAGTAAGCAGAGTAGTGGCCCATCGAGTAGTGAAATGCACTTACTGTGTAAAGATTTTCAAACATTTGAATCAACCGCCGGTTGGCTGAGAGCAGATACACTATCTACTCGGCTAACCAGCCTGTTCGCCTGAATGAGATTGTTATATATCTTAATCTATAGTTGATTTACGAATGAATTGGATATAGTCACCATCCCGTAAACTGAGGGAATTCAGCAAATTCTTATACATAGGAATTTCTTTTCCTTAACTTTTTAAAGGGACAAATAAATTTACTCAGCTGGAGAAACACAATTAAAAAACAGTACTGCTATTGAAATTATAGGCTCTTGACATGCTAGTTAAGTTCTGAATACTTCGATAACTGGGTCTAACTTCAACAGGCTAATTGATTTTCGACTCTTCTACTTCGGTAAATGCTGTTTTCAATCGTTCATTTGAGATTGATGTTCCATTTATGGGAGCAAGGGGAGGATTTCCATTATGGTATAGCGTTTCAGGAATCGTAGACAATAGTTTATGGCTGGATTAATGTTAGCGAGTATGCTCAACCGAATCAATCACCAGTTAGCTATACCTGAACCAGATTGCAGTACTGATAAAAGTATTTATTTATTTCCCCTCTCCGTGATATATTTAATACTTATCTCACCCACTGTTTAAATGCACGATAGGTTTCAACCCCTTCGTGGAGCGAAATTCACTTTAAAAATAAGTCTATTAAAGTGTTGTGTTCATATTTTCATTTAAATAGTATGACGTATTTTAGTGAAGGAATGCAAATACAAGCTCGCTATAACTATGTGAGACTGTCTGTTACAAACAGTCGTTCAGCCTCAGCACAAGAAGGCCAGTGGTTATAAATCTTAACTCTATTAGCAATGTTAATTTTCCGTAGAATCAGTCATATAATAATTTTAAGTTCATCCATCTATGCTGAAAAATCGGACTCAGAGGAATGCAAACGCCATTCGCAATAAAACAATAAACCACTTATTATTTAAATCATGATTTATCAGCGAAAGATTAAGGCCATAAAAATACAATTTAGGAATTTGAGCATGTGTGGATAAAAGCACATGCGTTCTCTTCACCACTACCTTTATGCAAAATCCTTAGTTTCTACTTCACATACTTTCAGTTAGAGGCAAGCGAGTTATTGTTAAGAAATTTCGTTCAACGTATAATTTACAAAAATCCGCTGTTGCTACAAACATTACACATCATAAACAAAAACTAGTTTTTATTCACCAAATCCAGGAGAATTTGTGGTTCTCCCCCCCCCCCCCCCATCGCTGAATACCTCTGAATGACTGGTCACTCTAGACTACCTGGAAGCATTTCTAGTTTCATCCTGTGCTATCAGATTCAATCGATTGCCACACGCGGTTTTAAACAACCCATCATTACCCTAAAGCCTTGTCACCATTTGATTATTCTGTCTAACATTTATCAGTGTTATGTTGCATTTCACGGATTCTGGATTCACATACAACAACTGTATGTTTTCTCCTTTCTTCGAATACTTACAGAGTTATTGTATGTGAATGTATGTTCAATGAGGACAAGGCTAACTGCCCACATGTACTGATACGTCATGGTTGGGGCAGTAATTCTGAATAACGGAACCGATAATAAAATGAAGAAAAGAATAATTAGAAAGAAGATAGTTATTTAGTGAGCTTGGTGAAAAGTCGTTACTTTTATGAGTCGTTATACAGTATATTTAATGCACAAGTATTGTTGACTCTCCGTGTCACACCTGACACAACAGACACGCACACAGTTTATACGGTGACAGTTTTTCCCCCTCTGATTCAGTAAACCAATTTCGTTCCGCAAAATAGGCAAATCGAGCCAAAACACATACACAATTAACAGACATAATACACGGGGCTCATGGCCTTAGTTGTTTTGTTCGTCATTACAGATAACACAAATCAACATCTTACACGCTAAAAAGCATCGTCATTCTGGTGTTATATTTGAAAGGTCTCTCTAAATAGCAAAGTTGCAGGAACATTATGATTAGTAGTTTAAAGTTGCAAATAGAATTGGATGAAGCATAGATAAAAAATAAAAAAGTAGAAAGTAAGAAGAAAATTATAAGGAAAAGAAGCATGGCCACCTCTCTTCCCCCCACCCACCCACCCCTGAAAAGCATCGACTTCAAGAATGAATAGAGATGCGATACTTTTACTTTCTGAAACGGAAGCGCACTGTCTTCACGGACATTTTTGAATTCGATTGAATTTATTTACGTTGATACATACAGTAGTATAAATGCAACAAATCAGTACATTTATACTACTGTATGTATCAACTTAGTAGTAGTATAAATGCAACAGATCAGTACAGTACAGCATGAGATAAAATACTAGAAAAATAATTATAATAAGCAATTACAGTATGTCTTATTAATATTAATACATAATACAAACGCAACCGATCCAATACAAGATGAGACAAATACAAGGCAATACATGATCTTAAGTTCTAAACTTTTCACTGTATATATATATATATATATATATATATTTTTTTTTTTTTTTTTTTTTCCTTATCCTCCTTTCGACTTTCTGTGAGTTAGCTCGTCTCATACGGAAGTAGAAGGATGTTTTCTTTGCGCAAATTCTTTTTTTTTTCCTTTTTTTTTTTCACTGTCAAAATATTTTCAGTCGGAACTTATCTCCGTCAACAAATAACACAAGCAGTTACCTTTATTGAGAGTCTTTGTAAAATAAATAAGTTCTTTAGATTTCTATAACACACACACACACACACACACACACACACACACACACACACACACACACACACACACACACACACACACACACACACACACACACACACACACAAATTAACATAAAAACTGTGTATCGCAAGAAAATTATTTGTGTCGATAAAATAAAACACGAGCACGATTTATTATTTTTCACATCACTAAGTTTGGAAATAATGGGTTTATTAATATTATTTTCAACAGGATTGGCTTGAATTTCTCCGATAGATACGATTTTTTTTATATATATGTGTTTCGATGGTATCAATCTCTGCATCCCTGTACATTGAGTGTGTTATTAGTTTTCGCTCCCACTTCACAAAGCTCATATTTACTTATGAATGATTTGCTAGCATTAACACGAACTTTTTTATGTTAAATTATCTGAAAGCTAAAAATTGCGCATTCATACGTAGATGTGGCTGAAAGTAATGTATCTATTTTTAACCCTGTTAATGGAATAGATTTTTTACTGAACCAAAAACAGATACTTTCTTTGAAATTTATTTTTAAATTTTGAACAGTTATTTTCCAACTTATTTACTTCTAGTCACACATTTCAAGTAGCATAACTTTGTCACTATAGAACTGAACGTCTTAATGATGGAATATTAAGTTCGTAGTTCAGTCGTATTGATGATGCTTTTGGTTGGGATGATCTGGGATGCGAAAAACCTTTATGGACTTTTCATTTAAAGGTGAGTTATCTGGTTTCATAAGGAGGTGGAAGGATTGTTCCTCCCAGAAGCTCGATTTTTTTTCATTGCAAAAAGCAGGCAAAGTGATTAGAAGAACGCAATTTACAGACAATACACTGGTCACATGGACTTGTTTCGGTTGTTAACTCCAAATAACAACGATTACCTTGAATTTTATCATCTTACACAAAGTGAAGCTCATCCGAAACGATCCTTCAGTTTCTTGAAAAGATAGAAATCAGATCCGGTCTGGCCTAAGAGAACAAAACAACGACAGTTATTCGTACTCAGCAGTTTCGTAATTGAAGAAAAGCTGCGTACAGCACACAGCTAACTCTTCATATAAGTTCCTTCAATTTTTGCAATGTGTAAACATCGAGAAATGTAAATGATGGTGCTAGTAGGCATAAACACTGAATGTAGTGCACTATTCACATAATCACATATCGCGCTGGCAAGTATAGTTTGCCAGCTGCAGAACATGTTTGGCTCTTCATTGGTAACTTCTGTCCTATACATATTGTCAATTCATTTTCTTTGTTATCCGTATCAAGAGGAGAAAACGTGCAGCCTATATCTCTCTGTAATCGGTAATTAAAATGTCATTATAATACATAAAATAATATTTTTATTATTTATCGATATCGTCTCGTAGTAACCTTAGATTAGACGGCGGGAGACGGAGATCTCTGTCTCGAGTAGTTTGTTCTAAGTTCATCTTTGTCTCGAGTAGTTTGTTCTAAGTTCATCTTTGTCTTAGCTACAAAATTAACGTTAGCTAGATGTTTTATGGTGATTTGACTTGGGAGACTGTTTTTAATTGAATATTCGGAATTATTCCTAATTCCGAATATTCAATAAAGAACCTCCAGAATGACTGCAAAGGTGAGGTGGTGGCGGGGTTTTATCTGCAAGATTTTTTTTTTCCATTTGCAAAACAGGAGAAAAGTAAACATGCAGTTTGCAAACATACTGATCTCGCTGTAGTTTACTTCCTTCATAATTCCAAGTCTAACCCAACAACCCATCTAGCTAATTTCACAGTTTCTCTATTTCGACATAATCGATAAATCAGTAAGCAAATAAAGTCCTTTGGTTTCGGTACCATTCATGAATGATGCAACTGGAAGTAACCGTAGCCATCCACACTGGATAATAACTGTGAACTATTGTGATGAATTTCCCTGGTTAGCAACGATGTTAAACTAGCTTGTGACATGATATTCATACGTGGCCGCGATATCAAGAGACCTATTACTCCAAGAAAATACACCAACGACAGAAACACAGCAGTAGCTCAATATTTCTACCTTACAAGTGGGTACTTTTCTTTATGCTGTTGGGATCATATCCTGGACTTGCCATGCAAACCTGGAGCTGTTAGACCAGGAGACATTTTTCCATTTATGCGATGTTCATTCTCGACTCGTGTGCCTACACGACCTGTAACTGCTTGCTTTTGCTGATAGGATTGATAGGATAGGTGTCCTGTTATGCTTCGCTGTCAAACGGATTGTGTGTTCCAATACTGCAGACCATTTTGTTGCCTTCCACTGCCATTTGCCCAAATTGACTCGCTTCGTGTAATGGTTTACTCTTATATTTTCTATTCTCTAAGAATGTTTCTAATTTTATTAAATCTGCTCTGTACCCATACGATAAATGAATTTGATCAATTGTGACTTGTCTTTAGACTGCACGATTCTTGTCACCGTCCATCTCACATCGATGGTGTTATCTCTAGCTACAAAATTAATGTTAGCTAGATGTTTTATGGTGGTTTGACTTGGGGAACTGTTTTTAATTGAATATTCGGAATTATTCCTAATTCCGAATATTCAATAAAGAACCTCCAGAATGACTGCAAATATCAAGCTTTGATTTTTATTTTACGGTAAGTACATATTCTGTTTATAATCTTAATTTTCTAAATACACGCATGTTTTTCCGTAGCTGAGAAACTTCCGTGAATTTCTTGGCATATGCTGAACAGTGAGTATGGCAGCTATCCGCGACTAGCGAACTGTTATCAGAATTCACAATTTGTAAAAGTCAAAACATGTTTGGGTCTATTTAAAGTGAAATTTAATTTTCATTAATTGTATTTGTAGGTTCAGCAGTGTGGTAAGTTTATGACGTTGGGATTTAATACACAATTCCTTTCATTTCATGCATTAAACTTATTTATTAATTAATGATATCAAGTCTTTACAATCAAGTTTGCTGATCGTTAAGATTTCATTAATAAGTAATATACTCCGTAGCGCAATTAGAAGAACGACGATACATTGCGCCCTTCGATTAGGAAAAAAAGCCTAAGTTCGTTTCTCGTAACGAGATAAATCTTTACATAGGTTTTACAATTGAAGTGAGTTAACCAATCTCGTAAGACGATAGCAGAGTTTTTCTCTCCGGGAAACTTGGATTTTTCATCTGCATACAGACAAATTAGTCATGAGAACACACGCAATTTAGAGACAAAAAATACTAGTGCTGATGGAGGCAGTAGATGACGTTGTGTGTAGATAATTGTGGCATAACGTTCTGTGTAGTTGGTAGAATAAGTGGAGGAGATGGAGAGTTGTAGAGAGCGCATTCCCTCGATGAGTCATTACACTCCATAGAGGTGTCACGTAATAATAATAATAATATTTTAACTCAAACTTAAACTTTATTATTTATATATAATATTTATAATACATTACATGAACCACAATTGTGCATAACAGATACTTTCACGTACATAATATTTTTAAATAATAATAATTGTTTACAACGTATATTATTATAATATTAACAATGATGATTAATACGGTTTTTTTTTTTTTTTTTACATATTCAACCGCTAAGACAAGAAAGCAAGCAATAAATACAAAATAAAGGGGATTCCACTTATCACTTAAATTGCAAATAAAATAAAAATAAAACAACAATAATAATTCATAACTATGTCCTATGAATATTAAGGGCAACATATATTACGTGCTATTGTCATACAGTATATTTTTATTTTAGAATTAATAATTTAATAAAACTCTAAAGTTAAAATATAAAACGTATACACAGTTTTGAAACATCTTTGTATTCTATTTATTGAACACACTGTGTTGTGTTCTAGATACCTATTTTTCAGAAAGTCATATTGCTTCCTATAGAATAGTAGTATTCTTTCTTCCTAGAAGAATAATAAAATTAAGAAGCAATAATGACATTTCCTACTTCCTCTCACTGAGAATAATAAAAGTCAAAGAATTGTTTGTATTGTAGATGAAGTTATATCTGCATGTCGAGCTATTGTAGTGTTAGAAATATAGCAGTGCGTTTTGTTGTAAAGTTGTATACTTAAGTCAACATAGTTTCTATTTTACAGATGTAATTTCCATTCTTAAAAATCTAAATATTTGGAACGTTCTCTCGTTTTTATTTCTGATTTCATCCTTTCAAAGGAGCTTTTTTTTTTATCGCTTTCTATATTCGGTAGATTTTTTTTTTGCCCATTTACATGTATATGTATATATATCATTCAATTTTCAATTTCTACGAAGAGCATTTTATCATATTACCAGCCATTTTCGCTGTTTTAAAGAAAACCAATCATCAAATCATCTTTTTTTTTTCCTACTTTCACTCTCACTTTTTCCGAGATAAAACTCTTTTTCATCATTTTCTGTTCTCCTTTGAAACGAACCATAAAAATATAAGGTGCAAAAGTATTGCGTAAGTATTAACATTTTTATTACAGAGTTATTGGTAAGAAAATATTTATTTCCAAAAATATCGCCATTAATATTCCTTATATAAGTCATATTTCTTTGAGTAGCTGGTGATTAATTTAGGAACTGTTTCTAAGAATCTTGAAAAATAAAGCAATTTTCTTGAAGAATAAAAACGTCGATGATGTGTTAAACAACATGCGAGTATAACAATAACGAAAGAATAGGCATAAGAAAGAATTATCAGTCAAAATGATTTAAGAAAGCAAAGCTCGTACTATTCTGAATTAAAATATTGCTTTACTAGCCAGATGCGTTTTGAAATACTTAAGTACTATTCAATTCGTTTTATCACACAAGCATATAAAAATTTCTTTGATTGGATGGATCTCATTAAAATTTGTAGGATCAGCGTACAGTTTTGTTTTTAAATCAGATTATTTTAGCTGGAATATTTGACAAAATAATTCAAAATAGAAGCTACTGTTTTTATTATATTATATTTTATTTTATCTATTTGTTTTTATATCGTTTCGATGATAAAGAAGCAAAAAGAGGGGCGGAAACTACGTACAGTACACGAAGTCAAACCGATCTAACTTCGTTCACTGTAAATGAGAATAGCGTCACCGTGAATGAATATTTCTGCGAAATGCATTTTTACGAAAGTAAATTTTTATTCTACCAAATGTGCAACCAACTTTAGCTTTATTATGCCCTATGCCAGGGGTCGGCAACCTTTTCGGAGTGAAGAGCCGTTTTTTAAATTATAGCTGTTAAAAAAAAATTAGGGAGCCGCATGGTTTTTTTTTTTTTTTTAGTAACACGTTATCATACTTGTAAAACACAGCGGTGACATGTCACATGAAATTATATGATATTTCAAAATATTAAATAATAAAACAAAGATTTCTTCCTCCTTGCAAAAGCATATGTATAAAGTCCCGTAACATACCTATTTCTTTAATTATTTTAATTGAAAATATCTTCTTAGTGCGACTTTTGCTGTTGAACTTCTTCGGATAGTTTTTCAATATGCGACGAACACGCCCTAATTTTCATTTTCAAACATGACGAAAGATTCACATTGTTTAGTTGGTTTCTCAACTTACTTTTAATAATATCCATATTAGAAAATATTTGCTCACAGAAATATGTCGATCCGAAAATCGATAGAAGTCCAAATGCGTATGTTTTTAACTGAATGTAAGTGTCCGGTAAATTCCACGTGTCAAATACAATCTGATCTTGCTTTTTAAGATCTTCTATTTCAGACCATTTGTGTTGTATTGCAAGTGTAGATTTTTGTCTTTCCAACTCCTCCAGGTCAGCTTTAAGATTTCTAAATTTTAAATTCCACAAATCGTTGGTTTTCAGGTCCTTTAACGCAAGTTGATATGCCGCCTCATCAATTCCAGCAAAAGGTGAAATATTTAATTCGGCAGGATTAATTTCAAGTGGTCGCAAGTTCTTTCTAAACTCCTCAAATCTCCATTAAATTCAGATCGCATATTTACCAGAATTTCTTTGAAAAATATTAAATTTATGGAATTATTAGCTTGTTCTTGTTGATATTTCTTCAACGTAGGAAAATGTAATAATGTGCCTTTCTCTAAGTCTGTCGCAAACAAATATAATTTTTGTTCAAACGAAATCACTTCTAAAAGCAAAACTGCTTTATTTCCCTTTCCATGGCGTTTAAACGGGAAGTCATATCCACCATAAAGTAGAATTTTTGTAACCAATGAGTATCTTCTAACTGTGCATATTCAAGGTCCTTTTGTCTTAGAAACAACTTAACCTCTCCAAGGCAAGTGACAAATCGCATCAACACCGCACCTCTGGAAAGCTATCTTATTCTATTATGCAAAAGAAGATCGGAATATTCTTAAAGAAATCAATTGATTTCTTTAAGAAGTTCACAAAATTTCCGATGATGATGTAGCGGTATTGCCATTATTTTGTTAACAATTACTACAACTAAATCCATCACTACCGTTATCTCTTTTGGAAAAGTTTGTGCACAAAGTATCTCTTGATGGATTATGCAGTTAAAGGAAAACACGTTTTCCTGCAATTTTTTTTTTTTTTTTAAATAAAGAAACAAAACCTTTTTTTGTACCTTTCATGCTCGGCGCCCCATCGGTCGCAATAGATATTATTTTGTTAATATTAATACCCTTACTTTTCAGCAAGTGGTAACAGCAGATTCAGTGTCTTTTCCACGAGTTTCTCCTGTAAGTGGCAGTATATCGAGTAATTCTTCCTGAGGTCTTTGAGAGTTTATGTGACTACAAATAAGTACAATTTGTGCAATGTCATCCACATCTCATGGAGAATCCTGGCGTTGAATTTAGGTCTGTAACCTGCTGATTTGTTATATCTTCTGCCATTCGTATAGTTCTGGCCCTTACACTCTTAGCAGATAATGGCATATCTTTTATTTTTGTAATTATTTCTGCTTTGTTTTTAAAATCGCAGAAAAGATATTCGGGCATTTTAATAAAACATTCTTTCACATATTCGCCGTTCGTAAAAGGTTTTCCTCATTTAACAACTTCTTGAACGGCCACAAAAACTAGCAATAGTTGTATTTCTTGATGCTTTTATCCATTTGGAAAATGAACATTTAGTTAGGTTTACTTTACGTTGCAGCTCTTCTATTGCCTTTTTCTTTCATCTCCCTGTGGATATGCTTTGTCAAATGTACCGTGTTTATTTAAAAAATGTCTTAGTATATTTGATTTTTTATTGTTTGAAAGCTTTTCATGGCATATTAAACACATTGGAAATCCTGCTGTATTTGCTACAAATGCGTAGGTTTCGGTCCATTCACTTTTAAACTCCCGATTTTCTTGTTGTATCTTTCTCTTCTTTGCTGACATTTTAAATACTATAAAAATATTTTTATTTTGTTAATATTTAATTTAATGTTACAATATTCACGTAACCTAACACAATCACCAGTAAATGAAAGCACTGCAACGTCCACTACAAAACCTTTACTTATTTTAACAAAGTGAGCAGATTTACAGACCACACCAGTGGGAAAAATAGTTCCACTGCATAAAGGAGGTTCCAAGACTGCTGTTGCAAATTACCGACCAATCAGCATATCAGGAGTCGTTGTCAAGATTTTGGAGAAAGTAGTCAAAAGATTAATACAGGAATGGATAGATGAAAATGGGATACTGTATGGGGACAGCATGGTTTTGTGAAGGGTAGATCATGCCTCACTAACTTGCTTACGTTTTATAACACAGTGACGGCTGGACTGGATAAAGGTAATGGGTATACAGTGATACTACTGGACCTTGCTAAGGCCTTTGACAGGATACCACATGGAATTCTAATCAGTAAACTGTAACATATGGTGAGATATAGGGTTGGTGAGATGGATAGGAGGGTGGTTGATGGAGAGATATCAGAGAGTTGTTTATTCAGGAGTAGAGTCCAAAGACGGCCTGTGACTAGTGGTGTGTCGCAGGGTTCTGTTCTTGGACCACTACTATTTAATTTGTTCATTAATGATATAGGAAAAGATCTGAGAGGAATGGTTCATTTGTTTGCTGATGATGCAAATTTGGGTAGAGCAATAGTGAGTGCACATGATGTCAAAATTTTGCAGGATGATTTGGATAGATTGGAGGACCGGGCTAAGGAGAATGGATGTCAATTGAATGTGGCAAAGTGTAAGGTTATGCGTTTTGGGATGAAAAGATTAGCAGCAGTATATTACATTGGTGGAACTGTACTCCAGGAGATTGACGGGCCAGGGATTTGGGAGTGTTGTTGCATAGGGAGTGAGGTTTAGGTGGCACATTGCAAAAGTTGCTGAACCAGCTCATCAAATCACTTGGTTACTGAAGAATACTTTGACAAGCAAGTTATTGTTCCTCTGTGTCGAGCCTTGATAAGACCCCATCGTGACTACTGTTCCCACCTCAGTTCCTTCTTGATGGGGAGGAGGTGGAGAGGATCCAGAAGCGAGTGACCAAGATGATACATGTCTAGCATGTCTATGGAATGAACCTTATGAGAACAGGTTGAAGATTTTGCGGGTTGAAGAAATTGGTTGATAGGCGGAAAAGGGGTGATATGATTGAGACATTCAAATTACTGAAGGGTTTCTATAAGATTAATTCAGAGGATATTTTTCAGAACAAGACCGGTGTTGGGAGAACTAGGGACCATCCATGGAAACTGGGCAAGAGTGTGGTTAGCAAGGGTGTTAGAACTAGGTTTTTTACTTGGAGAGTGGTGAATGAGTGGAATAAGTTGCCAGAGTCTGTTGTGGGTGCCATGACTGTGAATGAGTTTAAGGGAAAGTATGATAGATACTGTGTGGATGTTGAGTAGTTGTTTAGTCTCACTCGATGAGTCTAAGGACTCCTTGGAGTTGCCCGTAACAATAATAATAATAATGTGCGAAGACAATGGGCGCGTTCAGAAAGTCAAGCGCTACCGTACCCCTACATGTGCTAGCCTAGCGGTACGTTATAAATGTGTCCGAGCCAACTGCTCGAGCGGAGCGATCGCCATTCGCTACAAATTAAATTAATTTGTAGCGATTAATTTTCGCTACAAATTAGTGTCGCATAGCGCTCTGCCTGGCTGATCGCGCCCAATGTAAACTGAGTATCGACATATGGTTAGGGGTAATTTGACCTAAACAAAAATTTCTTTTTATTTCTATATTTAGATAGATCGTTTAATAACGAAAAGAGCCGCAATTATTCATTCAAAGAGCCGTATGCGGCTCCGGAGCCGCAGGTTGCCGACCCCTACCCTATGCGAATGATTCCTAGACTCCGGCTAGCTTGATTTTATTGAAGTTCATTGTTGGGGATTCCTAAATACCAAATTCAATGAATTTTTCAAGCCATCTTATTTATTAAATTCCGTTCGTTTAGAACGGAGTTATTGCTGTATATCCACTGTCTGCTATATCCACTATATAATTTTAAAGCGAATGCAACAAAAACTGAGATTTGTCTACCAATTTTTGCAGTGATAGCAAATACTGCATTTTCATTAGTTCTTTTGGGGTTTCATGGACTCGTTGTATTCGTAGAAGCAAAGGGAATCTAGTAGGAGCTAACGCATTTTACAACGCTATCCTTAAAATGAATAAATAATAGGTCCCGTGGTAATGATAATATTCTAAGTATTCGTTCGCAAAATACGTATTAGATTTGTGTTTATCCGTCTGTATTTTTTTTTTCAAATGTGACTTCTGCTCACGAAAGACTGTAAACCATGGTTTGACTATCCTAGTTTTTTTTTTAATTTTTTAAATTTATGGAAGAACTTTTTCGAGCCATTTCAGGCTTATAATTAACAGGCGGTGGTCATAAAACCTAAGAATAGTCACAATCATTCATGCCTGTGTTTGGAAGAGCGAGTATGCTCTCCCCTCGGCCAACCAAGTCGGAAAATTAAGCAATTTATTATGGGTGAACGTATTTTATCTTATTCATTAGTTAACATCCTTGTAGAAATACAGGGTATCCACAAATGTTTACTCTGATTTCAACTGACTATAATATTTTAACAATGAAACTAACTGAATAAATTTTGTTGCAGGCAAATTTGGGCGCTCATAAAGTTTCCATACTGGTATCTTCAGTATACTGCTTTTGCCACCAGCAGCACTGCTGATGATTTTCTTTAAAAATGGCTTCAGTACAGGAAAAAGTCCAATGTGTTCTGTGGCTAGCAGAAACAAAATCTCCAGTTACAGTGCAGCGAATGTTTGGGGCACAGTATTAAAAGAACCAACCTGATGTCAAGCTCATTAAGTCATAGAAGACAAAGTTTTTGAAACAGGTTCAGTTCTTAAGGGTGCAAGCAGTGGCAGACCATCGGTTTCCGAGGAGACAGTTGAGGTAGTTCAAACTGCCTTCACCCGGTCACCGCAGAAGTCAATCAGAAGAGCTTCACTAGAACTTCAAATTCCAAGGAGTACAGTCCACAAAGTGGTACTCAAACGTTTGAAATTGTTTGCATACAAAGTCCAAATTATCCAGGAGATAAAGCCAGATGATCGTCCAAGGCGTGAAAAATTTGCTAACCTCATTTTGAACCGCATCGATGAGGATAATGATTTTTTGCAGCGTGTTTGTTTCAGGAGAATTCCCAGTGGAGAGAGGAGTTAGACAAGCATGCAAGTTATCACCATCACCATTATTATTTAACCTTTATAGTGAACAAATGCTTAGAGAGGCACTTGAGGATGTAGAAGAAGGAATAAAAATAAATGGAAGAATCATTAATAACTTAAGATATGCTGATGATGATGATGTAGCGGTGATGGCAGAAAGTGAAAATAGATTACAACAAATTCTTCAAAGAATTGAAAACTCCTGCAAAGAGTACGGACTAAAGATTAACACAGATAAGACCAAGATAATTATAATGGGCAGAAAAATAGGAGATAATGTAAAGATGAGATGTGGAGGAAAGATTTTAGAAGAAGCGGAAAAATTTCAATATTTAGGTAGCTGAATCTGAGAGAAAGAAACTTCAGTGTTGGACATTAGAAATAGCACAGGCAAAGCTAAATCGGCATTAATGGAAATGAAGAGAATTTTAATAAACAATATTAAAATAGGTGTTAGAGTTGGAATAGTTAAAGCAACAGTTTGGAGTATTGTAAGTTATGGAAGTGAGTCATGGACACTCAGAAAGAGAGATATGGAAAGAATTAATGCATTGGAAATGTGGTGTTATAGAAACATGGAAAAGATTAGCTATACACAGAGAGAGAGAGAGAGAGAGAATATCAAATCAAGAAGTTTTAAGAAGAGTTGGTATTGAAAGAACCTTGCTCAAGAATATTATGCAAAGAAAGACCAGATTTGCAGGACATCTTCTGAGAGGTTCTTCGGGACACCTGACAAGAACTATATTACAAGGGAAAGTTGAGGGGAAGAGAAGACGTGGAAGACCAACTAGAGAGTGGTTCAATGACATCGTGGAATGGACTGGTTTAAGAATGATGGAGGCGACAGACCGAGAAAAATGGAGACGAGCTGCTCATCTGCTGCAACCCTCTTGTTAGAGGATGCTACCGGACGATGACGACGACGTTTGTTTCTCTGATGAGGCAACATTTCATGTGAGTGGTGTAGTCAACAGACACAATGTAAGGATCTAGGGATCTGAAAACCCACATGCCATAAGAGAACACATTCGAGCTAGTCCAAAACTCAATGTGCGGTGTGGACTAATACATGATAGAGTGATTGGCCCTTTCTTCTTTCTTGAAAAAGAAATTAATGGAAATGTGTATTTAGACATGCTCATTAATCATGCCATTCCCCAGCTACAGGAGATGCAACCGAATGTTATCTTTCAACAGGACGGAGCCCCCCCCCCCCTCCTCATTGGTCTCGTGACTTTTTTTCTATTTGTTATGCATTGAAGTCTAACTCTTTGTGTTCCATTTCAAGTATCCCCTGAAGAGTTATAATATGTTATAATCAGGGTAAACATTTGTGGACACCCTGTATGAAAAGCTGCATGTTTGTTGAAAACTAATGAACGTTTCGAAATTTTACAAAGCAGTAACTCCTCTCTGGATAGATGGAATTAAATGAAATTTTATATTTAAAATGTAGGCTGGAATATGTTAACATATAAAAAATATGAGATATTTTCTTATATGTTAACAAACAGTGACATTTCTCAAACTCGAAATGCAATGCCATCCAATATTTCCACATTGTTCACTCGATATTCCATTTGAGACTTTTCGAATTCTGTGTTAAGTGGTCGAAAGAATCAGGGCCGGCGGTAGCGGGCATACAGGACATGCGGGCGCCGCTACGAAGTGGGCGCCGCAGCCAGGGCACGGTTCATAAGTTCATTTTTAAGAAACAAAATTTTTATTATAAAAACAAAAAATTCTTAGAATGATCAATATTAAAATAAATGAGGCCTGATACATCGAATAAAAATTTTAATAAATTGTATATTGCCGCCTCTTTGATCAGCCGGCCGTTTACAATTTTGCAGTGAGAACAGGCTAAATGCTTGCCTGCAGACTATCTAAAGTGAAATGGTGAACGGTTTTCATGCACAGAAACGAATTTTCGTGCAAAACATTTGTTGCTAGTTAACCAGTCATATGGTACGCATCTTAGTAGCAGGGTAACCACATCTAGTACTTTCGTACTAGATCTAGTATTTTTTATAAATTTTTTTAGTGTTCTAGTACGTTGACTAACAGATGTAGTACTTTCTTTCTTCCGAATAATAATAATAATAATAATAATAATAATAATAATAATAATAACAACAATATGAGAGTTAGACATATGAGTTTAATATTTTTCTCTTTTCTCACCTCCCCATATGTCACATTCAGTGCAGCGCTGGCCCAAGCAAATTTGTGAGTGATATATATATATATATTGAATAAATAAATAATACTAATAAATAAATACAATATTTCTGTTTATTATATAATGAGTACATAATTTTAACACAATTTATAAATACTACATAAATCACGTTAAATATGACAAAACAAATATGAAAAAATCTAAATCAAGAATTAACAGTTTTAATTATTTTAAAAAAAAAGAAACCTTTCTAGCCTTAATTTCGGCAAAAGACTTTACTACTACTTCTAAATCTAATGTCTCGGCTACATCACTTTCAATAGATAAAGTGGCTTAGCCATCTAATCTCTTGGGATATTGTGGACCTCAAATAAATTTTAATAAGTCTTAATTTAGAAAAGCAGAGATGTGTAGCTCAGTGGAGAGCCTGTGTTGCTCAGTGGATGTGGCGTTTGTACACCACGGCGCTTCACCGCATGAACGAAGACTTCTTGGTTTCGAATCTAGTCGGCGACTAAAAGAAATTTTTCTAAGTCTTTTTTTCGACTGGTTGCCGAGTTAGTCGATCTCTGGCACAGGCAAGCGGGTTTTTTCTCCCGGAAAATCGGGGTTTTCGTCCCGTAAAATCAAGAAAATCGACCGTAGAACCCACATTATTTCAGACATTAAATACGAGTGTTAGGGTTAGAGACCACGAGATGGCGGCACTTGTTAAGCCGTCTCTCTTCGCTGCGTGCCGTTTAATAAGTAATAGCCTTGGACCAGCTATCTCTGATGGGGTACCAGTGGAGATTGAACTGCCCACTCAGTCTCCAAAAAAGTTAGATGGGGCTAAAAACGGCCTCGCCTACTTCCTATATATACGGGAATAAAAAAAGGCATTAGCTGGTTTTTTTTGTTTTTTTTAAATTTAGAAAAACTGCGCTCTGCACTTGCAACTGTAGTTGGGATTCTTAAAAGAATTCGTAGTGATGTGTACACATTAGGAAAAAGACTTGTGCAGTTATTTGCACAAATATAATTTAATACTTCTTTGGAAGAATAATTATTTGATATCCTCCGAGACAATATCTTTAATTCATCTAATAAATCTATTGCTGAAATATCTTTTTGATCACCATCAGACAGAACAGTTTCTAAGTCGAAACAAGCTTTATTTACTGTATCATTATCAAATTTTAAGTTACCAGTGTTAAAGAGAAACCCAAAAATTGATTCATATTTATTTAGCTGTTCAAATCTCTCAGTATTGATGTTATTGCTGAATCAAGAATTACATTTAAAAAATTAATTTGAAACTGTCGCTCGAAATTAGTAATTGATTCGTCAGGACATTCATAATCGAATTGAGTTTTCACATGTCGAGTTCGTGTGCTGTCGTTAGTTGGGAAATCAGCATTTAACACAATATTTAGAGCAAAGTTATGGGCTTGGTGCTTAACTTTCAAAAAATTATTTTCGCTTCTGTATGACGTCAAGAATTTTTTCGTGACAACAAATGATTTCAAGGCTTCCATAATATTGTAAGAGATATTTTGCAATTGTTTTCTAGATGCATTGACTTCAGTTAGAATGTTAAATATTAATATGTATGAGCTATACTGACATCGGAGCTCGCTGTATCTCTCAGATACAATTTACTATCAAATTTCACAAACCTTTACAAAAAAAAAAACGTGTTCAACCAAATTGATAGCAAAAAAAAAAAGTGCGGAATATCACTCGTAACATACGTACGCGCAGCTAGTCATGACCTTCAACCTATACAATAAAATATCTATGTCAATTAGCAAGTATCTGTCAGATCTGCCGGGGACCTCCGCAGGGTCAAATATCACAAATCTTTGCATAACACGTGTTAAACCAAACTGACAGCAACAAAAGTGCAAAATAGTACTCGTAATATACTCACGCGTAGCTGTCCATGACCTTCAACCTATACAATAGATAGGTTAAAGAATATTCATGTGAACAATTAGCTTGTATCTGTCAGATCAGGTGCGAGTGAGCGCCAGAGTGTTAAGCAGAGCCATGAGGCAGGCTGCCTCTACACTACACCCTGTCGACGGTACTGGTCCCAGAGATTATCAAAATAAAAATAATTATTTGGAGCTTATATAATTAGAATAAAATATAATTATCTTTATAAATATGTATATATAAATTTAATATTTTTTAAAAACATTTTCTGCCTCCAGTATAATTGTAACATAAACTCTAAGTTTTCTGCCCTTTTACTTTTCCGCCTGGGGCATTCGCCTATTCTGCCCCTGCCTCGCACCGGGCCTGATTCAGTGACACAAGCATGATTTCTTTTTTTTTCTCCCCTTCTCACTGTTCGCTAATCTTCTCTTCCCTACCCCCCCCCTCGAACCATACTCCCGCAATCCAACTGGTATCATCTAATGAAAATATATTATTTTCTATTCAAACATTTCTCGCGCGTTATAAGATCACTACAGCAATGAAAACAAGTGGAAAAATTAAATATTTTAATATGAGTAACCACCTTTTATTTATGTATAGCATAAATTGGACCCCATTGAAAAGTTAAATCCAGCCGACAATGGTCAGTTTTTCGATATAGAAATGGATATCTAGGGGCGTTACGAAGAGCTTGATAGAGAATGGCAACTATTGAAGACTGTAGAAGCATTTGAAAAAAGTTTTTTTTTTTGGAATAAAGTTTTTGAAATGAAAATGGGTTTTTTTTGGAATAAAGTTTTTGAAATGAAAAATGCTGTAGGAAAAGAAATATTTCCTAATTTAACAACATTAGTTAAAGCTGTACTGTGCCTCCCTCATTCATCAGCAGCAACTGAAAGAATATTTTCAGCAGTGACAATAAATAAGAATAAAATAAGAAATCAACTTCAAACTCCCTTGATTTGACAAAAGAAAAAAATTGAAACTTTCGTCAGATTTTACTATATCTGAAGAGTTAATTAATTTAGCAAAATCTGATAAAAATAATGAATAATTCCAGTGTTTTTCTTGTGAATGAGCACCCCTATATATATATGTAAATAGCATATTAAATAACTGAAAAGTTAATGTTACATTATTTTAAATGCCAAAAAATATGCATCACATTATTTTAAACACTAAAATATATATTAAATTAATACACATATTAAGTGCTAGAGATACAACTGGGACTTCTGTTATGATGAATGACAACTGCAGCTCTTGGACTCAAAGATGATTACAGTGAGATGAGTTTTGACTTTTTTCTTTTCGTTTCTGTCGTACATATGTTAATTTACATGTTTTACATTGAGTTCATCTATGATAATAAGGTAGTGATGTCGTAAAATGCCCAAAACAGAGTGAAATGAAAGCAAATAAAAATCTAGCACTTTTTTTTTCAGATTTAGTACCTTTTTTTTGCATAAGTTGGTACGAAATATTTTTTCTGAGTGGTCACCCTGCTCAGTAGACTACTGACAGTAGCGCAGTGCGGACTATTATTTCGTCTCTGTGTCGTGTTGTGTAATATGGTACTCATCTCAGTAGGCTACTGCCAGTAGCGCAGTGCGGACTGTTATTTCGTCCCTGTGTCGTGTTGTGCAATAATTTCTTGTGGATATAAAATAGAAATGGAATCAAAAATTAAAAAAAAAAAAGTTATCCGGTGCACAAAATCGTAAGTGTCATGCTGCGAAAGATGCAGATATTAAGAAACAAACTGGGGCTCTTAATAAATTTGTTAAAATATTAAAATATTCTGATGCAGATTGTAACCAACTCGATACATCAGAAATCAGAGTTGAAGAACCGTGCACATCATCCAGTTCGCATGAAAGTACTATTGCAACTATTGAACAAGATAACAAGACGCATGATTCAAGTGAAAAACAGTTAGGAGAAGATTTAGTTGTAGTTGACGACGAAACGAACACATTGTTAGTCTCTGTAAATTTAGAAGATCCAGGTGAATGGAGAAATATTGATGAAAAATTACGAGTTGTTTTAATTGAAATGGGGCGTGTTCAAAAGAAAAATATAATATATCCCAGAGATACATATGGTCGTAAATTTGGCGACACGTATTATAATAGAAAAATGGAAAACGGGGAGCTCGTTCCAACAACATGGCTCATTTATTCCGAAACTTTAAATTCTGTTTTTTTGCTTTTGTTGCAAACTTTTCGCACCTACTGAATCAAGTAGTCTTGTTGAAGGTTATAACGATTGGAGAAATGTATGTACAACTTTGCGTAGACATGAGACTAGTTTAACTCACATGAAAAATTTCTTAAAATGGAAAGAACTTGATAAAAATTAAAAAAAAAAAAAAAAAAAAAAAAACATCGGAAGAGTGTTTTAGAATGCTTGATTGAAATTATAAAATTCCTTGGTAGCCAAAATTTAGCTTTTCGCGAATCATCTGATAAATTATATGAAAGGAATAGCGGCAATTTTTTAAAATTAGTCGAACTGTTTGCGAAGTTTGATCCCGTTATGGAAAATCATGTTGAAAAGGCCTTACAACGAAACAGAGTACGCTATTTGAGTAAAGATAGTCAAAATGAAATATTGGAAACTTTAAGTAACGCAATGAGGGATACAATTTTATTATCAATTCGAAAATCTAAGTATTATTCCATAATTGTAGACTGCACACCTGATGCAAGTAAAACTGAACAAATGACCTTTGTTTCGTTTTAAATTCGCTATGTTTCCTGTGACAATGGAATTGTCAAGATCAGGGAAAACGTTTTAGGTTTTGAGATATATCAGATTCCACAGGACGTGGTATATGTGCAACAATAATGGAACAACTGGAAAAATGGAACATTCCCATTGAAGACATGCGAGGTCAAGGGTATGACAATGGGGCAAATATGAAAGGGAAAAAGTATGGGCTCCAAAATTTGCTTTTGAACAAAAATCCTCGACCTTTTTACGTGCCATGTGCTGCCCATAGTCTAAATTTAATCATTAACGTTGAAGCCAAAGTGAATGCAGATACAATTACTTTCTCTGCAATTATTCAAGAAATATACAACTTCTTTTTATTCTCTTACAAACTTTGGGCAATCCTTTTAAAGTTCGTAAAAAATTAACATTGAAACAGACATCAGAAACACGATGGGAAAGTAAAATTAATGTAATCCGCCCTCTGCGATATAAGTTAGGAGAAATTTACGACACACTTTTTAAAATTTTAAATAATGAAAATTTTAATAAAGAAACTCAGCATGAAGCACAAACATTATGTGCTAAAATAAAGGACTTCAAATTTATTTGCTCTCTTATAACTTGGAATGATTTACTTAACAGAATAAACCCTGTGAGTAAAATGCTTCAAGACAAAAATATGAACATTACACTTTCTTTAGAATCTATCGAAAACTTAAAAATATTCTTACAAGAGTATCGATCAGATACCAATTTTAAAGAAGTTCTAAAAACGGCAAAAGAACTGAATGAAGAGGTGGATGGAGAACAAGAATTTAAAACTGGTACGGAAGTTCGACGACGAAAGAAGACACGACAATTTGACTACGAGCATCATGACGAAACGCTACAATCGCCAGAAGATAAATTTAGAGAGAATGTGTTTTATACACTTCTAGACGTTGCAATGTGTTAGTTAATAGAATGTTTTGAACAACTAAAGATATATTATGATAATTTCAATTTCTTGTATAGATTACTATAAATTAATAACGAAGATTTACGAAAAAATTGTGACGATTTAGAGATTCTCTTGAAGGACGGCGACAATAAAGACGTAAATGCAATAGAACTATATGACGAGTTATGTGCTTTCCAGGATATTTTTCGGAAAGATAATTTAAATATTCAAAACCCTTTCGATATTCTTAATTTTATTGTGTCCAATAATTTATCTTTCCCTAACTTTTCAATTGCTTTAAAAATACTATTAACCTTACCTGTTAGTTTAGCGAGCGGTGAACGTTCCTTTTCCAAGTTGAAATTGATTAAAACCTACTTAAGAACAAGTATGTCACAAAATAGGCTTGTTAGTTTGGCATTAATAGCTATTGAAAATGATATATGTGCGGAATTAGACGTTAAGACTATTATTTCTAATTTTATGAATATAAAATCAAAAACCCTAAAATTTTAATTTAAAAAAATTTAAGTATATTTATGTAATTTAATTTATTTTCTGTTATTCTGTAAAGATGTTATTTTTTGAATAATTATATTAAATGTTCTAATTATTTCTGAATTCTTTTCTTATTTTCTCATCTATCTTGAATTTCTTTTATTTTCCTAAAAGATAGTTCCACTTATAAAAATTATTAAAAATTTTTTACAGGTTACTAAGAATTTAGTAACTTGTAAAATGCAAGAATTTTTTAAACTTTAGTTCAAATAAATTTTAACTTTAATTAAACTTCATTTTAATTTTGTTAGCGATTCGGTGAGAAGGCTATAATCCTTGTATCATTATATTTAACGATTAAAGTGAAGTGGCTTTATCAAAATTTGCTTTAACTTTTGAGAATTTTTTGAATATTCGGGTTTTTAACGATTATCCTGCCTAGTCAACATCCCCGGTTCGTTACATTTAGCGAACCAATGTGTGTGTCTGTTCTGTCAACATTTATTTAAGAAATTTCAAATAATTTAAATTTTATTATCGCAAAAGAACCACACACGCCCGGATCGTTATGAGGGGGGGGGGGCTAAGATAGAAATTGAATGCGGGCGGCAAAGACCCTCGCGCTGGTTCTGGAAAGAGTTATAGAAAGAAATCGATCTCACCTACTTATTATCTTGAAATAAGCATGCGTAATAAAATTAGAACATTTTTGTAAACCTACAGTTTTTGTGTAGTTACAGCCATCTTCTACTTGATAAATGATCTGGTAATGATCTGGTTCGTATGTTAGCGCGTTATAGAAGTTAGAGCCCGCTTTATCCACTATACCGTATTGTACTCACCAGGAGCTTTGGCACTTGACCTTCTCCTTCTGAATTAAAAGTTTTTCCTGTATAGCTGTTATTCGAAAACTATTATGTCGAATATTTTTCGGCAAATCGACGCAATCGCAGCTTTAATTTGAAATCTTTTTTTAACCTCGATAGGATCATCTCAAGATGTAGAAATATTTGTCAAAAAATTAGCTAACGCCTATGTTGTTTCCGTATAGGGAGAATATTTGTTGGAAAGAATAACTATCGTAAGAATCTTTCAGTATCTAGAGTTCTTTTCTCTGATGCATCATTTTTTTTTTAATAATCTAAGAACAAGCTGATAGCCATTAATATTAATACCGTGAATGGGCTCGCGATTAGACAATCAGGAAATCCCTGTCTAAAGGCCAATCTTGTAATTTTTGAAGCAATAATTCATTTAGAGCCTAACTTCGATACAAGTAGTCTAATAGCACAAGACACATCGTTTCTAATTATTACTAGCGTATTTTCAAACTAAAATCACATACGTGAAAATTCACACAACACAACAAATGCTGTCTTTAATATGTTTCATGTGCACGAGTAACATTCGACTGTGACTTAAAATAGACTAAGTGCACTAATTCTTAGCTTTTCGGGTTTTAGAACTGGAAAAATTTAATCCAGCTTTCTAATACATAATATTTTTAAAAAGGGAGTTAAAAAAGGCTACTGTCAGTAATTCTGCTCAGTGTTAAATTAGCGTACAAATGTGAGGCTGGGAATCAAACTAATGGTTACGTTTTTAAAGTTCCACTTCTTCACAAAAAAAAAAAAAAAAAAAAAAAAAAAAAAAAAAAAGAGTAGCATCTAAAATATTAGCATCTATGTAAAATGCTTCACGAAACTTTTCATGTTATGAGCAGGAACGGCTCTCATTAATAAATATATATAAATATATTTATTAATTTATTTTTATTTGCTTGTAATATTTAATTTTATCATCAGTAATCCTATACAATTCTCTTATTTTGTATAAAAAATAATAAAAATCCATCTTGTAGCACTTAGGGAGGGCGATGGACGCTAGCAGCACTGTGTTTACTACAGTGTCATATTTTATTTTTAAGTAATTTTGAATTATACCAAACTATATAATTTTATCGATAATGAACAATAGTGTTTATTATCGATATCGATATTTCATGTTTAATTTTTTTTTTTAATTTTTACCATAATTTTGATATTTTATCCAAACACGTATACACTGTACTTACAGTGGGTATGTATATTTCGAAAGTTGCAGCATCTCCACGATTTCAAGCCACGAGCCGCCACTGGTTATGAGCTATACTGAACATTAAACATGCAGTAAATAATATATAAATGCAGAATTTTGTTTGACCAAAATGCTTATTATTTCTCAGTATTTCGTTGGACCACTTTTTTGACTTCATTGTAATGCATTTTGCGTTTTGCTGGAAAGCAGCCTGCATACTATTGCACAGTTTTCAAAATGCCCTAAACTGTTTAAATATGGTTTAAACAGTTTAGGGCATCCATATGTTTAAATATGGATGCCCTAAACTGTTTAAATATGGAACTTTTTTTATAAAGATATGAACGCGGCCATCAACTCTGAGAGTTCTTTGTAGGTAATGTAGCCGGCCATGCTGTTTACTCGAACGGAATCTCGCACCATTGGTGAATCAGAAGAGCCATAGTGAAGGTCCACCAGGCCTTCGTCTGGAATACTGAAATTTATCTGAGCCATGTAGGTTAAAATTTGACCATCAAATATATATATATAGGCTGGTAATAAAGTAGTCATGAAGTCTTAGTTTTAAATTTTCTACGGCGGCTCTATCTTTAGTTTTAATAACTAAAGCTAGAACTTCCGTAGCTCAGTCGGTATAGACGAAGCCCTTTGGTCGGATTCCCGTCCATTACGTGAGGAACCTTTATCTGGTTTCTTTCGACTAAAGATGAGTTAGCCGGTCTCATACGGATGTAGATGGTTTTTTCACCAGGAAAGTCGGGTTTTTCAGAACAGACAAACTGGTCCATGAACACACACACACACACACGCGCGCGCGCGCGCGCGGATCTACAGTCATAAAATGCATAATCTCTCACACGAATAAATAAAAATTTCCTTTTTTGAAAAAAAATTTTTTTTCCCGCTAAAAGCGAAAGATACTCTCCCCCTTAAAGCATACTGTATACTGTTTAGATACTCTCATAAATCTTATTGTTCTGCCACAGATCAGATGTAATATTAAGGCTTATGCAGCCACATTTAACAAGCTCTTATATGTAATACATAAGCAAATAAATATCGGACCAGACACAAAAATGTAAAATACAATATTTCGCATTCCGTGATCAATATAATGCTTACATTAACCAAGACACAGGCAGGCAGGCAGGCGACACTGTAGTGCATCGTCCAGTAATCGACATACCCTTTGTTTGAAAAGGCTAGTCAGAATCCCATATTCAGATTTTTCCTACATCTCGCAAAAAAAGAAGAAAAAAATTCTCCTTGCGTCTTAGTTGACTCCACGTAAGTCTAACTAATCTCAAACTCACAATGGCTGCTAACTCATTTCTGAAGTAAAAGCAGCTTGTAGCTAATATAAAAACGTTAGGTTTCCTTGACATTTTCTTCATTTCCTCAGGCGATAATATGTAAAGTTTTACAATAACAACAATTATTGTTGTTGTTTCTTATATGTTATTTTTTTAATATGATTTCAGGCATCAAGCGCAAGATATTGATATAAAAATCGTGATTATCAGTCAAATAGTCTGTAAATTATTAGGTCAAAATTCTGAAGGGGACAGTCAAACCATGACACGAAAACTAAGTGTTTCATTTTGATATTCATACCAATATCGTCAAAGGAAGAATTAAGGCTAGAAAGTGGCTTAGTATGCAGAAACTAGCTGAGAACTTCCATTTCTCTATGTGGTCTTTTTGGAATCTGCGTGGGATCTTAAGGCAAATGTGTGGAAGCACCTCTACCACAGGGAAAATAACAAAACAATGCGGACTTAAGCAGTAGGAGGTAAAAAAAAATGCAGATAGCAGGGAAATGCATAATGAACATTCAAGAGAAAGTAAGATAAGCAGTGATGCTGGAATTGGAATATCCAGATATACGATATGCAAATCATTATTATTATTGTTGTTGTGAGCTCTCGGGAAACCTACACACTGTCCATTAACACAATACCTATCATACATCTCCTTAAACATTCACTCTGTTTGGGCGCTCACAACTAATTCTGACAATCTATTCCACTCGTTCGCCACTCTCCAACTAAAGAACCTAGTCCGCAAGCCCTTAATAACTACACTCTTAAATAACTACTAAGTGTGATTCCTTGTTTTCCCATGTTTTAATAACATTCATTCAACAAGTAGTCGATAAACGAAATGCACACATTACGGCTTAGTTTGGCTGAGTGCTTAACTTAACAGGTCTTCTACACTGGGCGTTGAAATTCATCTTCCACCTAAAGACAATCACAAACATCCATGCCCATTGGGGGATTCGAACACGCAGCCTGTAGGTTGGAAAGCGGTTACGATAACCACTCGGAGGCCTGAAGAGGCTGGAGAAAAGTTTTGTCTTTGGTCTCTAGAGCAGAGTTTCTGGACTACGTGAAAATATATATAAAATTAATAAAAAAAATCCTTAACCCACTGAAGGTTCTAATTTGCTGCAGGTTTACAAAACCTTTTTAAGTAGAAGTCTTGCTTGTGGTTAGAGATATTAACAGCATAAAAGCGTTAAGATAGTACAGTTTAATAATAAAAAAAATTTGAATCTTGAAAAAGATAAGTTGCGAAAACCTGTTCTACTTAGTACGATATGCAAGCATATCCACAAGAGACCTTATATAATCCAACAGGATAACAGACAGTAGCTAAAAATCTAAATGCATCCTGCTACAACATTCAAACCTTTCTTTCCGAGTAATTAATATCGTCTATCAAAACCTGTTCTAGTAGTGACCGTTTCTATGGGTAAGGGACTGTGATAAGCTATTTTTAAAGGATACAACAGATGTCTAGAAAATCTGTTTGAACATTCAAAAATACTGGCTAAGCCAGTATTTTTGAATTACCAAATTCAAAAATACTGGCTTAGCCAATGATATTAAATCCACAGACCATCCAATTTTAACTTCTTAAAATTTCTCGACAAATTAAATAGAGCTGGTTCGAACCTCAGAATTATGCACAACAGAACACTGGAGAGTAGATCCTCAAGGGCTCAATTTAGTGCGTACGGGCGTGGCAAACCCGAAGTACCTGATGCTGGACAATGCCTTACTTCATGTAATATGCATCTGTTATATTATCCCCCAATTCTGTTAGAGTATTCGAGGGCTAGACGTGAACCTTTTCTATTTTGCTGTTTCATTTCGTCTCATGCAATCACCGAAGGGAATAAGCTAGTCCCAATAGGTCGTGCCCGTCCCAAACCCGGATAAATAGTGAGGGTTGCCGTCAAGAAGGGCATCCGGTCGTAAAACTTCACTGCTATCTCTACTAATGAGTCAAGAAGTGATACGAGGGCTAGTTTACCTCTTAGGCGACGCGCAGCTACATCTCCCTACAGCTGCGAGAAATGGACGAAGGCTGCCGCATCAGGAGCAGATGCAGTTAAACAAGCGAACCAAGCGGGCGGAGGGAATGTTGGAAGCATGACTGAAAGGGGAAGGGAGGTGGCAAACATGACAAGGAAGAGTTGGACATTCTATGTGTGCAGGAGACAAGGTGGAAGAGGGAAAAGGCGAAGGAACTGGGAGATGGGTATAAATTGTTCTATTCCGAGCGAATAAAGAGGGAAGAAATGGTGTCCGAATTGTGGACGAGTCAAGCAGGATAAAGGGGGGAAGTACTGGAAGTGAGTAGGAGAAATGGACAACATGATCATGCAAATGAAAATGGGTATTGGAAAAGAGCAAGTGGTCGTCATATGTGCATACGCCCTACAAGCTCATTGTACAGCAGAGGAGAAAGATGAGTTCTGGAACGTGTTAGATGAAGAAATGAGGGAATTTGAAGAAAACGAGATGGTAACTGTCGGAAGAGACTTGAATGGACACATAGGACGACAATAAGAACTGAAAGGGTGCATGGCGGACATGGAGAGGGAACGATGAACCAAAACGGAGAGAGGAATGGGGAATTCGGGGTAGCATTTGATCTGGCAATTGTGAACTCGTTTTTCTGCAATAGGAAAGAACATTTGACATTTGATAACATCTAGAAACAGTTCACAGATTGACTATTATATCTTGACTAGAATAAAACATCTTAAGGAAGTAGCAAATTGTAAGGAAGCCTGTGTAGCTGTGGCATGGCGGTAGCACACCACGGCGCTTGACCGCACGAAGGAAGACATGGTTTTCAAATCTTGTCGGCGACTAGAGGAAATTCTTCTAAGCCTTTTTTCGACTGGTTCCCGAGTTAATCCATCTCTGGCACAGGCAAGGGTTTTTTCTCCTGTAAACTCAAGAAAATCGACCGTAGTACCCACATTATTTCAGACAGCAACATATCTTGTTAGGGTTAGGTACCAAGAGATGGCAGCACTTGTTTGCCAGCCTCTTCATCGGTGGCTGCTATACTTAGTGATAGACATGGGCTAGCTATCTCTGATTGGCTACCGGGGGAGATTGAACTGACCACTCAGTCTCCAAAAGTTAGATAGAATATAAAGGCCTCACCTACTCCCTATAAGGGAATAAAAGGCGTTACCTGATTTATTTTTTTATTTAACAATAACAATGACTAAAAATTAATGGTGTCCTCGGCCTGTGTTGTGGAGCAAAGCCTTTCATATGATGGTGATACATTGGAAATTGACACTCTTATTTCTCTTTCTATATTTAACTAAGATCTATATTTTGATTTTAAGGCAGCCACTGGAGAAAGCTCAATTTCACAAAGATAAGATGTTAGAAATGGCAAAAGTGCACGAAAATCTCTTGACTTTAGTGCAGAAAATTCGTCATCAACACCAGCCCAAAATTCAACCTGCGACTTAGATGCAAATTGTCTTTTGATTTCGCCATTTCACGTGAAGTCTATAAATTGTTCCTCTTCAATTGAGAAACCTTCAGGGGTAATTTGAAATGGGTTTCTAACTCACTCGTGCATTGCCATTATGCTGTCATCGGTTATAAAATAGTTTCTAAAATTCTTCGTCAACATTGTTAAATAATTTTCAATAGTTGCAAATAAAACTTTGATGTATTGCTCTTCTGTCTTGTAGGTTTTGTGGAAACCTGCGCACCCGAAGGTGATGCCATTATGTTCGACACCGCCGTCCCCATGCAGTAAGTTACGAAGTGCTTAGGGCAGGAGTTCCCAACCTGGGGTACCAGAACCCCCTGGGGGTACGGGAAGCTTGTCCAAGGGGTACGGTGAATAGCAGGTAAATAAGTATATTATGATAGTATTAATATGTTCCAAAAAATAATTATGTTATCAATATTTCCGGGCTATTCCATGTTAGTACTGTCTGTCAGCCACACCAGCAACATTTCAGGTCTCTTTTCGGACACGGACACAGTGAGATTGCATAGACTTTTTTCTATCTGCAGAGTCCGATAACTCAAAATACCCGGTTAAGATTTCAAGATAGCTAGTGAAATTGCCAGATCGGCACCCACTGGAGGCTCGCCTCTGAGGCAACTGCACCTCCTGCGCATGCGCATGATGTAATGTATGGTACATTAATATATTAATAAAACATAGTGAGCCTGTGTAGCTCAGTGGATGTGGCGTTTGCCAACCACGGCGCTTGGCCGCACGAAGGAAGACTTGGTTTCGAGTCTAGTCGGAGACTAGAGGAAATTTTTCTAAGCCTTTTTTCGACCGGTTCCCGAGTTAGTCGATCTCTGGCACAGGCAAGCAGGTTTTTCCTCCCGGAAACTCGGGTTTTTCGTCCTGTAAACTCAAGAAAATCGACCGTAGAACCCACATTATTTCAGACATTAAACATATTGTGTTAGGGTTAGGGACCACGAGATGGCGGCACATTTGAGCCGTCTCTCTTCACTGAGTACCGCTTAATTAGTGATAGCCTTGGGCCATCTATTTCTGATTGGTACCAGTGGAGATTGAACTGCCCACCCAGTCTCCAAAAGTTAGATAGGGCTAAATGGCCTCGCCTACTCCGCGTATACGGGAATAAAAAGGCGTTAGCTGATTTTTTTTTTTAAAAAAAAACATTTATAATACAACTGCTTCATTTCGACATGCTCACAGTACACACGTTTCAGGGAAAACATAGGTTAGCTAAATTACTTTTGCCGACTTCACTTTTGCTGACTAAATTTTAATCTAATCGTAAGTAGCTTATAGTTTATTTTTAGCCTATTCTAAAAATATGAGGATAGATCAAGATTTAAATACATTAAAATATTATTTATTTTTTAGCTTATTTTTAAAATGAAAGGTTAGATCAGGATTTATATACAAAAAAAATATTATTTTTGCAGACCCAAGGAATGACCATGCCAAAGAAACGTTGTTACCAAGATTCATATGTGCAGTATGGTTTTACTTTTGTGCTTGACAAAGAAGGTGTGCAAAAACCGTAGTGCTTCATTTTCTCCAAGATATTCAGCAACGGCAGTATGAAGCCATCAAAACTGAGAGAGCATCTACAGAATGTTCATCCCGAACATTCTAACGAGTCAGAGTCCTTATTTAGAATAAAACGAGCACGATTTGATAAGAATATCACACTTCGTGACCATGGATTTATTACCATGAAGAAACCAGCACTGGAGGCCAGTTATCACGTCGCATTGAGGGTCGCCAAAGAAAAGAAACCACATACAATTGCTAAGACATTAGTGAAGCCGTGTGCTATGGACATGGTTGAGTTGATGTGTGGTAAAGAAGCAAAAGAGAAAATTGCACAGATACCATTATCAAATAATGCAATTTGTGATTGATCGGATTCGAGAAATGTCAGAAGACATTCGTGTACAGGTAGTGTAGGAAATCAAGAAAAGTCTGGCAAGAATTAGTTTACAGTTGGATGAATCAACTGATGTCTCTACTGCGAACAGATTCTTGTCTCTAACTGCGTACAGAAAGCAGTGGACATTATGAATTTGGTGAATGATTTTTTTTTTTCAAATGGCCTTTCATGGTAATTAGTAGAATCTATTTGTACTGATGGTTCTCCCGCTATGTTGGAGAAAAAATCAGGTTTCCCCGCTTTAGTTAAAGAAATCAACCCAAATATTTTTACAAGCCATTGCATCCTTTACCGGTATGCTATAACATCTAAACACTTCCACATAATTTTAAAGCCTTTTTGGATGTTGTTGTTCAAGTTGTGAATTTTATCAAAACAAAAGCATTGAATCACCGTGTGTTTAAATCTTTGTGTGAAGAAGTTGGAGCAGATAATATCGTACTGCTGCTTCATACAGAAGTACGATGGTTATCCAGAGGAAGGGTTTTTGAACTTAGAAATTTAATTGAAATTTTTTTAGTCGAAAAAGGACCTGCTTTTGCTTCATATTTCAAAGATCCAAACTTGGAGATTTCTCTGGCTTATCTTTTTGATGTATTTGGAATTCTTAATTCTGTGAACATTTCACTGCAAGGTACAGATGTCATTCTCGCGGAGGCTGAAGAAAAGATACAATCTTTTCAAGAAAAATTGACTCTCTGGGGAAGAAGGGTGGAGTTAGGTAACTTTGCCAATTTCAAATCTCTTGATGAAATCACTTCAGTTCCGGCATATGAACTAAAACAGGAAGTTCGTGATAGCATTATATTGCATTTAAAAACTTTGAAAGAGGTAGTTGCAAGAATAATTCCTCCTGACCAAGTGAATGAAGTTTGGATACGTAACACTTTTCATATTGATTTAGAAAAAATCAGTGAAACCGACCCAGTGAAAGACGAGCTAATTGATATCCGCAATAACGAGAAACTCTGAATTGAATTCCAATCAATGAAGTTACGAAATTTTTGGTGTACACTTGGAGACGCATATCTCGTTATCACCAAACGTGCTTACATGGCTATGATTCTATTTATAACAACTTATCTATGTGAATCATGATTCTCAGTTCTGTTTTCAATCAAGTCCAAAACAAGAAACATACTGGAGCCTGAACATGATATGCGGGTATCTATTTCAAAAAGTGTACCAAGAATAAAACTGTTGGTGGATAAGAAACAGTGTCAAGTGTTTCACTAGTCGATTTTACTGCAGTTTAATAATGATTTTACAATTTTATGACAATGTAATTGATTTATTTACCGAATAAAGCTTTTATGAAACCTTAATTACTGTTTATTTCTTATATTCTTTGAATCTGCATGGTAAACTTAAGAATTTATTTCTTATTATAATGAATAGGGGGTTCCGGATAATTTACTAAAAGCCGAGGGGGTACGGGGACCAAAAAGGCTGTGAACTCCTGGCTTAGGGATATGGCTAGACAAAGGATTCTGCCTTGCATCCCATTTAGATAACGCATTCTCATAAACAAAATACACTGGTGTCCAAAACCCAAGGATGAACAATATTTCTGAAGATCACAACTGCAAATTCAGACGAATCAGTTTGTGGCGATTTGTATTACTGACAATTTCGAGTAGAAAGCGGATACGCATTCAAATTTTCGAATCGCACACAAAGGGATCACGTAATAGACTCAACCTGACAAAGGGCAAACGGCTGCGCTAAGCGAATTGTGTTTGAAAGCAGCTCTTTTCCTGAAGGAATAAAGCTATAAACGTGGATGCCTTGTAATGTCTCAAATGCATCACTACATGGGAGGGGGTGGGGAGAACTATTGGAAAGCTTGAAAAATGTCGCAGAATTATTAATATTGCCAGAGAGTGTGGAATCTCACATAGCATTGTATTGAGGCTCTGGGCAGAGTTTCAAACCAATGAAACGTGTTCCAGACGTTTGCTAAGGAGATCGACCTCGCTCTACAACGGAGCTTGAAGACATTTTTGGTTATAACAGCAAAATGTAATCGACGCCCCACGGTAGTTCAGCTTGCAAGTCAGTTCGTATTTTTCGACAAATGCAGGCAAGACGTCTGGGATAAGTAGGCCTATATGCCCAAAGGCCTGTAGTCTGCACTTTCAGTGGTGTGGTAACGGGCTAATGTACTCTTTACATGTACGAGTTCATTAGCGTTTATAGTCGTTTATAGTCTTTCCTCTGATTCTAGATAATCTAGCGTGAATGTGGTAATTACTGATTACCCATTGCGAGAAAGTTCTTGAAAGGGATAGCACGGCAGTGCTGGGGTTGTGGTGGTAGGCATTAAGCTTAACGGACTCATCAAGCTATAAAGTGCTGGAAAAAGGGACTATGACTGGAGAACAGTATTGCAACGAAGTTCTTCAGACATCATATTTGGTTGATTCTTGGTCCTGTAGGCGAAGAATTTTTTTTTTCTTTTTTTTTGGATGACAATGCCACACCACATCGTGCACGGGCAGTCGAGATACTGCTGAAGACCGAGGATATTAATTGGATCGAGTCGCCAAAATGCTACCCAGATCTCAACCCCAGAGAACACGTTTGGGTCTCAATAGGGAGATGCATTGTTGTTTGAAATTCCCTTCAGAAAACAAAGAAGGCCTTATGTTCTGAAGGAGAGTGGGCCAGTTTGCCTCAAGAACTCCTGAATCACTTTGTGCTAAGCGTGGTATGATGAGGGTGACCACCCAGCAAAAATATTTTATACCAACCTATGCAGGAACAAAAATGTAGTAAAGCTGACAAAAAAAAGTACTAAATTAACACATGTACGACAAATATGAAAAAAAAAGTCAGAAGTCACCTTATTAGTCATCTATGAGTCCAAGAGCTACAGTTGTCAATCATCATAACAGAAGAGTTCCAATTGTAACTAGCACTTAACATGTGTATTAACTTACAATATAATTTTTTGTCTCATTTTAGTATTTAAAATAATGTAACATTAAATTTTCAGTTATTTAATATGATATTTACATAAATGCAGGTGTTCCCACTTACAAGAAAAGCACTGGAAGTATTTATTCATTATTTTAGCAGATTTTGCTAAATTAATTAACTCTTCAGAAATAGAGAAATAGTAAAATCTGTAGCTGATAAATGTTTCAATTTTCCCTTTGTCAAAAGGAGTCCATTCATCAAGGGACTTTTTTTATAAGATTATATTTCATTGGGTGACATATACAGCCAAAGCACTTTTTATGAGATAGTTATATTTAGTGCATCCACACTGTATTTTTTTTAGCAATATCACTATCAGGAGCAACTTTTTCAATAGAGTTGGAAGAGTATCCATAAGTGCCAAAGGCAGATTGTGTTCTGCAACATATGCCCGTAATCTTAATTCTGCCTCTTTAATTTTTTTTCCGATTGATATTTTGAACTGGACTTAAACAAAGACATTGTACCCGGTGTGCTTATTTTAGATTCTACATTCTGCTTGTGTTTTGGAGTGTTTGCATGACGAATCATTAGACTTTTGCTACCATTAATGCTTATATCACAATATTTACAATAAGCAGTGTGTCCTTTACTTTTGCCTGAATTGATGCAGGATTTAAGAATGGGATCCTCCAACCATTCTTCTTTGAATTTTTCCTTATATGATTTTTTCATCTTTTTAGAAGAACCTTGTAAACCTGAATCTGAATTTGAATCATAACTAGCACCACTTTCTCTTTTATCTGAATTACCTGTGTCAGCAGTGGTTTCTTGTGAGAAGGAGAAGGATCAGCATTGAGATCTTCCTTTTCAATGGCTCATTTATGTACTTTACTAAATGATGCACCACACTTTTTCCAGTGAGATTTAGAATCAATTTTAAATTTAGAAAATTTTTCTTGCCACTTGTCCATGTTTAAAAGGAAAATCTAAATAATAGTATTTTTGATCAGAACTGAACAAGTTTTTGTTAATAAAATTAATAAAAACACTGGACTTCTTATATCGCGCGAGAAGTGTTTGAATAGCAAAGAATATATTTTCATTGGCGGGCTAATGCCAGTCGGATTGCGTGAGTATTGGATCATGGGGGAAGAGAAGGTTAGCGAACAGTGAAAAAAAAAGGAAAAAAAGAGAAATCATGCTTGTGTCACTGAATGTGACATATGGAGAGGTGGGAGAAAGAAAAATATTAAACTTATATGTCTACCTCTCATGATGTTATTATTATCAGCTAACGCCTTTTTGTTCCCATGTAGGCGAGGCCGTTTTTTAGCCCTGTCTAACTTTTAGAGACTGAGTGGGCAGTTCAATCTCCGCTGGTAGCCAATCAGAGATAGCTGGCCTAAGGCTATCACTAATTAATCGGCGCGCAGTGAAGAAGGCAGCTAGTAAGTGGCGCAATCTGGTGGTCCCTAACCCTAACACAATATATTTAATGTCTGAAAATAGTGTGGGTTCGACGGCCGATTTTCTTGAGTTTACGGGACGAAAAACCCGCTAGCCCGTGCCAGAGATTGACTAATTCTGGAACAGGTCGAGAAAAGGCTTAGAAAAAGTTCCTCTAGTCGGCGACTAGATTCGAACGCCTTTCATCGTGCGGTCAAATGCTGTAGAGTGCAAACGCCACTTCTACTGAGGTAAACAGGCCCACTGTTGTTGTTGTTGTTGTTCGGAAGGAAGGAAGGAAGAAAGTACTAGATCTGTCAGTGAACATACTATATCACAAAATTTATAAAATGTACTAGATCTAATACGAAAGTACTAGTGGTGGTCACCCTGGGTACGACAGGAGAGCTGTATCGCAGTTCGTGGTGGACATATTCCTTAATGAAATGTCTCTCCGCATAGTTTTCTGTAAACATTGTATATTACTTCCTTAACCACGCCCTCAGGAAATTTGTAACTTTTGCCAAAAAGGTCTTGCAATTTAATTTGTATGTCCGCGCAGTTAGCCGAGTGGTTACGCGCTACGCAACCATATGCCTGGGAAAGGAGTGTCCTGGGTTCGATTACCGTCGCTGACGTGAGGAGCTAAGGATCTTTCTGAGACATAGCCAAGTTAGCCGATCTTGGGCGTGGACTGCAGGGTTTTTCTCCCCATTTTATCTGGGGTTTTTCCTCCCGTTCTTACCGGTCTTAACCAGAACGCTTCACAGACAATTACACATGGTGTTCCCATTGAGCATGTGAGTAGTGAGTTAGGAAACCCAAAAATGGGAGGCCAAGGCCCTACATGGGGGTTGTAGTGCCAAAGAAGAAGAAGAATTTATTAATATGCTGGCAATAAATGTGTATCTACATTTGGCTGTATTCGTGAAATTTTTTCGGATAGAGGTAAAATTGTAGTTCGTCCTTAGCTTTTGGACACCAATATGATAGGACAACTTTAGCCATCACTGAACCGATGCAGTCGTTTAGGCACGGAAATCAAGCTGCTTCTATACAAAACGATAGACTAATGTTGTCGAGAAGTTCGTCAAGCTGGGGACACATGGCGGACTTAAACGTAAAAATAAACAAATAAGCAATAAATAATTGAGGAATGTACAGCTTTAATGAGAAGCCGATATTTCAGATATCGCAAACTTCCTATGCGAAAGGACGAATATTTATTTTATTTATTTTATTTTTATTTTATTTTTTTTTTGGCAAATGCACTCTTGTTTATTAATCTACCAGACAGTGGGCTACGATGAAGACGTGTTCAAGTAACAAAAGCCACAAAACAGTACTTTGAAGGTAAGTATGAAATACACTGCTAATTAGCCCGTAATATCGGACCAAGCGCTCACTTAACAAACTTAATTTACTTTTTTTTTCTTACAGAAACCAATTAAGAACCAAAGGTTAAATCTATCTTGCTAGAAGCGTTATCCGTTATGTTGGCAAACTTCAAACTTCTAAGCATTGCCATGGTTGCTTAGTGTGTTACAATGGTCCTGCAGCCAGTATCTACCCCCTCAGTCTTTATTGATAATCCAGTTCACGTCCATCAATGATGTTAAAGACATCTGGGAGAGTAAAACAGACAATTGTTGCTATTTCCTCTTCCTAAATACAGTACTGCTATTAATATCTGAAATAGTGTGTCATATTTTCCCTAGTGTCTGGTAGGGAGAAACTCTACTTACCAGTGTTAAATATTGACTCTTAAACCGATGAAAAACGCCCAGAAAAAATTTCTCTAGTCGGCCAATATAATTGAAATTAAAATGGTCTCACTACTGGCTTGTTCAACATTATTACTCCAGAGCCTTTTAGTATTGGAAAAGCTCTTAAGGCAAGATTAGGTACATGAGCTATATAAAAGTTAATTATTATTGCTTTGTGCTGCTGCTGTTTTTTTTTTATCCCCAGATTTATATCTTTCTCTTCACTGCTTTAGAAACTGTATATGCTATTCTCTCTCTCTCTCTCTCTCTCTCTCTCTCTCTCTAGTTGATAATCATATCTTTTTCATATGGTCAAACTACATGCATATTTGACAAACATTAGAATTTCCCATATCCTATAAACAAAAGCACATGTGTATGGATTTTTCAGCTTTAATAACAACTCAGGAACGAAGAGTTTCCGAAAAATAAGGTAACTTTTTTTCTCTTAATAACGGTGAAAGGGAAAGAGATTTATTTGATTTATTCGTATGGGATTCCCACTCCCCCTTTCTCCCTCCGTCGCTTTGGGGCGGACTGGTTTAGCCCTGCTAATGAGGAATTAGGTATATGTATTTCATGACTGTAGATCCATGTGTATTCACGAGGCCGGTTTGCCTGTTCTGAGCGACGAAAAACACGAGTTTCCGGATGAAAATCCTCCCTCTGCCACCC
This sequence comes from Typopeltis vanoorti, assembly GCF_054136105.1. Classification (NCBI taxonomy): domain Eukaryota; kingdom Metazoa; phylum Arthropoda; class Arachnida; order Uropygi; family Thelyphonidae; genus Typopeltis; species Typopeltis vanoorti. The sequence continues at coordinate 28,419,236 of NC_143555.1, read as the reverse complement.
TATGAGACGAACTAACTCACCTTAAATCTAAAGAGATTAGAATCATTCATTCATTCATTCATTCATTCATTTCTTATGGTGATTCAACGGCCGTGAGCCCATTTTACGAGGAGTTACGGCACCACCACCTCAATCCCCCCTATTTTTATCCGGGCTCAAGACCGGCATAGCTCACAATTCAGACCTATGGCTGGAGGGATTGTCTTAAGTATTCCTGACTGTATCCGTGTGTGTTCCCGGGGCGGGTTTGCCTGCTTGTGGGATGAAAAACCCCATATAAACTGGGGAAAACCCTGCTGTCCACGCCCAAGACCGGGTAACTTGGCTATGGCTGAGGAAGATCCTTAAGCTCCTGATAGTCGACGGGAATCGAACCTAGGACACTCCTTCCACAGATATATGGTTGCGAAGCACATTGCAACTAGGCTAAACGCGCGGACAGAGATCACATAAAGGTTCCTCACGTCACGGACGGAAATCGGATCCAGGTCTTTCTGACCAAAGGAATTCGTCTATAGGAACTGAGCTATGGAGGGTCTAGGGAATGAGACAAAACATGGACAGATAAACCCGTTAATTATGTTCAAATAGGCCGTCATTGAAGAGTAACGCTACTTTCGCCTCACAACTAATTCCAGTTACATGATGGCGGTTATCGTGCGAGTGTGGTTGAAAACATGTGTCTGTGAACTATTCGTTTTTTGTAAGCAAATGGGACTTCACCAAGTGACATTCACGATAAACTGGTTGCTGTGTATGTGTCGGTGTCAAAGAAGCAAGCGTGTTTTTTGGTGCAATGAATTTAAAGCAGGCCCTGGTGACACTGAAGATCAGCATCAAGCGGGCAGGCCATCATCGAACAAGACAGAAGAAAACATTTTGCGTATTAAGAGCATCGTTCTTGAAGATTCTTTAGTGAAACTGCGTGAAATTGCACAAGTAGTGAACTTCAGTAAGTCCACTCTTTACGAAATTGTTCACGATCCTTCGCTTTCGAAACGCGTGCTTGCTCCTGCTGGGTGGACCCGACATTTGTCAGAGGAGTACAAGGTAACCAGTATGGGAATGTATCTGGAGAATCTGTTGCAAAACAGAGACATTGACGAGGATTTCCTCGCTCGTCTAATCACAGGAGACGAAATGTTGGTTCATCACTTTACACGGGACAGCAAACAAGACTCCTTGACTTAGAAGCATCCACCATCTCCTACATGCAAAAAATTCAAAACTGTTCCCACTGTCCGAAAAGTCATGGTCACAGTGTTATAGGATCGCGAAAGTGTTCTCTTGGTGGATTCTCGCCGAATGGAGGAATAATCAATGCAGAGCTTTACTGCGCAACGTTGGCTTTCACACCGCTTGTCAAGAACAAGCGGCGTGATGTGATTTTCGTGCATGACAACGCAACTCCGCCCACTGCATACACCACTTGTAAGTGGTTGCGCTGTAATTAATTGTTGGAAAATTGCTATATCAGTCCCCCTACAGCGTAAACTTAGTGCCTTCAGACTTCCATTTGTTCGGCTCCCAGAAGAAACACCTTTCTAGAAGGTATTAGACTACTGATGAGGAGGTTTATCAGGCAGTAAGATGTTGGTTTCTGGGTGTGGTCATGGACATATTCAGTGCTGGTATATAAACTGAAGTATCGTTGAGACAAGTGCATCAATAAATATGGAAAGTTTGTGAAGCATTGTACGTTCACTTATTTCTTGAAGTATTTCAACTTCGTATTATTAAACTTTCTCGAGAAAAAATGTGTTATCTTACTTTTCGGAAATCCGTCGTATGTGATTCCTTATTACTTTGATTTTATTCCCTTTATGATGAACGTTTCTTTTCATTGGGTATGCTGTGATGCATATTTTGTGGGCCCATAACATTCCATACCAGTTCAACTTATTTCCCAATTACAGATAAATAATTTTTTGAGATAATGTTTATTCGGTATGAAATATGAGCATGTTAGCGGATAAAGGGGAGAGTTAGACAAACAAACAAACACACACACACATTGTGTGTGTGTGTGTGTGTGTGTGTGTGTGTGTGTGTGTGTGTGTGTGTGTGTGTGTGTGTGTGTGTGTGTGTGTGTGTGTGTGTGTGTGTGTGTGTGTGTGTGTGTGTGTGTGTGTGTGTGTGTGTGTGTGTGTGTGTGTGTGCGTGTGTGTTTGTCTGTCTGTCTGTCTGTGAAGAATTAGTTAGCTTATTCGCAATCCAAATCTTTGGATTATGGAGAGATCAGGATATTGCTTAGAAGATACAAAGACTTGGTATCGTGACATTACATGAGGGGCAGAGGCAAGAACTCCGAACATGTTATTGAGGTAAGGAAGAAAGAAAGAGAAACAACATAAAAAGTTGGTTGGTTGTTCAGATTTTATATTATTCTTATACGGGAAGATCAACATATTGCACAAAATATAGAAGTTAGTAACCAAGGTCATTTTTGATTGTGGAATGTGGTGATAAGAAATGTAAGCTACTGAGTTTGCTGAATAAAAAGAAAATTATGTTAGAGACATGTTGGTTAGTGAGAGGATTACATAAGGGCAATAGAATGCTTTTTATGATGAGAGTACGAGGGTGAGACAATGGTCTCTTTCTGGAAGCTCAGCATGGGTGTGGCCAGAGGTAGTGTAGAGTAGATGTTTCACGTTCGGAAATAAATAGAATATTGCATGAGTGGTTGAGAAGGAATTGATCAAGGAATTTAATGGAAGGTATAACAAGCAGAGAAAATGATAGTTAATGATAGAGAATGATGCCACAAATGATTTTGAGATTCTCTGAAGTTTTGGCAACAACAATAATAATATCAGAAGGTTGGAAACATAACGTACTCCATGGTCAATATTTGAGAGATATTGAAGGGGAAGTAGACAGTCGCTTAACTTGGCAATGGCTTGAAGAAAAAGACAGGTCTGATATTTGCTGCTCAAGAACAAGCACTACCAACGAATGCAATAAAGGGAAAGACTGAAATTACTTGTAATGATAGAAAATGCCAGCTGTTGAGAGATAAAGAAGAAACAATGGATACCTAGTTAATTCTTGCAGCAAGGTTGCCCATACAGACTATAAACATGGTTAGGTAGCAAAAGGCATACACTGGAGCTTGTGCGGGAAATACGGTTTCTCAACTTGTAAAATCCCTTGGGAATACGCTCAAAAATGTATTTAAAATGAAAATATCAAGATATGGGACATTAAAATTCAAATAGATGGGCATCCTGAGCGTAATCTGCCAGACATCACTGTAGTTGAACAACAACAACAGGTGCGGTTTACTGATATCTCAATACCAGGGGGTGGTAGAGTAGAAGAAAAAGTGCATGAAAAACTGACCAAATATAGGTCTGGAGATTGAAATTCAACGACCTTTGGAACAAGAAAGCAACAAGTTCCAGTTGTTATAAGCACTAGGAGCAATACAAAGAACATTTATGAAAAATCTGGAAAAGTTGGGCCTCCCAGATATAACACGGTTTCAACTCCAGAAAACTGCACCTTTAGTGCACATTTCACATTTTTCGATGATATCTAGTCAATTCCTAGGCTTTGGGTAGGGCCTGAATTAACTCATTTGCCAGTTATCAATATTCTGTTTCATGCTTCTTGTCACTTTTTGACTGTGAACGCTGTTAATTGGATGTAATAATAATAATAATAATAATAATAATAATAATAATAATAATAATAATATCAAGCTTTTTTTTTCGTATACTACTTACAAAACTGATATGCTTTTCTGTTACGTTATGCGGATTTTTAAAATAATATATTAAATCAAACAACTAAGAGTGGCCTGGATGGGTTATTTATTTATTATCTTAATTTCTTGCTTAGCAGTAATGGAAGCTTGGGTTCGCTGTTTTTGATACTTTTTGCGCGAGTAATGGCACATGAATTGTAGATGTTGGATGGTTGGTTAAGCCGTGGTGCAGTTTTTTTCTTTTTGGATATGTATTAAAATTTCTCAGCATTTGTTACGATATTATGTAGAATTCTATCAGTTATATACGTTCTAATTTAGGTTTTGTTTGGTCTTGTAATTAAACTAACAGCAAATGGCTGTCAACCGAGCAGGTTTCATATATGTTCACAATGAACAGGTAGTTATTTCACTTGGCGGTATTTGCAAACCGATAGTGCTAAATGTAATATACTGTTGTTCTCTAATCAAGAGCTATAAGTAAGGGATGGTAATTTTTGAAGATAATTATGACCTTTCCTAAATCACATAACACTTGAGAAAAGGAGGGATCCTTTTGTGATTGTAGTGAGAATTCATTTTATGTAGCTTTGTGCGACAGATTTTCAACAAATCTGAAATGTAGCGTTACATAATTGGATGACACCTTACAGAAACCCTCAAAATTGCTTTCTCTATTAATGTATTTATTCATTTGGGTCTTCTGACTCCATAGAGATAATTATAATGGTAATAATAGAAGAAGACAATAACTGATGCATCACTGATCAGAAAGAAAATTAACAAAAAGTTAAAAAAAAAAAAAAGTAAAGATTTAAGATTTCTGCATCAATATTTCACTATCATAGATACATTGACATCCAAGATTTTGAGTATTTAAATGAAAACACTGAAATTATATGGTCTCTGCATAGAGAACATAATTACTACCTTTGCTGAGAGATGTCCCAGTATCTTTGACGCTTGCAAGTGCAGCCAGCGTGCTTTAAAAAGTTATAGCCTGCAGCACTATGTAATTAACATACATAAGACACTAGCCTTAGCCTGAGTCACTTTGGCCATAAATCTAAATAAACCAAGCCAAACTGCCTACAGCCACTTCGATACATGGGATTATCACAAAATTTCTTTGTAGCAAGTGTTGTAGCTGTGTTATACTGTTAATTCTTTTAATAGCTTTGTGTATTGAAATCACCTCAGGTAATGTAACAACTGTGAGAGACATCCTCCATGTTCTTGCTACAATTCATCCAAGCTCTCCTTACTACACATGTGCATCAAGTTTTCATTGTGAATATTAAAAAACATATGATCAGTGAAGTCCTGTTTTTGAAATTATGTTGATTAGTTTAAATATTTATTAAATAATTTAAATTCTTGTATGTGTGTGACTATTAGTTTTTTTGTCTGTTTTGCAAACAAGTACTCATGTCAGCATACATCACCTCCTGTCATAATTCTTCCATGGCTGCTTCGAAAACTAATATATACAAATTCTTACAGTATTACATTGATAATTTTCAATTGCAAAAACTAGAAAACAAGATCTTATTTAAAATACTGTTTTTTTATATAAATGCTAATATGTAAAGAGATTGCTGATAAATAAATGGACTTTAAAATAACAATTTTTTAAGGACTTATTCATTTTTTTGGTATATTCCTTTCAGCAATAATTTAGTAATATAAAAACTTCTGCAAAGGAACATACTGAAAATTAATTCATGTTTTGTTTTCAGGGCATTAAATGTTTGGTTACTTCAGAAAGGCAGAATTGATGTTGAACACCACAATTGGTTAGAAAAAAGTGAGTTATTTTTCCTAATCAGCTTAGTTTTTGGAAACATTTACTATGTAACCAATATGATATGCCCAGTTTCTCCCCTCATATTTTATTTTTTTAGTTTTATTTATTTTGTAGTAAAAAATGATCCTAATAAAACACACATAACCACTTATTCCTCATTTTATGATAGAATTTGATATAGCCAATGGTTTGAACAAATAAAGCTGGTTTATTATTATTATTATTATTTTAAAGCTAAATAATTAATTTTGCTGTCTACTTCATAATTTTTGCCTGTATTTAAAAGATTTGCAAATATGCAAATTGAATACTGGATAATATGAAATACTTATTCATTAATATCATTTGGGCACATAGTGATAACCTGATATTATTTAATGGAAAATATAATGCTTATTCATGTATTCACCAACGTGGTTACAGTAGTCTTGTAAGAAGAGAGCTCCACCAAGTTCTTATATCAGTGGTGGTACTTAGACACTTATGTTCTAGTTGGTGTAGCAGAGCCAGCGAAGGATATGTGATTATTGTGCATTAAGATTATTTATAATTAAGAGTATATTGTACAAAATTATAGTGTAATGTTATATGGTATGTAACATTACACGTTTTAGTACTGTATACCAGGGGCGAATATTCTGGGTGTGCTTGGTGTGCAGTGCTCATCCACCAAATAGCAATATCACTGATATTATATTTTCGCATTTATTCCCGTTAAAGATTCCCCTAATTGTTTCCAGATTCGTAGGATTCCTAAAAGTAAACATAATATACTAATGCTTCATGAAGAGGACACTTTCAACGCGTAAACATTGCATCGCAATGTTTACGTGTTGGGTGTGTGTTCAGAATACATACACCTTTGAGCCCTTTGAAAAGATTTACAGATGGCTCAATGGATCAAATTTTTAATGTTCTAGTAGTTTTAAACCGCTTAGCAGCCGAGTTAAGGTGAGCTCTGAGATAATAATAATAGCACGTAGAAACTATGATTGGTTATTGTGACAACCAATTTACTTGAATGTTACCATTTATCATGAGTTGCTGTTTTTGTTTTCTGAGTTTGATCTGCTTTGCTTGCCTGAAGTGTGAACTGACGTGGTAGGCAAGTGTTTATATATGATATAGACAAGTTTTTAATATATAATTTGTGATAAATTTATAATTTTTTTGCCCATATTTATGATGTGAAACAGTATTGTAGTCGAATGAGGTAAGCCTCTTCCTCCTCTTCCAAATTTTACACCTTTGATTAATTCCAATATACCAAACAAATATAGCATTCTCCTTCATTATTGATTGCTAATATACAGTATCTTCAAGCAAACACATTGTCCCTCTCTCTGCACAGATTTGGTTGCAATTAATTGATAAAGTATTCAAAATTATCCTACAATTAATTGCATTAGACCAATTAAGATTATTATTATTATATGATACCTCCAGGTAGTCCAAAGACTCATCAAGGGAGGACACCTGCTCTACAACTCTCCGTCTTCACCACTCAATCCACCAACTACAGCGAACCTCATCATCTACACCAGTGACATCTACTGACCATCACAACTGCTAGTATTTTCACAGACAATCACAAACATCCATGCCCATGGCAGGATTTGAACCTGCTGTCTTTTGGCTGGAGAGCAGATACACTAACCACTCGGCCAAACACACCGACAAGATGAGCACTGATGTGCTATAAATTTTTAAAACTCTCATGTTTATGACATGAATGACAGAATTTGTGAAATTAATGTTATCGTTTTTCTGGAGTGCTCATTCATTTATGAGGCTTATTCACATGCCGTGAAACACTCATCTTCTTGTCCATGATGAGTGAGAATTTTCAATTAAGTAAAATATCAGGAGTTTAATATTGTCAGTTTTATTTAAGTAGTGCTTATTCTGTTCCAGACTGTAAACAGTTTTTTGTATATTGTTTTTACTTGGACATGCTAGTAATTGCAAACATCCATGCCGTGGTATGTAACATTGCCCCAAATGTTACATACCACGTTCACCAAACACTATCTTGTATACAGCTAATTTAGTGTTTTGACTAATTTCTTTCTTATTCCATATAAATTTATTCAGCTGAATTTACAAATGCTTGTTTTGTCAATTATCATTGAATTTCTCATCATCAAATTCCTGATATATATCCTCAGGGGCATACAGGATAATTATGATAGTACAACATGAAAAAGTTATGCCATTACTAACTTCCGATCAATAATTTTCCTCCAAATTAATCTGTTATCTGTCAAGACTCTAATATTATCAGTTGTTGCATATGTAGATGTTGCATATTTTCTATTATGTTCTTCGGTTAACTTTTTTTATTATTATTACCCCAAGACCTCATGAAGTCAAAGACTCATCTGGGAGGTCCTTTTATCACACACACACACAGTTCATCATACCATGCCTTGAACACATTCAAACTCCTTGCAGACACCACACTCTCACGCAAGGCATTCCAATCATTCACAACTCTGCACAAAAAAAACCTGTCCCTCACTCCCCTACTCACACCCTCTTTATACAGTTTCCAGGTATGACCTCTAGTTCTCCCATGATCTCCCACTATTTTCTGTAGAACTTCTCCAGCATTGATCTTATAACAACCCCTTACCAACTTGTAGGTCTCTATCATATCTCCCCCTCTTCCTCCTGTCCACCAGACTCTGCAAATTACATCTTCTCAATCTTTCCTCATACTCGACATTCCGGAGGTCAGAAACTACCTTAGTCAATCACCTTTGGACGCTTTCCAGCAGATTTGGTCACCTGAAAACCAGGTGACCAAATCTGGGCACAATAGTCCATGTGTGGCCTAATCAAAGCCTTATACAACGGAACAAGAATCTCCCTACTTCTACACGTCAGTGTCCTCCTCATCATTCCCAGAAGCCTTTGTGTTGTCTTCACAATTTTGGCTATGTCCCCTAAATTTCAGATCCTTATCCACTATCATCCCTAGATCTCTTATTTCTTCCACCTCCAACGATATATCCTCACCAAGCATAAATTTTGCATCCCATCTTTGTTTTCCAAAGTTTTTCCAAAGAAGATGTACATCTTCTCCTATTACTGGTATACCAACCTCTTCTTCTAAAATATGTTTTCCTTGTCTGAAGTCGAAGTGACATTATTTTCCTTTGGTGTAATTCCTAATTACTTTTGCGATTTTTTCTCTAAATTCTGTGATGCTAATGTTTTTATCAGTAACTCGCTTATATACTATAAAAGCGTTCACCACAACAGAACCTTAAAGAATTTCAACTGCGAGTTTTCGGTACCATTTCACACTTCTTCGAAGACAAGAAGCATAGGCTTTTACCTGATTGGATAGATCAATAAAACTTTTGCTTTTGTTGTAGTCTATAATAGCTTCCGGCTTTTGCTGGAAGCTATTATAGACTATAACAAAGACTATATTTGTTTGTGTGTTTTGTTGATAACATAAGGACTTTGTTTATTGCACCATTTTATTACCACCACTACCACCACCACCACCCCTGTGTCACTTTCTTTACTAATTATTTCACCCTTTTTCAATTTCTTCTGGATAACATCCTGTAGAATTCCCTTTAGATTTTTTCTCAAAGTGCCTACAAGTTGTGTTTGTCTATTCAAAAGTTTGTGTGCTAATTCAATACTGGTATAATAATTATCTACATATATTGTGCATCCATGGTCAAGTAGATTCTCACAAAGTCCCATAACAATTGAAGTTGGAACACTATTAGTGGTATTGGTCTTTTTTGCACTGCAGTATATCTTGAAAGCATATGTATATCCATCTTCAATACACAATTTGAATAGTTTTATGCCAAATTTTTGTCGTTTATTCTTGATGTACTGACGAAAGGCAAAACGACCTTGGAAAGGAACTAAAGTTTCATCTACGCAAATATTACTTGAAGGTGTCATTATTTTCTGGAAATTTTTTCTTATATGATTTATGAGAGGTGTAATTTTATAAAGTCTTTCAGAAGTATTTCCACTTTTGTCTGTGAAGTACCAGTTACTGAGAAGAAGATCGAACCTATTCCTTGACATAACTTGTTTGATTTCTGTAGAATAGAGGATGTTATTTGACCAATAACACTCTAATTTTGGCATCTGCACTAAACCGAACCAAATTTGCAGACTCAAAAATATCTTCATTTCATTGGGATTTGTGTTTTTCCACTTTCTTATCCTTGCTTTTGGTAAAATTGTCTTACTGAGTTTTTGAAGAGCGTATCTGTTAGTTTCTTGCACCATTAGGTCCAGCAGTCCTTCATCAACAAACATCAAAAAGAAGTCTACAGGCTGTTTATCGTGCATTTCTTCAATAACATTTTGTTTTATTCCAAAATTATTATCCACAAACCGAAAATGTTTTAGATTATCACCTGTAATTTCATTCCGTTGTAGGTCGGTTGAATTCACATTTCCAAGTATTTCATCTGAGGAAGAATCATTAGTCAAATGCAGATTTCTTATAACATCATCAATTGTTCATTCTACCGGATGAACAGCAGTCAACTGAGATGTACTAGGAGCGAAAACTTCGGTATTACCAGTTGTAGATACTTTTATTCTCTTTCTAGCAATGAGAGAATCAGAATCTGAAGACACAGAACTAAGATCACTTCTGTTGTAACTTTACAACGAATATTCGTATGGTTCGTCATCAGATAGAACTTCATTTATCAAGGCTTCTAAATGACGTTGCTCTTTTTCGTAGTCTCTCATTTTAGGGTAATTTATAACAATATTTATCACTAAAACAAATTTATTCCTCCGGACAAAACACTGAACGTATATAACTGTTTGTACGTGTCATAGATATGCAAGTTTGAACCTTGTGTGAAGTATGAATCATGTGTGCACCGCTCAGCCCAGTCCCGGGGTTGGCAACCTTTTGAGTCGGAAGAGTCAAAAATTACAATTTACAAAATTTCAAAGTTTTTAAAGAGCCACAAAATTTTAAAAAGTTTTTAAAGAGCCACAAGATCTTATTGTCTTCAAGGCATTTTTGCACGGCATTCGCTATATCTTCCCCTCTAGTTTGTTAGATACTACAAATATTAGATACTTAGTTTACGAGTAAAGGTGTTATGCCCAGCTATGCCGAAATCAATGAAAATTGCCAAACATATAAACTTCCGAGAGCTTCCGACGGACTGACGACAGTGACGATGCGTGTCACGGGGGAGGGGTGCGGTGAAAAGCGAGTACAAGTGGCTGAGAGATAGAATCGGTGCCTAATCCTCGTTAATCGATTCAGAACGATTTTTTAATTTTTTTTTTTTTTTTGATAAAATAAATAATATTTGCGTATGGAACTAAAGAGCCACAGCTTCTCATCCAAAGAGCCACATGTGGCTCGCGAGCTGCAGGTTGCCGACCCCTGGCCCAGTCAGTAAAAAAATTCTCAGGCCGTGCAGTACACACGTGATTCGCACTTAACAGATTATTTAGCTGCATGAAATAGATAAAAAATCATAAAATATGATTATTTTATGATTTTTTAACATTACAAAATCATAAGATAATCATAAACCGGGGATTACAAAATTTTTTAACATTATGGCAGTCAATGTGTTAATAATAATACAGATAATGAATAACAGTGTTGATGATGTGCACTTTTGTTGCACACCTGATTTTACTTCAAACCATTTACCTGTACCTCCTTCAATTCTAACTCCTGACCTGAAGCTTAATCAGAGACTATGTATTGCTTGATATAATGTCCCATTTACACCATATAACTGTAGCGTTTTGAAGTGCTTTCCTCTTGGCAACTTGTCATATGCCTTTTCCAGATCGACAAAACTTAAATACAAATGCTGTTATATTCCCAAAATTTCTCAACTATTTCTCTTAAAGTGAAAATCTGATCCTGACAGCATCTATTTGGTCTGAATCCAGTTGCTTCTTCGCCATGCTTCTCTCCTACAGTTTTTCTAAGCCATTCTCAAATATATTTGAATAAATCTTACCTTGGAAATATCTCTATAAATCTCATATTCAGTTTTATTTTCCTCTTTATAGATGGGTAAGAAGAGTGCTTTGTTCCAAATCCTTTGGAATTCGCCCCTCTGACCATGCCTTCTGAATTATGCAATGCAGTCACGATAAAACTTTCATACCTTCATATTTGAGCATTTTTGGCCAAATTTCATCTACTCCCACTGCCTTTCCACATTTCAGGTTTTTGATTACTTTTTCTACTTCAAGTATGGATATGTATTCCTGACGTCATTCCTGTTTGGAGTTTTCTACCATACTAACGCTACTTGTTTCATTTAGCAATCTTTCAGAGTAATTACTCCAGATAGATGATCTTTATCTTCAGTTTTCATGTCACCTTGATCATCTATGATTCCTTTTACAGTATTCTTTCCTCCATTTCTAAGCTTTTTAAATAGCCTCCAGAATATTTTGCCACTTTCCTGATATTTATTTTCTATGTTTTTACCAGTCTTCCCATCACTTTTGTTTAGCTAGTTTTACACAGTGCTTCACTTTCTTAGTTTTTCCTCTGTATTCTGTAAGTGCACAAGCTGACATGCTTGCTAGGAATGTTCTTTATTCTTTTTCTGGACTGCCTCTTTAACTTTCTGAGTCCACCATAAAGTTAAGATTTTTCTAGCCTTACAGATAACCTCACCACTGCCTTTCTGGCTGAATAAATCAGTGTTTTCTATAAGGATAGAAAAATCAGAACTCCATGGTAGACTCAGGAAGTTTGTCATTGATTTTATTGTAATGCAATATGAGAAGAACTGCAAAATACACATTATTAGATCAAAAAAGGAACGAAGACATTTTAAAAGAACTAAAAACAAAATGAATAGAAAAAAAACTAAACAATTATAAACAAAAATGGATTGGACATGTAAACCAAATGGCCAACACCCGACATCCTAAACAAATACTAAAATATAAGCTAATTGGAAAGATAAGGCAGGGTAGACCAAAAAAAAAAGGATATTGGATGGATAATGAGACCAGAACAGGCCAATATGGTCTATACCTGTAATTAGTTTTATGATGCAATATGACCATTAGGAAGATAGCATATGTATGTATCATTTTATCTTTGGGGAGGACTCTAGCATACTGCAAAGTAACCATTTAATCATGACAAGGCAATGTGAAATAGATATGCGGCAGACAGCAATAACTAACTTATTTCTTACTCATCGAGAGAATATACAGAATTTGAACTATTAATAGTGGATAGAGAGAGAGAGAGGCTGCATTTTAATGGATATGGCATTAGGAGCAAGGAAAAATTACTTGTTGGGATGCCTAATGCAGAGAGTCAGGGAAATGAGATCATGGGAATAATGGTGAGACTGTGTGTGAAAGTTCAGCTGTGGTATGCGAATGTAATAAAGATATGAATGGCATTTAACATGGTTATGCATCTGGTGAAAGGTCAGAAATGTACAATTTCAATTTAGACCATTTGAGTGTTTGGAGAGGGGAAAAGAGAAAGTTGTACAAGGACAAACAGATTGCATGTCTAAGTATATAAAAACAGTCAAGTGGTAATTTATGTCTTTGCAGAAATGCCAGAAACATCTGGAACAAAGAGGTTGAGTTCATTTCTTTATTGACTATGTTGTGGTCTAACATTTTTGTCATTAGTGCAAGTTGGCAATCAGAATCATATATTGTAACTGGGATCAAGTGTAAAGGGTGTAGTATTTTTATGAGTGAAAAGAAATAGGACAGGAGGTGAGGTATAAGTCTAAGTCCGCTTAGAGTAAAAATCCATGAAAGCAATAATGTTTCGTGTAGCAGTGAGTTAAATGATGTGGTGTGCAGTAAATTTCAGGATGAAATATATGGTGGGATGTTGCTACAGACTTGGTGATTCAGTTGCAGGGATGATGAAATATCACCAAATTACCCTGATGGTACTAAATGAGTGATCGTTATGGGTGACTTTATCCAAACATTTATTGGGTAGAAAAGACATCTCATGTTATATGCTGTGTTTACATGCTGAACTTGCAGAGCTGGAAATGGTGACGAATTCTATCCAAGTCCCATGGTATTGGTTATTGAATGGGAAATATATCAACATACATGGAAAGCTTTGAAAAAGTGCTTATTAGTGCTGTATTTGAATGTATCCCTTGAGTTTGAAGAATAAATAAGGTGGAAGCGAAATTGGATGTGCAATCTTTTTATGCAAAAAGATCCATAAGACGAAGATAATGTGGAAGGAATATCATGAGAATAAGAGTGAATGGAGTTATGAAATATATAAAGCGTAGACCATTAAAGTAATAAATATTGTATGGAAAGCTAAATTGGATTATGAAAAGACATTGACTATGCGGGCTAAAAGCAATCTAAATAATTTTATCATTGTGCTGCAAAGTATAAGGAAGAATGAATGTGAAAGAATAACTTTATTGAATGCAGATAGTACTCTTTCGTCAGAAGTTAATGAGATAGTTCAATTGATGAGTGCTCCCTTTGCTAAGATATATCAACCAGATGTATGTAACATGATGCACAGTGCTACTGCTGCATTGGAGGAAGAGTTTGGAGGTGCATGAAAATGAGGTTGAAGAGCTGTTGTATAACCTGGATAAGAATTTGTCAATAGGGACAGATGGAATATCAGCATATTTGCTAAAGGAATGTTCAGCCGAATTGGCTAGGCCTTTCACATGTATGTGTAGCTTGAGTCTCATACATAGTTCCATTATACAAGGATGATGCAAAAACTGATGTGTCTAATTCAGTGCCAGCCCAAGAAAATTTTTGAGTGTGTGCAAGTTTTTTTCTGCCCTTCGGTCGAAATTGTATATGCATATATAAAAATTTTATATATATAAGATACCAAGCAATTTTATAAGCTAGGTTTTTTAATCCTTTTTCCCAAGTAAGCAAACAGACAAGTAAGTCAAGTTTGCGGCTGCACATAGTGCAACTCTAGGCAACTCGTAAAGGTGGAGCAAGCCCTATCACTTTCCTTAGAATTTTCCCCTAATGCAAAGCAAATTTCCTTACAGAAATGTATGATGCTATGCATTAAGGTAATGGTCACTACCCATACTGGTTTCTACCTTTATTGAGGTCTTGTCAGTGGGAGCCAGACCTAAAAAAAATGCCAAGGGCGAAGTAATACAGAGCTTATAAATATTTTACCTAAACAAGTTGCCATAAGGTGATTTGACCTCATTAAATAAAGATCTCAGGATGAGAGTAATATGTAGAAAGTTTTTTACCTTGGATATATATTATGTTAAAGATACCAAGCAATATTATAAGGTAGGTTTTTTTAATCCTTTTTCCCAAGTAAGCAAACAGACAAGTAAGTCAGGTTTGCGGCTGCACGTAGTGCAACTCGTGGTAAAGGTGGAGCAAGCTCTGATCACTTTCCTTAGAATTTTCCCATAATGCAAAGCACATTTCCACAAGGAAATGTATGATGCTATGCATTAAGGCAGTGTTTCTCAAACTTCAGATATCTGCAGACCCCGTTCTTAAATTTTCATTATTATCAAGTACCCCCCTGATTAGTTAATTAAAAATAAATAAATTAATTAATTAAAACAAATAAATTAAAATTATTAATTTAAAATATTAAAAAATTAAATATCTATTTTATTTGGATTTATATGTTCATGTAAACAAAAAATATGATTTATTTTTAATAGAACAAACTTTATAAAGATATTATAATGTTTTACTTACTTGAAATAATTTATCCTCAATGAGAGAAGTAAAATTGCTTATGGTGAGATAAAATTTCAGCAAAATTTCGCTCTATAGTTAATTTCAATCTCAGATGCGGTTCGACACCTATAATGCGATTCCTCTTCTTCGTCTTAATATCTACAAGGACCAAAATTCCAACTTCGCATAGATATGAACTTGGAAATAGAAAAATGAACCTTAGAGCTTTATCTGTTAATTCAGGAAATTCATTCTGTATTTGAAGCCAAAATGATGATAACGTATTCTCGCTGTATTTATTTTTTAGGAAACCATCAGAAGCTAGTTCTAAAAGTTGTTCTTCTTCTATTGGCGATAGACCCTTTGGCATAAATTTGTTTTTATTGAAAGGGTATCTTATCCACTCAATATTAATGTCCAATTCAGGGAAATACTTTTCTAGATTCATTTGTAAGCTTTTTAAATGCTGCATGATAGTAATTTTCACATCATCATCAATTTGTTCATTTGAATTTGCGAGCAATTCATGAAGCGATGGAAACGTGTCAAATTCTCCATTACCAACCCACTTTTGCCATAACTTCATTTTTGCTAACGTGCCGTTCACTTTATCTTGGACATGAAATATAGAAATTTCCTTGCCTTGTAAAGATAAATTACGACTATTTAATACAGTAAATATATCTGCCAGGTATGCTAATTGACTGAGCCATTGCCAATTATGTAAATGCTTTTTCAATTCAAACTTTTCATCAAGAAAAACTTGTAGTTCATTTCGAAGTTCAAATAAATGAGTAAGGACTTTTCCACGAGAAAGCCAATGAACATCGGTATGGAAAAGAAGTTGTGTATAATTGCTTCCCATTTCTTTGCAAAGTTGAGAGAAAAGTCTGGCATTTAGAGGACAGCCTTTAGTATAATTTATGATTTTTACAGCTTCATCAAGAACTTTTCTTAGGTCTGTAGACATGTGTAGCCAAAGCCTCCCTGTGTATGCAGCAGTGTGTCAACTTTGCATTTGGTGCAACAGCTTGAATCCTTGAAACAAGCCCTTTTTTAGATCCGACCATGGATTTCGCTCCGTCCGTGCTTATTCCAACACAACTTTTCCAATCAAGCTTGTTTTGATGCCTAAAGGTATTTATACTGTTGAATATTTCTTCTCCTGTTGTATGTTCTAGCAAGGGTTGGCAATATAAAAGGTCATCATGAATTTTTTGATTTTTTTCGTACCTAACGAACACTAGAAGATTTGCAAAATTTGTAATGCCGGTGGATTCATCTACCTGCAACGCATAATAACGACTTATGTATATCGGATAACAATGTTTGTTTTATATTTTCAGCCATTTTAGTGATTCTTCGATGAACGGTACTATTTGAAAGGCAAATCCGATCAAAAGATCTTTTTGTATTATCTCCGATCATAATTTCCGCTATTATTTTTGCTGTAGGCTTGACCAAAGTTTCACCAATTGTTTCTGCTGCACCACTTTTTGCTATTAATATTGACACACGATATGAAGCTTCTAAACCCTTCATGTTTTCACCTCCTGACACGATCGACATCACTTTTTGAGATTCTTTTAAATTTTTTAGTTTATTTTGAAAAAATTCGACAGGTTTTGTCCTTGCATTCAAAATGACGATTTAAATTACATGATTTCATGCTTTCATTTTTTAAAGTTTCACCACAAATTACACATAATGGAATAGGTTCCTCTTCATTTCCCGTCTATGAAAATCCACATTTCAAGTTATTTATATCGTACTTACGAAGTTTTCTTATCTTCTTCCTAGTTGGTTCTTTAGAGATGTCAGACGACACACACTTATCAATTTCACTTGATCCAGATACAATATCAACATTTTCTTGTTGCTGACAGCTACTTGTATCTACTATGTTCCTCTCTTTTGCGCATTTTAAAAATCCAGTCTTTAACCAGTGATCCATACTTAAGAATTTGAAAGCTAAAAAAAATTACCGTATTTAACAAACAGTCCTTCAACAAAGGACTAGTGAAAGCAAAACTCGAAACAGACAGCAGTGGTAGGCCAGTAGAGATAAAGCAGCTATGAAGACGTTCGTATGATTGGTGCGGTATTAACAAAAGATCATCATCATCATCATCATCAAATTCCTGCCATGTACCCTCAAGGGGTGTACAGGATATGACAGTACTACATGAAAAAATTACATCATTACTAACTTCCTATCTACAATTTTCCTCCAAATCAGTCTGTTACTTGTCAAGACTCCAACATTATCAGATCTTATATTTCTATCGTCTAAGGCACTTTGTACCGTATCAATCCACCTATATCTTGGTCTTCCTCTGGGTCATTTTCCTGCCAACCTGGCAGAGAACACTTGTTTTGCTAATCTTTCCTCTCCCATTCTATTTAAGTGACCATACCATCTGAGATTAGCTCTGCTAACACATTCCTGGATGCTGACAATGTCAAGTTCTTTCCTAATATCCTCATTTTTAATATGATATTGCCATTGATGCCATCTGTTCACGCCTCTAATCTTTCTCAGGACTCTCATATCTGCGGTCTCTAGTCTTTGGTCAAGTGTTTTACTTCTGACCCAGCTCTCAGATCCATAAGTTAAAATTGGTTTGAACACAGTCTTGTATACAGCTAATTTAGTGTTCCGACTAATTTCTTTCTTATTCCATATGAATTTATTCAATTGACTTCCCACGATACCAGCTTTGCTGATTCTGTTGTCTATTTCTATATTTAGTTTACCATCTTCAGTAAAAATTGTGCCTAAGTAGCTGAAATGTTTTACTTGTTCCACAGGTTCTCCATTCACAACACAGTTGACATTTTCAATGATTCTGCCTATTTTCATTGTCTTTGTCTTTTTATTGCTGACCTTCATACCATATCTATTACAACAGCTATTCAATTTAGTCAGAGAATCTTGCAGACTTGTAGCGGATTTATTTAGAAGTATAACATCATCCGCATAAAGCAAAGAGCTGACATTAACATCTCCAATTTTGATATCAGGTTTAACACCACATTCCTTCATAATGTGATCCATATAGATAATGAATAACAGAGGGGATAATGTACATCCTTGTCTCACACCAGATTTAACATTAAACCATCTTCCTGTACTTCCTTCAATTCTAACTGCTGACTCACAACTCAAATAAAGACTAAGTATTGCTTGATATAATGCCCCATTGACACCATATAACTGCAACGTATTGAATAGCTTCTCTCTTGGCACCTTGTCATATGCCTTTTCCAAATCGACAAAACTTAAATACAGATCTTTGTTATATTCCCATGCTTTCTCGACTATTTGTCGTAAAGTGAAGATCTGATCCTGACAGCCTCTATTTGGCCTGAATCCAGCTTGTTCTTCACCAAGCTTTTCTTCCACAATTCTTCTCAACCGTTTCTCAAGTATACTTGCATAGATCTTGCCAGGAACACTCAGTAGGGAAATACCTCTGTAATTCTCACATTCAGTTTTATTTCCCTTTTTATATATGGGTACTATGAGAGCTCTTCTCCAATCATCGGGAATTCGTCCCTCTGTCCAGGCTTTCTGAACTATGCAGTGCAGCCACTGTAAGACTCTTATACCACCATACTTCAGCATTTCTGGTCGAATATCATCTACTCCTGCTGCCTTTCCACATTTCAAGCCTTTGATGGCTTTTTCTACTTCAAGTATGGATATGTATTCCTGACTGCATGCCTGGTCAGTGTTTTTTATCACTGTGCTGTCATCACTGCTTGTTTCATTTAGCAGTTTTTCAAAGTAATTACTCCATACTTCAAGGATATCTTTTTCTCCTGTTTTCATTTCACCTTTATCATCTCTAATTCCTTTTACAGCACTCTTTCCTCCATTCCTAAGCTTCTTCAACAACCTCCAGAATATTTTGCCATCTTCTTGATATTTATTTTCTATATTCTTGCCAAAGTCCTCCCATGACTTTTGTTTAGCTAGTTTTACACACTGTTTAGCTTTCTTACATTTGTCTCTGTATTCTGTAAGAGTAAAAGCTGACTTATTTGCCAGGAACTTTTGATATGCTTTCTTCTTTTCCTTCACTGCCTCTTTAACTTCCTGTGTCCACCAGGGAGTTCTGATTTTTTTATCTTTGCACACAACCTCACCACATGCCTCTCTGGCAGAATCAATCAATGTTTCCTTCAGAGTTTGCCACTGAATCTCCAAGGTTTGATTCCTGTTCTCAAACTCTTTCATTTTCTTTTCAATAATATTTCTGTATTTTAGTCTACAGTTTACATCTGAGAGCTGCTCAACTTTTATTCGCTTTAAAACTTTCTTACATGTTATTCTTTTCAATATGAAATTCAATTTTATCCTGCTCAAGACTAAATAGTGATCACTTCCAATTTCAAATCCTCTGTACACTCTGGTGTCCTGCACCAGGGAGAAAACATCACTATCAACAATAACATAGTCAATGAGACTTTTCTTATTCCTAGCCTCTTCTCTCCATGTGAATTTGTGCACATTTTTATGTTGGAACATGGTGTTAGTAATAACCAGTCCATGTCCTGAGCAGAAATCCAACAGATATTTGCCATTATTATTAGCTTTGCTCTTTTCTCCAAATTTTCCCAAAATATTTTTGTATGTCTCACAATCATTTCCTACTCTACTATTTAGATCCCCAACAAGGACCAACTTTTCCTTTTTCATTGTGTCAGTTGCTTTTTCTAAAGCCTCAAAAAATTCCTCCACTTCTACCTTAGTAGAACCTTCTGTGGGACCATAGGCACAAATAAGTCTCATTGTCCAGTTCCCCATTCTCATATTTGCCCACATTACTCTACTTGAGACTGACTGCCATTCAAGAAGATTAGCCTCGTATTTTGTGTTGAATACTATGGCTACACCTTCTTTTCCTTGATTGTTATTGCCTGAATATAACATTTTGTATTTATTGCTCAGAAAGATCTCACCAGTTTTGGTCTTTTTTGTTTCAGTCACCCCTATTATGTCGATCTGGTACTTATCTAATTCCTCAGCTAGCTCCATTTCTTTGCCATTCAGGCTTCTTACGTTGATAGTACCGATCTTTAACTCTGGTGATGTTGAGTTGGGGTTTGTTTTCAGATTTGTTCCAGTAGCTGACTTTTAACAAAAGATTATATTAACAAAAGATTGCGCTACTAATTGACAAAGGCAAACCGACAGTTCAGTTGAAATGCTAATTCTCTTCAACCGAATTCCTTATATAATATCTGAAACACATTCACTATATATTTCTTAGTTTTAACACGTTCACTCAAACAAACCCATATGTTGCCGGTGTACCATATGGTTTTGATTGTCTACTACACAGCATTTTATGTGGGAGGGGTCATGCGATTCACTAGTTAGTGCCGTTTTCACCAGTTGTCTCTAATTGCACTGTTTGTTGAGAAATGTATTACACAGCCTGCAGATGTCTCTGTACCTTATTCAGTAATACAATATGAACGTTTTACGATCTCAAACTTAAATTTTATTCCAAGCGTTAATGAAACATAGCCGAAAATTGCCATGGACCCCCACAAGACCTTTCGTGGACTCCGGAGGTTCGCGTACCACACTTTGAGAAACACTGCATTAAGGTAATGGTCACTACCCATACTGGTTTCGATCGTCAGTGGGAGCCAGATCTTTATACCTAAGGTAAAAAATTTTCTACATATTGCTCTCATCCTGAGATTTTTATTTAATGAAGTCAAAGCACCGTATTGCAACTTGTTTAGGTAAAATATTTATAAGCTCTGTACTACTTCACCCTTGGCATTTTTTAGGTCTGGCTCCCACTGATGAGACCTCAATAAAAGTAGAAACCGGTATGGGTAGTGACCATTACCTTAATGCATAGCATCATACATTTCTGCAAGGAAATGTGCTTTGCATTAGGGGAAAATTCTAAGGAAAGTGATCAGAGCTTGCTCCACCTTTACCACGAGTTGCCTAGTGTTGCATTACATGCAGCTGCAAGCTTGACTTGTCTGTTTGCTTATTTGTAAAAAGGATTAAAAAACCTAGCTTATAAAATTGCTTGGTATCTTTAACATAATATATACCCAAGGTAAAAAACTTTCTACATATATATATATATATATATATATATAGTGAATAAATAAATAATAATAAATTAATTAAATATTTGTGTTCATTATATAATGAGTACATAATTTTAACACAATTTATAAATATTACATAAATCACAATTAAACATGACAAAACAAATATAAAAAAATCTAAATTAACAATTAACAATTTTAATTGTTTTAAAAAAAGAAATTATATCCAAATAAAAATAACTATTAATAATAATAATAACTAAAAATAGATTATATCCAAAACCTTGGGTAGACATGTCTGGGAGTCCTTCTAGAACACCTGAGCTTGATGGTGGAGGATCGTGACCATAGGAAGTCCCTCTTGCAGCTGTTGCTCCCACAACCCAGTTAAGAAAGGTTGTCCTTGAAGATGGATGGATGGGATGGAAAAAAAAAAAAAGTAACTTTCTAGCCTTAATTTTGGCAAAAGACTTTACTACTTCTTCTAGATCTAATGTCTTGGCTATGTCACTTTCAATAAATAAAGTGGCTAAGCCATCTAATCTTTTTTGGGACATTGTAGACCTCAAATAATTTTTAATAAGTCTTAATTTAGAAAAACTGTGCTCTGCACTTACAAACTGTAGTCGGGATTGTTAAAATAATTTGTAGTGATATGTACACATTAGGAAAAAGACATCATCAAATTCCTGCCATGTACTCTGAAAGGTTGTACAGGATATGATAGTACATGAAAAAAATTACATCATTACTAACTTCCTTTTTACAATTTTCCTCCAAATCAGTCTGTTACTTGTCAAGACTCCAACATTATCAGATCTTACATTTCTATCGTCTAAGGCACTTTGTACTGTATCAATCCACCTATATCTAGGTCTTCCTCTGGGTCGTTTTGCTGCCAACCTGGCAGAGAACACTTGTTTTGCTAATCTTTCCTCTCCCATTCCGTTCAACATGTTCATTGCCAATCACACGATATCGCGTGATGCGAGTTCTCACCAGACGGCCGATCACGCGTTATTGCGTGGATGTCGCTATCAAGTTTCTAAGCAGAATAGTATAGCGGCTACAGCCAAACGGCGCGTAATATTTATATTATCTACTAGGGAAGGGATCGACTTTCGTGAAGTGGGGATGGCCTCAGGCCATTGTCTATTGTTTATGTTAGCCAGTGCGCACAGTGGCGGCGTTCGGACAAGGCGACGATTTTGTTTAGTTATTCGTTGATTTAGTGTGCTTGAAGTTTGGTTTTTATTTATTTTGAGTGGTTTTTTTTTTTTTTTTTTTTTTAGTAAGTTCCCTATAAATGTTGATTTTTGATAATTATTTTTTTCTATTTGTACGTTATTTTTAAAAATTCTATGTGATTATAAAAGACTGATAATTAAAGTTATAATTATTATATTTAAATGTTTTTTATTTGTAAAATATATAACTTATTTGACCGAATTACATATCACGCGATATCGCGTAATAGATATTTAGAGTACATAAATCCTATGTACATAATAATAAAAGCATATAAATAATATATTAACTTCTTTTGAGCACAATAAAAACTAAATAAAAAAATAAAAAAAATTTGGCCACCACACGAAATTCCAATTTTCAGCTTGGCAATGAACATGTTAAGTGACTGACCATACCACCTGAGATTAGCTCTGCTAACACATTCCTGGATGCTGGCAATGTCAAGTTCTTTCCTAATATGCTCGTTTTTAATATGATATTGCCATTGATGCATGCCATCTCTTCATGCCTATAATCTTTCTCAGGACTCTCATATCTGCGGTCTCTAGTCTTTGGTCATGTGTTTTACTTCTGACCCAGCTGTCAGATCCATAAGTTAAAACTGGTTTGCACACTGTCTTGTATACAGCTAATTTAGTGTTTTGACTAATTTCTCTCTTATTCCATATGAATTTATTCAATTGACTTAACCAGTTTTGCTGATTCTGTTGTCTATTTCTATATTTAATTTACCATCTTCAGTAAAAATCGTGATTAATTAGCTGAAATGTTTTACTTGTTCAACAGGTTCCAAGTCCAGAACACGGTTGACGTTTTCAACGATTATACCTATTTTCATCGTCTTTGTCTTTTTATTGCTGACCTTCATACCATATCTATTACAACAGTTATTCAATTTAGTCAGAGAATCTTGCAGACTTGTAGCGGATTTATTTAGAAGTATAACATCATCCGCATAAAGCAAAGAGCTGACATTAACATCTCCAATTTTGATATCATGTTTAATACCACTTTCCTTCATAATGTGATCCATATAGATAATGAATAACAGAGGGGATAATGTACATCCTTATCTCATACAGATTTAACATTAAACCATCTTCCTGTACTTCCTTCAATTTTAACTGCTGATTTACAACTCAAATAAAGACTAAGTATTGCTTGATATAATGCCCCATTGACACCATATAACTGCAGCGTATTGAATAGCTTCTCTCTTGACACCTTGTCATATGCCTTTTCTAGATCGACAAAACTTAAATACAGATCTTTGTTACATTCGCATGCTTTCTCAACTATTTGTCGTAAAGTGAAGATCTGATCCTGACAGCCTGTATTTGGCCTGAATCCAGCTTGTTCTTCACCAAGCTTTTCTTCCACAATTCTTCTCAACTGTTTCTCAAGTATACTTGCATAGATCTTGCCAGGAACACTCAGTAGGGAAATACCTCTGTAATTCTCACATTCAGTTTTATTTCCCTTTTTTTATATGGGTACTATGAGAGCTCTAATCCAATCATCGGGAATTCGTCCCTCTGTCCAGGCTTTCTGAACTATGCAGTGCAACTACTGTAAGACTCTTATCCCATCATACTTCAGCATTTCTAGTCGAATATCATCTATTCCTGCTGCCTTTCCACATGTCAAGCCTTTGATGGCTTTTTCTACTTGAAGTATGGATATGTATTCCTGACTGCATGCCTGGTCAGTGTTTTTTACCACTGTGCTGTCATCACTGCTTGTTTCATTTAGCAGTTTTTCAAAGTAATTACTCCAGACTTAAAGGAGATATCTTTTTCTCCCGTTTTCATGTCACCTTTATCATCTCGAATTCCTTTTACAGCACTCTTTCCTCCATTCCTAAGCTTCTTCAACAACCTCCAGAATATTTCGCTACCATCTTGATATTTATTTTCTATATTCTTGCCAAAGTCCTCCCATGACTTTTGTTTAGCTAGTTTTACACAGTGTTTAGCATTCTTACATTTGTCTCTGTATTCTCTAAGAGCTGACTTATTTGACAGGAACTTTCGATATGCTTTCTTCTTTCCTTCACTGCCTCTTTAACTTCCTGTGTCCACCAGGGAGTTCTGATTTTTTTATTCTTGCAGACAACCTCACCACATACCTCTCTAGCAGAATGAATCAATGTTTTCTTCAGAGTTTGCCACTGAATCTCCAAGGTTTGATTCCTGTTCTCAAACTCTTTCATTTTTTCTTCAATAATCTTTGTGTATTTTAGTCTACAGTTCACATCTGAGAGCTGCTCAACTTTTATTCACTTTAAAACTTTCTTACAAGTTATTCTTTTCAATATGAAATTCAATTTTATCCTGCTCAAGACTAAATAGTGATCACTTCCAATTTCAAATCCTCTGTACACTCTGGTGTCCTGCACCAAGGAGAAAACATCACTATCAACAATAACATAGTCAATGAGACTTTTCTTATTCCTTGCCTCTTCTCTCCATGTGAATTTGTGCACATTTTTATGTTGAAACATGATGTTAGTAATAACCAGTCCATGTCCTGAGCAGATATCCAACAGATATTTGCCATTATTATTAGCTTTGCTCTTTTCTCCAAATTTTCCCAAAATATTTTTGTATGTCTGACAATCATTTCCTACTCTGCTATTTCGATCCCCAACAAGGACCAACTTTTCCTTTTTCATTGTGTCAGTTGCCTCAAAAATTCCTCCACTTCTACCTTAGTAGAACCTTCTCTCGAATTCTCTAATTCCCCATTCTGATATTTGCCCACATTACTCTACTTGAGACTGACTGCCATTCAAGAAGATTAGCCTCATATTTTGTGTTGAATACTATGGCTACTCCTTCTTTTCCTTGATTGTCATTGCCTGAATATAACATTTTGTATTTATTGCTCAGAAAGATCTCACCAGTTTTGTTTTTTTTTGTTTCAGTCACCCCTATTATGTCGATCTGGTACTTATCCAATTCCTCAGCTCGCTCCATTTCTTTGCCATTCAGGTTTCTTATGTTGATAGTACCGATCTTTAATTCTGGTGATGTTGAGTTGGGGTTTGTTTTCAGATTTGTTCCAGTAGCTGACTTTCGCTTTTCGCCCTGGTTCCCTGGCGAAAACAATTAACCAGGCGACGCCCTAACTGGCATGAAATTTTGTCATGTTGTACCATTATTTTTTATTTTGGTTTAACCAATAAGAATACAATTTGGTCGGCTAAATCCCAAATTGCTAGCCCATCCTCATTCGTTTAGTATCCAGGTTGATACCCAACAGGGTGCACCACGAGAAGGTGAGTATTGGACATTAGGTCAGAAGCCCTGGTTGGTTCTCCGCATTCCTTTAAAGGCTCTGTGGAGGTCTCCTCTCAGTTATACAGCTTTGACCCTTAAGCACCCCTTGGAAAAAGACTTATACAGTTATTTGCACAAATATAATTTAATACTTTTTTGGGATAATAATTGTTTGATATCCTCCGAGACAATATTTTTAATTCATCTAATAAATCTATTACCGAAATATATATCTTTTTGATCACCATCAGACAGAACAATTTCTAAGTTTAAACAGCTTTTTTTACTATATCATTATCAAATTTTAAGTTACCAATGTTAAAGAGAAACCCAAAAATTGATTCATATTTATTTAGCTGTTCATATCTCTCAGTAATTGATGTGATTGCTGAATCAAGAATTACATTAAAAAAATTAATTTGAGAATGTTGCTCAAAATTAGTAATTGATTCGTCAGGACAGACATAATCAAATTGAGTTTTTACATGTCAAGTTTGTCTGTTGTCGTTAGTTGGGAAAACAGCATTTAACCCAATATTTAGAGCAAAGGTATTATGGGCTTGGTGTTTAACTTTCAAAAAATTAATTTCACTTCTGTATGACTTCAAGAATTTTTTCGGGACAACTATTGATTTTAAAGCTTCCATAATATTGCAAGAGATATTTTGCAATTGTTTGCTAGAAGCATTGACTTCACTTAGAATGTCATACCAAACAAAATGCAAATACAGTGGGTGATCAGTTAACGAACAGTTTGGACTGCGAACAAATCGGACAACGAACACTTTGTCGAAAGATTTTTATGTTCGGACAACAAACACATGTTCGGATAATGAATACCTCACAGAACAAACACAAGAAGAAGCGACACTGTGTGTGTAAGATTTGCAGAACTGTATTTTACTGAAATCTATGAACGGTTTCTGGAACGAGACTTTGACAGTTGTATGCATGAACTTTTAGTGCGCTAGTTGATTTCTGTTCTCTGAATTTTTGTAAGTGCTTTTGTGAACTTTTTATTTAAAAAAAAAAACTGATAATATTATGGGACCTAAAACGAGTGGAGTGTTAAGAACTGTGCTTGCCATTGAAACCAAGCAAGAGATAATAGCCAAGGTAGAGAGTGGGCAGAAGATGTCTGATGTTGCTAGGCAGTGTGGCTTGAACAGGTCTACAGCAGGCACAATCTTAGCTAAGAAAGATATAATCAAGAAGACTCAAGCAGCTAAAGGAGTAACGAAAATCACATCTGAGAAACAAAGATGTGTCTTACATGAAAAAAATGGAGAGATTGCTTTTAGTTTGGATAAAAGAAAGGGAAATGAAATGAGATGTAACAAGTAAGACTCATTCAAGAGAAGGTTAGAGAAATTTTTGAAGAACCGAAGAAACAAACTCCACATTCGTCACATGAGGAGATAGAATTCAAGGCTATCACTGGATGGATTGCAAAGTTTAGAAGGAGATCTGGCATAAAACATCTGATAATGCACGGTGAGTCTGCTAGCGCAGATAAAGAAGAAACTGAGAAGTTCTGTCTCAAATTTCAAGAATTCATTAAAAAAGAATGATATTGTCCACAACAAATTTTCAATTGCGATGAAACCAGTTTATTTTGGAAGCACATTCCGAACCGTACCTACATCACGAAAGATGAGAAAAATATTCCTGGGCATAAACCCGTTAAAGACCAATTGACGTTACTTTTGGGAGCTAACGCTAGTGGTGATATAAAGCTTAAACTGCTTCTTGTCTATCCCTCTGAGAACCCTAGAGCATTCAACAAAAATTCCATACATAATTAAAGAAAGACTGCCAGTGATGTGGAGATCGAATGAAAGGGCATGGATCACGCAGTTTCTTTTCAAGGAATGGCTGTTTAAAGTTTGTGCCCCAAGCATCAAGGATTACCTTCAGACCAATGAATTGCCATTGAAAGCACTGTTACTATTGGACAATGCACCAGGACTCCCAAAAGACCTTGAAGATAATTTGCTGGAAGACTTTCCCTGGCTGACAGTTCAGTTTCTGCCTCCAAATACCACTTCGTTGATTCAGCCAATCGATCAGGAGGTTATGGCAGGTTTCAAGAAATTGTACACTCGCACGCTGTTTTGTCGATGTTTTGAAGCATGCCAGTTCTCCTCGACGATGACATTAAAAACGTTTTGGAAAGAAAAATTTGATATTCTTGAAGCTATCTGGCTCATTAAAAAGGCGTGGTCAGAATTCACTCAACGACAGTTGAATTCTGCATGGTGAAAGCTGTGTCCATTCTGCATTCAGGGAGACGGAGATGATGTTCCTGAAAATTTGTGACAACAAATTTTGGATGTCACATCATTCAAAATTTGTTGTCACAAATTATGGATGATGTGACAACTGCTAGAGATCTGGAATTGGAGATGAATGATGACATTGAAGAGCTCATAATGGAACATGAAAATGATCTGACGACAGAAGAACTCCAAGAACTCTTGAATGAAGAAACCAAGAAACTCAGCGAGATGTGTTTTCTTCTGAAAAAGAGGAAGACGAAAGAGGACCAATGCCAGCATCTGCTATTAAAGAACTTTTGAAGAAGTGGGAGGATGTCAGCACAACGGTCTTAGAATGGCATCCAACCCAGGTTGAGGTCAATAGGCTTGGGGATCTCTAGAACAACAGTGCTATTAATCACTTCTGAAAAATCCTGAAGAAAAGAGAAAAGCAATTGACATTGGACAGATTTTTTAATGCCCCACAAACGGAAAAAAAAACATGACTGATGAAAATGCATGACTGTGTATGTATGTATTATTGTTATTATAAATAAATGTAGTAAGAAATTATATAATTTTTTTTTTTTTTTTTTGAGTCTCCAGAGCGAATTAATCAAATTCCCATAAAAATCTATGGTAAATTGATGATCGGTTAACGAACAATTCAGGTAGCGAACATCGTCTTTGAACGGATTATGTTCGTTAACCGATCATCCTCTGTATAAACTTGAAAGAATTAATGATTTTGCTAACGAACTAGCTTCCAATTTTGTTTTAATGCCTTGTTTTCCAATTAAGCTGTCATCTTCTGTGGTGAAAATTAAAGCTTCATGTACTTTACTTGCTTTTGTATTGCTTTTATAGCTTCAATGCGACTTTCCCATTTCGTCATGCATAAAGGTTTTAAAGTAAAATTTTCAACGTGGTTTAGAAGAACTTCCCATCGTTGGCTCGATGAAGAAAAGAAATTATAGATTGAATGAATAATGTCAAAAAATAAAACCGTATTACATTGCATCTTGCTGCATCGCTCAATACCAAGTTCAAGGAATGCCTACAACATGGAACAAAAAATGCTCTAGGATTTTTGTTCCTTAAAAGTGCTTGTACCCCTGCATTCTTCTCCTTCATATTTGACCCGTTGTCATATCCCTGACCACGGATATTTTTAATATTTAATTTTTTTCTTTTAATAATTTTAAAATTACTTCAGCCATACAACTTCCTGTTGTGTTATTATTTTTAATAAAATCTAGAAATCTTTCCTCTATTTGCATAATATCTTAATTTCTTCATTTTTTTCTTTCATAGAAACATATCTTACAATTAAGGACATTTGCTCCTGCCACGAAATATCAGTGGTGCAATCAACAATTATTGAAAAATACTTGGCATTCATTATTTTAGATACAATTTTTTTTTATTTCATTATGCAATATATTAATGATTTCGTTTTGTATACATTTCCCTAAATAATGAACGTGAATTTCATTGTTTTTTTATGTGTTCTACATGTTTTTGTAATACACTGTCAAATTCGGCAAATAATTCAGTCAGTTTCAAAAATTTTCCATTATTATTTGTATATAGTTTAAGTTAAGAGATATTACATCCCATATCGTTTCTTAGCCGAATAAGAAACTCAAAGAGTTTCATGCCGAATATAGTAGAAACTATATAAAGTTTGGCGATTCCAAGCATAAGCAAATACCTGGATACTGCAGCAACTGACGCTTAAGGTAGTGCAAGCTGAGGCAACTCATATCAAAGGTGGAACAAGCTCCGATCACTATTCTTGATATTTACCCATAATGTGAACTTAGCTCCTAGGAGCTGTATTACTGTTCTACGTTATGAGAGAATGTCACTACCCAGACCGGTTTCAACCTTTATTGAGGTCTCATCAGTGAGTAGGTAGACCTAGTTAACATCAAGTTTGTAGTGAACAGAACTTACAACCCTTCTATGAGTATTGCCGAGAGGTGTCTTAATAAATTATTAGATATATGAAGAGCCAAAGGCTTCAAATTTATGTCGCCGAATTGAAGCCTTTGGCTCTTCATATATCTAATAATTTGTATATAGATTATCTGAACCTCCTCTGAACGCTATGTTTTCTTTTGCAAGAAATTTAATAACCAATATTATGCATTTTAAAACATGCATCCAGTGTTCTTGTTCATTTTTGAGTAAGTTTAGCTGATGTTGATCAATTGTAGTTTCATATTTTAAACGCATTTCCAAATCAATCCATTTTTCAAAATTATTAAAATGTTCTTGGGATTTTTCATGGCACTGAAGAACTTGGGACATATGTTTCCAATTGTTATTTCCTTCCAAAATTAAGTTTATAGTTCGAATATTAGAAAATAATTTGCAGCAGAAACAAAATACTACATTTTTTGAACTTGAGTAAATTAACCAAGATCTTTAATGATTTCTCCGTTACTCAAAATCCTATGATAATGCGATACATGAAAACTTCTATTATGTTCATTGCATGGGAAAAAAGTCTCTTTTGATTCAGCAGGAAGACCTCGTTTTACTAATGTATCGGTTATTGAATTGGACAAGTTTGGCCATAAAGCTGGATCTTCAAAAAGCTCGCAATTTAGTATTGAGGTATTTGTATTTGAAGTCGAAGCTATTGGATGTTTCTCAAGAAGATGATTATCATCTAAACAGGAATTCGAATTTTCAGACTCATTGTCAGTGGGAGACTCCACAGGAACGTTGCTTTCACTTACTCTTGTTTCTGATGATTTTAAAAATTTCTGCAATTGATTTTCTTTTTGAGCTTGAATAACTTCTCATTCTGCTCATCTTTTTCTGTATTTATGACCAGAAAGAGTTTTCATTTTTTTTCTCTGGTCCGCCATTTTTGTCTATTCCTGAAATAATAAAAAAGTTTATTTTTTTTCATAAAAAGTGTGGGCCCAATACAACATAAAAAAATTTAGAATTGAATTGTCATTTGCCAAGTCTTGCCCCTTTATACAATCATTTTTTATCTGATTTTACTGCATTAAGAAAACAAATAAATTAGCAAAGTAAAATTAAAAATTACCTTGTTTAATATTAACGTAATTTAATATTACCCCATGTAGTAGTCAATGGGCACAATTTCAAATATATGCAAGAGTCCTTAAAATAAAAAAAAAAAGTTAAACATGTAAAAAGATAATGCCAGAAAGCCTTACATCAATCTTTACAGAAGTCAAGCCCTGTAAGGATGTTATAAAAATAACCTATATATCTGTATATAGTTAAAACAGTTTGTTAATGTAAATAATCTCACTGTCTGTACTTACTGCCCTAAAAAGGAAAATTCTAGATTGTATTACACAAAGGCAATACCTTGCCACCAGAATACTTTGTATATTAGCTCCTTATAAGGATATGTGAAAGTTGTTTGTGAATTCCACCTGTAAACATTCAAGGTCAGTGTCAGACGGACCGACAAACTTCAGACGCACTTACGCTGCCCAAAACAAATAGGATTAAAGGAGTGTAGAAGAAGATCAAAGAAACAGTCAGTGTCAAGGAAAGAACAAGGGATCGCACCGAAATATTCTGGGTTTCATGTCTTCGTGCAGGGATCCGAAAGTAGGTGAATAAAAGGCGTTGGCTGGAAGATCGGGCATCGGTTATCCAGAAGTCGTCATCGGTTACCCGTAGGTCGTCACTGGTACCCCAACGGTTGTCCATCGGATGTAAGCCATCGAGGACGCGACTTCAGGAGAAGTCATGCCAGTGGTCTGAAAGAAAGATGACAGGAGCTGATCTGCCAGGCAATCACCAGGTAGCTATCATCCGAACAGAGGAATCTTCGAGCAGGAAAGAATTGCTCCGTTAGTTTAACGCGCACTCAAGTACTCCTCAAGCCGAAATCTTCACCCGAGTGATGAGAGGACAGCGTCCACAGAAGCCGTCAGTAAATCTATCGGCTTAAAAAGGGAGAGTAAACCTGATACGAGAGGAAAAGGTCAGGACTTCAATCCGAAGCCAGGGAATGAGAATACGCAGTGGGTAGCAGCCCTAAAGTGAGTTAAATTTTTTCTTCAATTTTGTGAATTATAGGAGAACTTTATTAGGTAACTGTTAAGATTAAACTGCTGAATTTCAGCAAAGTTAAGGGTTGGATTTAAAATTTCAAATAAGTAATAGAAGATTATGTGTGTAACTGTTTGTTAATGGTGCATTTTGCCTAGCGTATTATCTTAGTATCAGAAGGATCGAACTTTATGTGTAATGATATTCTTGTGTGTATAACAATTAAAGAGCAACAGTTTGTTAATAGTATAATTGCTTAGAATAGAAACTTGATATTGGAAAGGAGTGGATATTTGTGTGACATGATTATCATAAATTGAAAGGGAATCTTAATATAATTGTGCTATTTAGAGTTAAACTGAGTAATGATCTTTCTTTGATGGAATAATATTGTAAATTGTTTTACGATAAATAAATGTGTTGTTTAAATGTTAAGAGTGTGTTGCCTGATATTTAATTCTTTGATGCACTGTTCCAAAAAAATATTTGAGCCTATTAGTGGGAACCCAGGAGAAAGGATAGTAAAGGATAGATAATAAATATGACCATGACTGCAGATATTAATTAATCAGGGGTAATTTGAATATAATGGGAAAACTACTGGACGCACTTACCACTTCTTATTACTAGAAAACGAACATCAGTAGTGCAACTTATCAAATAAATTTTCTGGTGTTCAAGAAATAAGAAGGAAAGTGCAGAAAGCAGTATAGCTTAAAGAGATAAGGTATATAATAAAGGAGATACCCCCCCCCCCCCATTTACAATAGCTACAAAGAAAATGAAATGAATAATTTATTCATTAATTTATTAATTAACTTAGTAATTAAAAAATCATTACTAAGATAAATCACGTATTTAACTACAAACTTATTTTCATAAATACGAGGTAACAAAATTCATTCTGCAAGCTAATAATATAATACACACTAATACAGGGATAGCGAACTGGCATGTAAGAAAATTTTGCAGATATGTGAATGATTTATAAGTATAGATAATAACATCTTATATGACTATAATATAATTTTAAAAAATTTATTTTTAATTTTTTGAAAACGTTTCATATTTATATTATTAATATATCAAATTTTTTATATTAAAATATTAAATTACTAAATAAAAATTTCTGATTAATTTTGTTTCTTAAATAAAAAAATATTCTATTTATAAGAGAATCAAATTTTCTCAATGAAATTGGATCTAAATGTTGCTGTCTCAGGGATTATCAAAATAAAAATAATTATTTGGAGCTTATATAATTAGAATAAAATATAATTATCTTTATAAATATGTATATATAAATTTAATATTTTTTAAATATATGATATATCTAATTTAATTAATTTTTTTTAATTTTTAATTTTTTCTGTCTCCAGTATAATTGTAACATGAACTCTTTGTAAGTTTTCCGCCCTTTTACTTTTCTGCCTGCGGCATTTGCCCATTCCACTCTGGCCTGGTCTGGTCTAACTACCAATCTGTCAGTATCTGGTGTGGTGGTGGTGAAGATTTTTGTGGTTGGTATGAACTCGCACACAGAAATGGATAGACAAGCTATATCCTGCAAGGAACAGCATGGATTTAGTGAAAGAGGTCATGTTTTAGTAATTTCTTCATATTTCGTAACAATGTTATAGCCAAGTTGGATAAAGGGAATGGATACACAATGATACTGTTGTATTTTGCTAAGGCATTTGGTGGGATTTTACTGCATGAAAAGCTGTTTCATAAACTGGAGATATGCATTTGTAATATACTCATGACTTGGATAAGTGGATGTTTGACAGATAGATAACAAAAAGTGGTATATGGTGGATGTGAATCTCCTGGATTTAAGGAGTGTTGTACCTCAGTTTTCAGTCCTTGGGCTATTGTTGTTTTATCTGCACAGTAATGCTAGGAAGGACTCACAGGAGGTTCAGTTGTTTGCTGATAATGCAAAAATAGGAACAGCAGTCAGGGATGCTATTGATATCTAGCACTTACAAAATGATTTGATTAGGCTGGGAATTTGGACAAATGAAAATGAATATCAGTTAAATCTTTAAAGGTACCTGTGGCATGATTATAAGTAATAAATTACACGATAACCAGTAATTAACTTTAATGAAATGAAAGTATACAGATATTTCATACTGAAAATAACTATATCATCAGCGTGTAGAAACAAGCAAAGGAACAGGACTACAAAGTACATACAACAGGCGGTGGTTTACCAATTAAAAACTATTGCCACATGCTAGAAATTAGTAATAATAAATATTATTAAAAATATTATTTTTAATAATATTATTATTAAAAATAATATTATAAACATGATTATAAGTAATAAATTACACGATAACCCAGTAATTAACTTTAATGAAATGAAAGTATACAGATATTTCGTACTGAAAATAACTATATCATCAGCGTGTAGAAACAAGCAAAGGAACAGGACTACAAAGTACATACAACAGGCGGTGGTTTACCAATTAAAAGCTGTTGCCACATGCTAGAAATTAGTATTAATAAATAATATTATTAAAAATATTATTAAACAACTATTTTTGATGGTTACATAAGATAAGAATCTCCCAAACTTTTGGGAGAGGGAGAGAGAGAGAGAGACAATCATTTCGATTCAGATTTGGCTGATGTAAAAAGGCTTCACAACTTTCTTTGAAAAGGCGTTCATATTTAAACCTTCATCTATGGAGAAGACAAGCTTTATCACACTGGATATTGTATTTAGTGTCAATACTATATTGTGCCAGACCAGACTTGAGGTTTCATGTATTCGATATAATATTGATGTTTTTTAATTCTTTTTTCTACAGAAGGGCCTGTTTGTCCAAAGTATGTTAGATTACATTCACATGGTATCTGGTAAACACCAGATAAGGATAGAGGTGACAGTTTGTCTTTTGTAGATGACAACAGATGAGAAATTTTGTTGATAGGAAAATATGTGGGAATGGATACCTCTTCAAAATTCTACCAATCAGTTCCAAGATGCCAGAAATATATTGGATTGGAACATAGAAGTCAGTTATCTGCTGGATTTGATTAAGATTGGAACCATTAATATTCATTAATGTTTTGATAGTGAGAAGTTCTTGTTGTAAGCTTGAGGGGACAGGAGCACACATTATGTGCTCTATTAATTAAAGACTTGATAACACCAATTTTTTTAGAGTTGTGATGAGCAACTTTTGGTGGATGTATCTGCCAGTAAAGGTAGGTTTTTAATAAACACTGGTTGATAAATTACCAGAGGCTGTGAGTGTCAGGCAGATGTCCAAGAATGGTAAATGACTAGCCTTTTCTTTTTCCATGGTGAACTGAATGCGTGGGTGAAGGGATCTGTTGTAGGAAAGTGATAAGTTCATTTTCAGAATGAGGCCAAACAGCAAAGACATCATCACATGACGAAACCAATGAGAGGAGGGATGAATGGATGAGAACAAGGTATCTTCCAGAAGGTTCAAAAATGAGTTTTCCAAAGGTGGAGACAGACTACCCATGGCAGTATCTTCAACATGTTTATAGATCTTGTATTTTCCAGCTGAAATATCCTGATTGTATAACCAGTATAAAAATCTTTGCAATATCAGGTAATCATCTTATGGTATATTAACAGTGTCAGATAATGGAATGTTGGTAAAGAGGGAAACCATGTCAAAGCTGACTAACAAATCTCACTCTTGTATTTGCATATTCTTGATTTTTCAAGAAAATGTGTGGAATTCTTGATGAATGATTTGGATTGTCCACTGTGGGCAGTTAATAAACGTGACAGAAATTTAGCAATTCTATAGGTATTTCACGATGGGTCTTACTGGATTACCTTCTTTATGAATTTTTGGGAGTCCATATAAATGTGGAGTTCTTCCAAAATGAATGTGCAACTTGTTCACAGTATTTTGATCCCAGCTAACAACTTCATCAAGGAGCTTATTTAATTGTTTGATTTGCGTTTTTGTAGGATTATAATTAATTTCTTGATATGTTGGAGGTGTCCTGTAAAAGGCAGTCTATTTTTTTTTCACATAGTCAACCTTATCCATTATTAATACTGCTTTTCCTTTATCTGCTTTCGAAATAGATATATTGCTATTTTTTCTTAATGAAACTAGCACCCGGCTTTCAGCATTTGATAAATTGCATGGAAGTAATTTGCTTTTAAAAAGTGAAGCAGCAACTTCAAAGCATAGTTTATTAACATCTTCGCTGGAAAGTCCCGACAGATTGTGCTCGATGTTATATAATAATATGAGATACCGGGTGCATTTTGGTACCACAGCAAAGCCATGGCCTTCAGTTAATACACTAGTTTCAGCATCAGATAACAAGTGACCAGAAATATTCATAATTCATTTATTAGTGGGAGTGTTATTAGGACTAATTTTTTTGTTTACGGTATAAAGATTCATATTTTTTCATCAGTTTGCAGGAATGTCTTTCATAAGAACGTGCTGAAGATTGTTTAGATACATGAAGAATGATATCCAGTAATTCGTCATCGAGGGTAGCTGAAATCCTTTCAAGACCTAAAATTGACTGAATATTAGATGCTAAATCCTTTTTAGTCGATCGAAGTTATTTCTGCATCAAGGAAAAACTTGCATGAATATAAATTGCATGAGCTCCAGGCGACCGAATAGGTTTTCTAAATCTAGCAAATGTAGGAATAACTTTTGCATCGCAACATTTTTTGAGAAAAGCAATCTGACTATGAAGTTTACCTTGTAAAACCGATAATTTTCCTTACTTGCCTGCTTGTTTAGTGAATTCTTCCTTGTGAAGAATTCACTAAACAAATATTCATAAAAATCAAGGATATTCAAATACAAGAGTCGGATTTGTTAGTCAACTTTGATATTGTTTCCCTCTTTACCAACATTCCATTATCTGACACTGTTAACTTTCAGCTGGAAAAACAAGATCTATAGACAAGTTGAAGGTACTGCCATGGGTAGTCCTCTGTCTCCACCTTTGGAAAACTATTTTTTGAAACATCTGGAAGATACCTTATTCTCATCCATTCATCCCCAACCCTCTCATTGGTTTCATTATGTGATGATGTCTTTGCTGTTTGGCCTCATTCTGAAAATGAACTTGTACTTTCTTACAACAGATCCCTTCACCCACACATTCAGTTCACCATGGAAAAAGAAAAGATTGGTAGTTTACCATTCTTGGACATCCTTCTTGCACGCACAGCCTCCGGTAATTTACCAACCAGTGTTTACTGAAAATCTACCTTTACTGGCAGATACATTCATCAAAAGTTGTTCATCACACCTCTCAAAAAATTGGTGTTATCAAGTCTTTAATTAATAGAGCACATAATGTGTGCTCCTCTCCCTCAAGCTTACAACAAGAACTTCTCACTATCAAAACATTAATGGAACTTAATGGTTCCAATCCTAATCAAATCCAGCAGATAATTGACTTCTATGTTCCAACACATCAGGATTCTTCAGCAGACCACAGGGTTCCAGTCCCTTATATTTCTGGCATCTCGGAACCGATTCGTAGAATTTTGAAGAGGTATCATCTCATTCCCACATATTTTCCTATCAACAAAATTTCTCATCTGTTGCCATCTACAAAAGACAAACTGTCACCTCTATCCTTATCTGGTGTTTACCAGATACCTTGTGAATGTAATCTAACATACTTTGGGCAGACAGGCCGTTCTGTGGAAAGAATAATTAATGAACATCAATATTATATAGAATGCATGAAACCTCAAAAGTCTGGTTTGGCACAATATAGTATTGATGCTAAACACAATATTCAGTAGGATAAAGCTCGTCTTTTCCATAGATGCAGGTTTAAATATGAATGCCTTTTCAAAGAAAGTTGTGAAGCCCTTCTACATCAGCAAAATCTGAATTGAAACGATTGTCTCTTTCTTTCTACGAAAAGTTTGGGAGATTATCTTATGTAACCATCAAAAATTGTTGTTTAATAATATTTTTAATAATATTATTTATTAATACTAATATCTAGCACTCGGCAACAGTTTTTAATTGGTATACCACCAATCGTTGTATGTACTTTGTAATCCGGTTCCTTTGATTGCTTGTTTCTACATCCTGATGATGTACTGTTATTTTCAGTATGAAATATCTGTAGTTTCATTTCATTAAAGCTAATTACTGTGGTTATCATGTAATTTATTATTTATCAGTTTGTTAGTAAGTGTCAAGTTATGCACTTTGGTGTGATGAGATTTCCAAAATTACCCAAGATTGCAAAGGGATAAGAAGGTATGAAGCTGTAGAAAGGGTGCAAAGATGAGTTACAAAGATTATATCAGCGTTATGGAACCTAGATTATGAATACTGATTTTGTTTGTGTGCCACAGGGTCTGGTTAGTAGGAGAAAGAGGGATAATATGATAGAGGTCTATAAACTTCTGAATGGGCGTTATAGGATATTGTCATAAAATTTTTTGCTGTATTGGAAGGCAAGAAGAGAACCCAAGGTCATCCATGGAAGTTAAGTTTGTTCACAGTCTACAAAGGGGTAAGAGCTAAATTTTTCTCTTACAGAGCAGTGAGCTAGCATAATGGTTTGCTTGTTGTGGACTAGTAAGTGCATCTAGTGTGAATGAGTTTAAAAGAAGGTATAACATCTGGTTTGGGCAGTGTATAAGCCTCCCTTGATGAGTCCTTGACTCCAATGGCATATTTATATTCAGATAATAATAATATTAAAACTTGAAAATTTGAAGAAGTGTTAATTTAATTTTTCACAATATTTCTTTATATTGATTCTAAACTGTTTTTTGAATGTTTTCTGAGTTGCCACCATGTCATATGTCATCACTTGATCCTGTTCATTCAGATGTTTCAAAATTAAATTAAATCTGAAGGTCTTAATCCTTTGAGTTTTTGTGATACCGAATGTTTTTATTTTCAACGTTTGTTTATAATGACCTAGAAGATTTTTTTTTCCTCATAAAAGTAATTTAAGCATACTTGTTAGAAGTAGTAATGGTCATGTATCATTAATAAAAAATGATTTGTCACTTTTAAAATATGAATTTTCTTTACAGATTGATCAGCACACTAATATATATATATAGGCTATTAACATATTTGCTTCAGAAGCATAATGAAGAGTGATGGGATGCACATCCTTTGATTGGGAAATACTTGAGTTTGGTAATCATTCTAATGAGGTGAATCTTTATGTGGATGTTTTTTTCAATTGATGGTGAGTTAGCCAATCTCATATGAGATTGGCTAACTTTTCTTCAACTGAACTTCAATTCCTGGAAACTTAGGGTTTTCATTCTGTATAGGCAAATCAGCCAAGTGAACACACTCAATTTTCAGACAAAAAAAAATACTATTGGTGTTTAAGTAGTGGAGAGGATAGGTTATGTGGAGCAGTAGTGCCCTCCAACAGTTATTCCTTGGATGTGCCATGTAATAATAATAATAATAATAACACGTTAGTTATATAGGGTAAAAAGTAGCCATAGCATGAACAAAAGCTGATATGTTGATTAGGTGGAATTAAACAGATGACTCATAATATGTGATTGTAGTACAGAGAAGCTGATGTCTGACTAGCGAGATATTTTCTGGCTGGTGGACTAGCACAAAATTTTTAAGTCTTGTATTCAATTAACGTATTCAATATTGCCTTAGTACTACACATTTCATACCATTGCCACAAAACATAGTAAATAAGAAAAGTGAAACTACATGAAAAATTCTATTAGTTGTTGGGAGGGATGGAAGCCAACTTGTTTTATCTCATAATCTTGAGTCCTTCATCATTAACACTTTAATGCTAAGAGATAGGTGTTCATGTGGACAGAAAATGCTCTTACTATCGTTAATACTCTACATGTTGGATTATAAAAGTAGTAAGTGCTACCACAGTAATTTAATTATTATAATATGATAATTATTATAATATGATTTATTCTGTTATATGAAATAGAAAATGGGATAGAGAATTTGGGATTATAAGGAATATTTTGGTATAGGAACTATTGCTTTATTTTTAATATCATCATCAGTTTCCTGATATGTACTCTCAAGAGGTATTCAGGCTACATTTTACAGCACTACATGATTAAGTTTTCATTATTATTAATC
This sequence comes from Typopeltis vanoorti, assembly GCF_054136105.1. Taxonomy (NCBI): domain Eukaryota; kingdom Metazoa; phylum Arthropoda; class Arachnida; order Uropygi; family Thelyphonidae; genus Typopeltis; species Typopeltis vanoorti. The sequence goes on along the minus strand of NC_143555.1, from coordinate 28,378,965 downwards.
TCCTATCCACAGTTTTCTTCCAAATTAGTTTATTACTTATCAGCACTCCAGTATTGTCATATCTGACATTTCACGCTTTTAAGGCACTTCTGACTAAATCAATCCATCTAGAGACCCAGAGAGAGAGAGAGAGAGAGACTCCTGGGTCTCTTTTCTGCCATCTTGGCATGAAACATCTGTTTTGCTAACCTTTCTTCATCTATTCTATTTAAGTGACCATACCATGTTAGATTAATTCTGCTTACACATTCTTGAATGCTAACAATATCAAGTCCTTTCTAATATCTTCATTTTTAATATGATTCTGCCATTCATACCATTGGTTCACTCCCCTAATTTTTCTCAGAACCCTCATATCTGCGATCTCTAGTCTTTGATTGAGTGCTTTATTTCTAACCCAACTCTCAAATCCATAATTTAAAACTGGTTTTAACACTGTCTGGTATACTACTAGTTTGGTGGTTTAATTTCTCTTATTCTGTATAAATCTATTCAACTAGCCACTCACCATGCAAGTTTTGCTTATTCTGTTGTCTATTTCCAAATTTAACTTGCCATCTTCACTAAACACTGTGCCTAAATAGCTGTAATATTTTATTGGTTCTATAGGATCTCCACTCAGAATGCAACTGAAGTTTTGTATGTTCCTGCGTATTTTCATAGTTTTGGTCTTTTTATTGCTGATTTTCATGCCAAATTTGTTATAGCTGTTATTCAATTTAGTTGGAGAATTCTGGAGGCTTGCACTAGATGTGTTTAAAGATCTGCATAAAGCAAAGAACTAAGTTTGACATGTCCATTTCTAATATTTGGCCTAATGTCACTTTCTTTCATAATGTGATCCACATTAGATGGTGAATAAGAGTGGAAATAATGTGCATCCTTGTCTTACCCCTCATTTTACATTAAACCATCTTCCTGTATTTCCTTCAATTCTGAGAACTTGACTATACATATGAATTATATATTGCTCCATATAATTCTAGTGTTTTGAAAAGCTTGTCTCTGGGCACCTTGTCACATGTCTTTTCCAGATCTACAAAACTTAAGTAAAGGGGGGAAAAAAAATCAGCTAACGTCTTTTTGTTCCCGTATAGGGAGTAGGTGAGGCCGTTTTTAAACCCTATCTAACTTTTGGAGAATGAGTGGGCAGTTCAATCTCCACTGGTAGCCAATCAGAGATAGCTAGCCCAAGGCTATCACTAATTAATCTGCACGCAGTGAAGAAGGCAGCTAGTAAGTGCTGCCATCTGGTGGTCCCTAACACAATATATTTAATGTCTGAAAATAGTGTGGGTTCGACGACCGATTTTCTTGAGTTTACAGGAGGAAAAACTCGAGTTTTCAGGAAGAAAAACCCACTAGCCCGTGCCAGAGATCGACTAACTCTGGAACCGGTCGAGAAAAAGCTTAGAAAAAGTTCCTCTAGTCAGCGACTAGATTTGAACGCAGTGAAGAAGGCGGCTAGTAAGTGCTGCCATCTGGTGGTCCCTAACACTATATTTAATGCCTGAAAATAGTGTGGGTTCGACGGCCAATTTTCTTGAGTTTACGGGACGAAAAACCCGAGTTTCTGGTAGGAAAAACCCACTAGCCTGTGCCAAAGATCGACTAACTCTGGAACCGGTCGAGAAAAAGCTTAGAAAATGTTCCTCTAGTCGGCAACTAGATTCGAACGCCTTTTGTCATGCAGTCAAGCGTTGTAGAGTGCAAATGCCACTTCTACTGAGCTACACAGACTCTACCTTAAGTAAAGAGCCTTGTCATATTCCATTGATTTCTCAACTATTTGTCATATAATGAAAATCTGATCTCGACAACTTTTGGCATTAGCACAGTTTGTTCTTCAAGTTTCTCTTCCACAATCTCTTTTCAAGTATAATTCCATGAATTTTTCCTAGAACACTTAGCAGAGAAATTCCTTCATAATTCTCACATTCAACTTTATTCTTTTTTAAATTATATATTTAGTTTACTCCTTTATCCAAGTGTAAGCAAACAAAGTTTGCACCTGAAGTATCTTCAGGACGGGGCAACTCGTGGCAAAGGTGGACTAAGTTCTCATCACTTTCTTAGTATCCCATAATGCAAAGCACATCTCCTTGCAGACATGTATAATGCTATGCATTATGGGAAAGGTCACTACCCAGACCAGTTTCAACCTTTATTGAGGTCTCTTCAGTGGGAGCCAGACCCAGAGGGGATACTAAGGTTGAATCAATGCACAACTCATATTTCCATATGCCAGTTGCCTAAAGGTGCCAGACCTTATTATTAAATTACTCTGGATCTAAATATATAATTTATAGTCTAACCAAGTGGGAAAAAACTTCCAACATCTTTCTCTAATCCAGAGTAATTTAATAAGGTCTGACACCTTTTGGCAACTGGCATATGGAAATATGAGTTGTGCATTTCTTCAACCTTGGTATCACCTGTGGGTCTGGCTCCCACTGAAGAGACCTCAATAAAGGTTGAAACTGGTCTGGGTAGTGACCTTTCCCATAATGCATAGCATTATACATGTCTGCAAGGAGATGTGCTTTGCATTATGGGATACTAAGGAAAGTGATGAGTCCACCTTTGCCACGAGTTGCCCTGGTCCTGAAGATACTTCAGCTGCAAACTTTGTTTGCTTACACTTGGATAAAGGATTAAACTAAATATATAATTTATAGTCTTCTCACCAAGTGGGGAAAAACTTCCAACATTTATTCTTTTCTCTTTTTTTTAATATAAATGGGAACTATTAGAGCTCGACTTAAATAATCTGGAATTCAACCTTCTGACCATGCTCTCTGAATTATTCAGTGCAGCCACTGCAAAACTTTTATACCTCCACACTTAAGCATTTCTAGCTGAATATCATCTACTCCAGTTGCCTTTCTGCATTTTAAGTTTTTGATATTTTTTCCTATCTCAAGTATTGGTATTTACTCTCCTTTCCATTCCTCTTGAGAAATTTTTTGGTATGGTTCTGTCACTGTTTAACAGTATTTTTGCATTGTTTAACAGTATTTCCAAGTAATTACTCCAGAAATTTAGGATATCCTTATATTCAGTTTTTGTGTCACCTTTATTATCTTTGATTCCTTTTACAATACTTTTCTTTGTTTCTAAGCTTTTTCGGTAGCCTCCAGAACATTTGCCAACCTCCTAATATCATCATCATTATCAACAAATTCTTGCCATGTACCCTCAAGGAGTGTACAGGATATGATAGTACTATATGAAAAATTTACATCATTACTAACTTCCTATCTTGTTGTCTACAATTTTCCTCCAAATAAGTCTGTTACTCGTCAAGACTCCAACATTATGACATCTTATATTTCTGTTGTCTAATGCACATTGTACCGTATCAATCCACCTATATCTTGATCTTCTTCTGGGTCATTTTCCTGCCAACCTGGCAGAGAACACTTGTTTTGCTAATCTTTCCTCGCCCATTCTGTTTAAGTGATTAGCTTAAACAGAATGGGCGAGGTTAGCTCTGCTAACGCATTCCTGGATGCTGACAATGTCAAGTTCTTTCGTAATATCCTCGTTTTTAATATGATATTGCCATTGATGCCATCTAATCACGCCTCTAATCTTTCTCAGAACTCTCATATCTGCGGTCTCTAGTCTTTGGTGAAGTGTTTTACTTCTGAACCCATCTCTCAGATCCATAAGTTAAAACTGGTTTGAACACTGTCTTGTATACAGCTAATTTAGTGTTTCGACTATTTTTTCTATTATTCCATATGAATTTATTCAATTGACTTCCTACCATACCAGCTTTGTTCATTCTGTTGTCTATTTCCATATTTAATTTACCATCTTCAGTAAAAATCATGCCTAAGTAGCTGAAATGTTTTACTTGTTCTGTGCAGGTTCTCTGTTCACAACGCAGTTGATATTTTCAACGATTCTGCCTATTTTCATTGTCTTTGTCTTTTTATTGCTGACCTTCATACCATATCTATTACAACAGTTATTCAATTTAGTCAGGAAATCTTGCAGACTTGTAGTGGATTTATTTAGAAGTATAACATCTTCCGCATAAAGCAAAGAGCTGACATTAACATCTCCAATTTTGATATCAAGTTTAATACCACTTTCCTTCATAATGATCCATATAGGTAATGAACGACAGAGGGGATAATGTACATTCTTGTCTCACTCCAGATTTAACATTAAACCATCTTCCTGTACTTCCTTCAATTTTAACTTCTGACTTACAACTCAAATAAATACTAAGTATTGCTTGATTTAATGGCCCATTGACATCATATAACTGTAGCGTAGTAAATAGCTTCTCTTTTGGCAACTTGTCATATGCCTTTTTTTTTCAGATCGACAAAACTTAATAACAGATCTTTGTTATATTCCCATGATTTCTGCACTATTTGTTGTAAAGTGAAGATCTGATCCTGGCAGCCTCTATTTGGCCTGAATCCAGCTTGTTCTTCACAAAGCTTTTCTTCCACAATTCTTCTCAACCGTTTCTCAAATATACTGAATAAATCTTACCAGGAACACTCAGTTGGGAAATACGTCTGTAATTCTCACATTTAGTTTTATTTCCCTTTTTATACATGGATACTATGAGAGCTCTACTCCAATCATCAGGAATTTGCCCCCTCTGTCCAGGCCTTCTGAACTCTGCAGTGCAACCACTGTAAGACATTTATACCACCATACTTGAGCATTTCTGGTCGAATATCATCTACTCCTGCTACCTTTCCACATTTCAATCCTTTGATGGCTTTTTCTACTTCAAATATGGATATGTATTCCTCACTGAATGCCTATTGAGTGCTTTCTCCCACTGTACTATCACTGCTTGTTTCATTTAGCTATTTTTCAAAGTAATTACTCCATACTTCAAGGATATCTTTTTCTCTGGTTTTCATGTCACGTTTATCATCTCTAACTCCTTTTGCAGCACTTTTTCCTCCATTTCTAAGCTTCTTCAACAAGCTCCAGAATATTTTGCCACTTCTTGATATTTATTTAATACAAAATGTTATATTCAGGCAATGACAATCAAGGAAAAGAAGGAGTAGCCATAGTATTCAACACAAAACACGAGGCTAATCTTCTTGAATGGCAGTCAGTCAGTCTCAAGTAGAGTAATGTGGGCAATTATGAGAATGGGGAACTAGACAATGAGACTTATTTGTACCTATGGGCCCACAGAAGGTTTTACCAAGGTAGAAGTGAAGGAATTTTTGAGGCTTTAGAAAAAGCAACTGACACAATGAAAAAGTTGGTCCTTGTTGGGAATCTAAATAGCAGAGTAGGAAATGATTGTGAGACATACAAAAATATTTTGGGAAAATTTGGAGAAAAGAGCAAAGCTGATAATAACGACAAATATCTGTTGGATTTCTGCTCAGTACATGAACTGGTTATTACTAACACCATTTTCCAACATAAAAATGTGCACAAATTCACATGGAGAGAAGAGGCAAGGAATAAGAAAATTATCATTGACTATATTATTGTTGATAGTGATGTTTTTTCTTTGGTGTAGGTCACCAGAATGTATAGAGCAGGATAAAATTGAATTTCTTATTGAAAAGAATAACATGTAAGAAAGTTTTAAAGCAAATAAAAGTTGAGCAGCTCTCAGATGTGATATCTAGACTAAAAAACACAAAGATTATTGAAGAAAAAATGAAAGAGTTTGAGAACAGGAATCAAACCTTGGAGATTCAGTGGCAAACTCTGAAGAAAACATTGATTGATTCTGCCAGAGAGGCACGTGGTGAGGTTGTCCGCAAGGATAAAAAAATCAGAACTCCATGGTGGACACAGGAGGTTAAAGAGACAGTGAAGGAAAAGAAGAAAGCATATCAAAAGTTCCTGTCAAATAAGTAGCTTGTGCTCTTAGAGAATACAGAGACAAATGCACTGTGTAAAACTAGCTAAACAAAAGTCATGGAAGGACTTTGGCAAGAATATAGAAAATAAATATCAAGAAGGTGGGAAAATATTCTGGAGGTTGTTGAAGAAGCTTAGGAATGGAGGAAAGAGTGCTGTAAAAGGAGTTAGAGATGATAAAGGTGACATGAAAACCAGAGAAAAAGATATCCTTGAAGTATGGAGTAATTACTTTGAAAAACTGCTAAATGAAACAAGCAGTGGTGACAGGACAGTGGTAAAAAACACTGACCAGGCATGTAGTCAGGAATACATATCCATACTTGAAGTAGGAAAAGCCATCAAAGTCTTGAAATGTGTAAAGGCAGCAGGAGTAGATGATATTCGACCAGAAATGCTGAAGTATGGTGGTATAAGAGTCTTACAGTGGCTGCACTTCATAGTTCAGAAAGCCTGGACAGAGGGAACGAATTCCCGATGATTGGAGTAGAGCTCTAATAGTACCCATATATGAAAAGGGAAATAAAACTGAATGTGAGAATTACAGAGGTATTGCCCTACTGAGTGTTCCTGGCAAGATATATGCAAGTATACTTGAGAAACGGTTGAGATGAATTGTGGAAGAAAAGCTTGGTGAAGAACAAGCTGGATTCAGGCCAAATAGAGGCTGTCAGGATCAGATCTTCACTTTACAACAAATAGTCGAAAAAGCATGGGAATATAACAAAGATCTGTATCTAAGTTTTGTCGATTTGGAAAAGGCATATGACAAGTTGTCAAGAGAGAAGCTATTGGACAGATATTGGACAGACACATATACGCTACAGTTATGTGTCAATGGGGCATTATATCAAGCAATGCTTAGTCTTTATTTGAGTTGTAAGTCAGCAGTTAGAATTGAAGGAAGTACAGGAAGATAGTTTAATGTTAAATCTGGTGTGAGACAGGGAGTGCTATTCATTATATGGATCACATTATGAATGAAAGTGGTATTAAACATGATATCAAAATTGGAGATGTTAATGTCAGCTCTTTGCTTTATGCGGATGATGTTATACTTCTAAGTAAATCCGCTACAAGTCTACAAGATTCTCTGACTAAATTGAATAACTGTTGTAATAGATATGGTATGAAGGTCAGCAATAAAAAGACAAAGACAATGGAAATAGGCAGAATCATTGAAAATGTAAACTGTGTTGTGAATGGAGAACCTGTGGAACAAGTGAAACATTTCAGCTACTTAGCCACGATTTTTGCTGAAGATGGTAAATTAAATATAGAAATAGACAACAGAATCAGCAAAGCTGGTGTGGTAGGAAGTCAATTGAATAAATTCATATGGAATAAGAGAGAAATTAGTCGGAACACTAAATTAGCTGTATACAAGAGAGTGTTCAAACCAGTTTTAACTTATGGATCTGAGAGCTGGGTCAGAAGTAAAACACTTGACCAAAGAGTAGAGACCGCAGATATGAGAATCCTGAGAAAGATTATAGGCATGAACAGATGGCATCAATGGTAATATCATATTAAAAACGAGGATATTAGGAAAGAACTTGACATTGTCAACATCCAGGAATGTGTTAGCAGAGCTAATCTCAGGTGGTATGCTCACTTAAACAGAATGGGCAAAGAAAGATTAGCAAAACAAATGTTCTCTGCCAGGTTGGCAGCAAAACGACCCACAGGAAGACCAAGATATAGGTGGATTGATATAGTACAAAGTGCCTTAGACGATAGAAATATAAGATCTGATAATGTTGGAGTCTTGACAAGTAACAGACTGATTTTGAGGAAAATTGTTGATAGGAAGTTAGTAATTATGTAATTTTTTTTTCATGTAATACTATCGTATCCTGTACACCCCTTGAGGGTAAATGACAGGAATTTGATGATGATGATATTTATTTTCTATGTTCTTGCCAAAGTCCTCCCATGACTTTTGTTTAGCTCGTTTTACAAAGTGTTTAGGTTTCTTACATTTGTCTCTGTATTCTCTAAGAGCACAAGCTGACTTATTTGCCAGGAACTTTTGATATGCTTTCTTCTTTTTCTTCACTGTCTCTTTAACTTCCTGTGTCCACCATGGAGTTCTGATTTTTCTATCCTTGCAGACAACCTCACCACATGCCTCTCTGGCTGAATCAATCAGGGTTTTCTTCAAGGCTTGCCACTGAATCTTCCAGGTTTGATTCCTGTTCTCAAACTGTTTCATTTTTTTTTTTCAATAATCTTTGTGTATTTTAGTCTACAGTTCACATCTGAGAGCCGCTGAATTTTTATTCTCTTTAAAGCTTTCTTACATGTTCTTCTTTTCAATATGAAATTCAATTTTATTCTGCTTAAGACTAAATGGCGATCACTTCCAATTTCAAATTCTCTGTACACTCTGTTGTCCTTCACCAGGAAGAAAACATCACTATCAACACTAACATAGTCAATGAAACTTTTCTTATTCTTTTCCTCTTCTCTCCATATGAATTTGTGCAAATTTTTATGTTGGAGCATGGTGTTAGTAGAAAGTTTAAAGTTTATTTTTCACTTGGTTAGAGTATAATAAATTTAGTTTAATCCTTTATCCAAGTGTGAGCAAACACAGTTTGCGCCTGAAAATATCTTCATGACTGGGGTAAGGTGGTACAACACCAGGGCACTCCTTGCAAAGGTGGAGCAAGCTACCAACATTCCTAACTCAGTATCTCCCATAATGCAAAACGCATCTCCTTGCGGATATGTCTAATGTTATGCATTAAGGGAAGGGCCACAACCCAGACTAGTTTCGAACTTTATTGAGGTCTCTTCAGTGGGAGCCAGGCCCAAGTGGAGATACCAGGCAGAAGCATTAACAGGTCATCTCTACCTATAGGAGTTGCCAAATGGTGTGCCACCCTTTTTTAATAAATTACTCTGGATTTAGAGAAAGATGCTGAAAGTTTATTTTTCACTTGGTTAGAGTATAATAAATTTAGTTTACTCCTTTATCCAAGTATGAGCAAACGAAGTTTGCACCTGAAAGTATCTTCAGGACTGGGGTAAGGTGGTACAACACCAGGGCACTCCTTGCAAAGGTGGAGCAAAGCAGGGCACTCCTTGCAAAGTGTGTTTTGCATTATGGGAGATACTGAGTTAGGAGTGTTGGTAGCTTGCTCCACCTTTGCAAGGAGTGTCCTGGTGTTGTACCACCTTATCCCAGTCCTGAAGAAACTTTCAGGCGCAAACTTTGTTTGCTCACACTTGGATAAAGGATTACACTTAATTTATTATGGTGTTAGTAATAACCAGTCCATGTCCTGAGCAGAAATCCAACAGGTATTTGAAATTATTATTAGCTTTGGTCTTTTGCCAAATTTTCCCAAAATATTTTTGTATGTCTTACAATCATTTCCTACTCTGCTATTTAGATTCCCAACAAGGACCAACTTTTCATTTTTCATTGTTTCAGTTGCTTTTTCTAAAGACTCAAAAAATTCCTTCAATTCTACTTAGTAGAACCGTCTATGGACCATAGGCACAAATAAGTCTCATTGTCCAGTTCCCCATTCTCATATTTGCCCATATTACTCTACTTGAGACTGACTGCCATTCAAGATTAGCCTCGTATTTTGTGTTGAATATGGTGGCTACTCCTTCTTTTCCTTGATGTCATTGCCTGAATATAACATTTTGTATTTATTGCTCAGAAAGATCTCACCAGTTTTTCTCTTTTTTGTTTCAGTCACCCCTATTATGTCGATCTGGTGCTTTCAGCTAGCTCCATTTCTTTGCCATTCAGGCTTCTTATGTTGATAGCACTGATCTTTAACTCTGGTGATGTTGAGTTGGGATGTGTTTTTAGATTTGTTCCAGTCACTGACTTTTCGCTGTTTGCCCTGGTTCCTGGCTAAAACAACAGGGGCCTTGTTTAACCCGGCTATGCCCCAGCCAGCATGAAATTTTGTCATGTTGTACCATCATTTTGTATTTTGGTTTAAGCCAATAAGAATACAATTTGATCGGCTGAATCTCAAATTGCCAGCCCATCCTCATTCGTTCAGTATCCATGTAGATACCCCCCAACAGGGTGCACCACGAGAAGGTGAGGATTGGACATTAGGTCAGAAGCCCTGGTCGATACTCCGCATTTCTTTAAAGGCTATGTGGAGGTCTCCTCTCAGTTATACAGCTTTGACCCTTGAGCAGCCCCCCCCTAATATTTAGTTTCTATATTCTTATTGGTCTTTCCTTGATTTTGTTTAGCTACTTTTACACATAGCTTAACTTCTCTTATATTTTACTTTTTACACAGAGCTTAGCTTTCTTATATTTTTCTTTAACATTTTGTGTCCAAGAAGTTAAAGAAGCAGTTCTTAGAGACACGTCACCACATACCTCCCTAGCTGTGAATCATTCATGTCTTCTTCAGAGTTTGCCACTGAGACTCCATGGTTTGGTTCTTGTTTTCAAGTTACTTCAAATTTTCTTATATTGCATGGAACCCAGTGAAGAAATATTTATTAGTCGCAGTGGCATGTTGTATACCTTGAGTGAAAAAAGAGCATACGGTTTGGTGTAAAGTGGACAACAAACCATAATGGGAACTGCTAATGAAAAAATGGTTATCGAAGAGATACAAGGAGAAGGGAGGAGAGCAAATGGATGAAGAATGTAAGGCTTGAGACAGGAGAGTGACTACTTTGGTAAGGAAGACAAAACATAAATATGAGAAGAGATTGGCCCTGAGATCGAAGGAAACTCCAAAGGAATTCTTTTATTATATGGCAGTAGGAGTATAGTGTTTGTATAGTCAAGTCTACTGATCACATGTAAAAGCTGCTCAACTTTAATTCTTTTTAAAACCTTCTTGCATACTATTTACATTGTAATATCCATATTTTAAATATTGAATTATATACTCTCTTCACATCATTATATAATATATCATTATATAATGATATATTATCTTCATACAATTATATATTATTGTAACATATTATCATCATCGTATATATTCTGATCGTAACTGAGATGGCATCGCTGCCCCTCGCTGGAGAGAATGGCCATGTGGTTTTGACTTTGGAGGACAAATAGACATGCAGAAGTATCTAAGAGAAAGGAATTCCTGTGGAATCTTAAGACAGGCAAATATAGTAATTGTAGAAATCAGCTTCAGGCATTTACATGGGTGGTGGATTGGAAAGGGTGAGATGTCATCAGTGCATGGAACCCAGTGAAGAAATATTTATTAGTTGCAGTGGCATGTTGTATACCTTGAGTGAAAAAAGAGCATATGGTTTGGTGTAAAGTGGACAACAAACCATAATGGGAACTGCTAGTGAAAAAATGGTTATCGAAGAGATACAAGGAGAAGAGAGCAAATGGATGAAGAATGTAAGGCTTGAGACAGGAGAGTGACTACTTTGGTAAGGAAGACAAAACATAAATGTGAGAAGAGATTGGCCCTGGATCGAAGGAAACTCCAAAGGAATTCTTTTATTATATGGCAGTAGGAGGAGGAGGATTGTAGAAGAATAACATTGTTAGACAAAGATAAGAGTAGAGTGGCTGATCTGCATAGTGGAGTTGTTTAATGAACATTTTATTGGAATATTTCATTCTGAAGAAGTAGGCTTTAATACTAGAGGGATGGGCAGGGTTCGAGGTTTAGAAGTGCAAGAGGAGAGCGTGTTTCAAATACTGTGTATACTCTGGATGGTAACGCAATGGGACTGGATGGGATTTCGCCACGTTTTGAGGGAACTTTTCAGAATCTGGCTATTGGAAAGGTGCCCAAGGTGTGGAAGGGTGAGGTAATGCATTACATAAAGGTGATAGTAGAATGGAGGTATCAAACTATAGACAAGGTGTGAGATAATGCATTACATACGGGTGGTAGTAGAATGAAAGTATCAAACTATAGACCAGTTTGTATTTTTTTTTCAATAGTTAAGATTTTGGAGAAATTAGTGTGAGATCATATACAGCATTGGACAGATGAGGGAAATGTTATCTGTGAGAGCCAGCATGAATTTCATGAATTTCATGTTTCAGGTTTAATGGAATATGAATGAACTAGGACAGGATTAAAAGCTGTTTTCTCTAAGTCACAGAGACATCTTCAGAAAGAATAAACTAACACTTGGAACACACACACACACAGAGAGAGAGAGAGAGGGTGGGTGGAGGGACAACATAATACTAAATGAAACACGTGGATATAACTGTATAGTCCTATCTAGGTGGGCTGTTATCTATGGGCATCTGTAGGAGGCCTCAATTATAAATTAGGATCTCTGAGGATTTATGTTTACAGTATTTTAGGAAGTTTCTTGCATCCATATTTATTTATATATGGTTGAATTCTGAGGGCAGCTGTAGATTCTAAAAATAGTCTTTCTTTTCAAAATTTGCTGTGATGGAGCATGTGTTTTTTCAGTTGATCCAATGAGTAGTATCCAATGCATGGTATACAAGACCACACTGACCATAGTCATGATTGCAGACATAATTTTTGTGTTCTTTCTATGCAGATAGTTGCTGATCTATATGTCTGTCCAGAGTATGTTAATTTGCAGGAACTAAGAGCTGAGGGAGCGATCTTTACTTGAATGTATAAGGGTAGCTGGTTTCAGGTGAGGTTTATTTCTTTAAGAACCTGGCTATTTTTTTGGATGTATCTTGAATATAATGGATGGTGTTTCTAAAATCCTTCTGAAGAGATCATCATGGATTGAGGAAGGATTGATAATTTTTTTTAATTCTGTAGGAATTGTACTCATTAGATAGGAAGGTATGTATATGTGTGAGTTCTGTTGAGAGAGAGGTTCGACAGAGATTGTAGGTTCTATTGGTTAGTTTTAGTGATGCCATACCTGTGTGAGTGGGTTTTCTGTGTACTGTGAATGAGAGGTTTATCATTTGGAAGGCATGTAACTAAAATGTCTAGGAAGCATATACTATTGTTGGTTTCCTTTTCCATTGTAAATTGGATTCTTGGGTGTAGACTATTGAGGTAATGGCATATCTGGGCCATGAGGCCAAATAGAGAAATGACATACTTTGAGCAGATCAGCGACTATCTGTACAAATGAACAGATAATCGCTGATCTGCTCAAAGTCTGTAATCAGGATTATGGTCAGTATGGTTTTTCAGACCATGCATTGGATACTCATAGGATGAACTGAAGGAAAAATCCACCATGCTCCATCACAGCAAATTTAGGAAAGAAAGACTGTTTTTAGAATCTGCAGCCACTCTTAGAAATCAACCAAATTTAAATAATACAGATGCAAGAAACTTTCTAAAATATAGGAAACATTAATCCTCAGAGATTCTAATTTATAATGAGAGCCTCCTTCAGATGCCCATAGAGGGTACCTTACCTAGATAGGACTAGTGTTATATCTATGTATTTCATTTAGTATTGTATTGCCTTTGTGAGTGTAGCTAACAAGTGAGTTTGCACTCTTTGAAGATGTCTTTGTGACTGAGATGAAATATTAGAATTAAAATAGTTTTTAATTCTTTTCCAGTGCTGTTCACCTCCAACATCATGTCCTCTCAGTACTTAAGCCTTAATGGATCAGCATTGATTTGTTAAGGGATGCTTGTCTTTTAATAATCTGATTGCATTTTATAATAAAGTAAAAAGAGCAGTTGAGGGGAAAGTCATATACTGTAATTTTTTTGGATTTGACATGGTGCCATGATAAGCTGATATTTAAGTTACAGCATAGAGGTTTAGATGTCTGATTAAAATGAAAAGCCAAACGGCTAGTTTTCTGCCAACTTAATAGATTAAAGGGATAAAAATCCTATGTTGTTATATAGCCAGTAAGTGAAACTCAAGATCGAGAACTACGATCTATGAGTTTCAATGCCGAAAAACTATCGGCGAAGGCAATTCGAAGCAAAGGTGGAGCAAGCTCCCTCACTATTCTTGATATTCTCTCATAATGTAAAACACAGCTCCTAGGAGATGTAATACTGTCATTACATTATGAGGAGAGGTCACTACCCAGACCGGTTTCAACTTTTTTTGAGGTCTCATCAGTGAGTAGGTAGACCTAGAAGATATCAAAGCTTAGATCGTAGTTCTCGATCTTGAGTTTCACTTACTGGCTATATAACAACATAGGATTTTTATCCCTTTAATATCTGTTTAGATGTCTGGTTGATGAATTTGATTGGGGAATGGCTGTGTGATATCAGAGAGTTGTATATGAAGGAGTATCATCCAGGAAACAGATGGTTACAGGTACAAAGCTCACCTGTTTCTCTGATTTTTTTTTTTTTTTTTTTTTGTCCAAAATATTTTTTCTCAGATTAATCTATCTCTTTACAATTGTAAAAAAATCATGATTGTTCTGTAATTTTGTTTATCAAAACAAACATATGCATAAAATGTTTCATAAATATTCATCAGTCACACTAATTTCTGCCATAAGACTGTGGCAGAAATTAGCTCTTCAGAGTTGTTTCATATTTTTGAATCAGATTTGTCAAAATATTCATCAGTAAACACCTCTAGAAGAGAATTGTGTACCCTAACTTGTATTCATGTATGTGTATATTTTATGCCAACTTGCTGATTGGTTTGCCAGTTCAGGTAAATATTTCACTTGTCAGATTTTAGTGTGTGCGCACTCTATCGCAATAGTTAATATATCATAGTCAGTTGTATATGAAGGAGTATCATCCAGGAAACAGAAACACCATTTATTCTGGGAGGTTGTCAATTTATAAACTTTTGTTATTTATTAGTCTATGAAGGAAAAAAATTTATGCCTTTTGTAAATATACGACACCATTATTATTATTTTTATTAATAATACCATTTTTCACTACTAACTTATGTCTTGAATCACTTTTATGGAAAAAATGCCAACAATTTCTTCTCTGCCATTATAATGGCAGAGAAGAAGTTATTATAAACATCCATAAAAATTCTTAGGTCTCTGCAAAAATGACTTCATTTCTGAATTTTTGGTTCCAAAACATTGTTGGATGAACAGGGCCTGCGATGTTATATGATATGGCAGCAGTTCAGAAAACACTTAAAAAGCATTTAGGTTAATCAATATAATGAAATTTTTTGGAAAATAAATACTTCTTTCTCAGTTTTCTAAGTTTTAATATTCACTTATTAATGGTCAAATTCTGCATGTTTCATCACTGAGTAAGCAATGACCAATTACTGCTGTCTGTTGCATATCTATTTTTGGTTGCTGTTTCATGGTACAACTGACCACTCTTTTAAGATAAAATAATGGATGCATATTTTATGTATGCTCTCACTGGTTGTATTCCATTACAATGAGATCAGTGATAATTGACGAAATGGGTATTTGTAATGACCATCATGTATTGCATGAAAATTTTTGAATTTCCAGGGGAATGATTTGTACTGCATTAATACTGTTATAAGACAAAACATGAAACATAATTGGCATTACATAAATAAAATTGACAATTAAACCAAGAAATTAGTGGTACAAAACTTCTCTTCTGATTTTTTTAAAATTTTTATTTTTTACTTGTCAACTGAAAATTTTCATGTCATGGATGAGCAGACAAGTGCATTTTTCTAGCTCTGTATATAGTTAATAAGCAAAGAAGAGTATTAAATTCTCACATACTGTCGTGTCTCATAACACTCCAGGCACTAACAACTTGTTTTATCTCAACACTGGTAACGCTGTGACTGATTATAGTTATATACCTGATAAGCTGTTGTATTTCCAGAAAGGTACCCATGGCGAAGGCTCCAGAAATAAAACTTAAATCTGTTATCCACAAAAAAAAAAAGAGTTAATTACCAAAAAACAGACTAACTTCTCACAATGCACTTAGTCACATGATCTAGTATTCAACTTATCTTTGCTAGATAATTGTATTTTTTTAAATAATAGTATTAAAAACCATTTTTGTTTTGTGAAATTTCAAGCATTTAATTACAATAAGCTAAATTTATGCCGTGATCTCTGAAAATAAGCTCAGGACAATACTATATTAAGAAGGTGTACCCAGTTGAGGGATAAAGGTGTTGGAAGAATAAAATGCATAAATGTATCCAGCACTAATTAGACTATGCCAGTTTAAATTGTTTCGGTTATTATAGTGTGAGAAAAGTTAAAAATTCTTGAAAAAATAATATTGTTCGTTACGTATGTTGTATGTACTGTATATACATATGTGTAAGATTAATATTTAACTAAATGAACACACAGATATATTAAAAATTTATTTATTGGAAATGATATTTGTAATTTTATCCAAATGTATTCAAGGTAAGGAAAACTTGCTTGTTTTTAAGTAAGGTGTTGTAACTATAACACTTAATAGTGACTTAATTTTCTCATTTCATGACAAGTAAAAACTGAAAGTATGATGACTAATGGTTCATGTGTAGTGAAAACACTGCTATGAGAGAAATGAGGGGGATTTTGTGGGAGCAATTTACACAGATACCAATATCTGTAGTACAAATTAAGAAATCTGTAGTACAAATTTCTGTATTAAACAGGGGATACTTTTTTTTTTTACTTCTTTTGATTGTTTTTTTTCCTAATTTTTACAGACTATGAGAATCTTATTTGTTGTTATTGCATGTTGATGGTATTGATTTTTGATTTAAATCTTTGATCCACACAGTTAACAATTTTCCAACTCTTAGATGATTCCACTCCGAGAATGGGGGTTACTCCTGAGAAGGGAATAACATTTTCACTTGCTTCTTTAATTTTATTGTTTAAAAATAATAACATAATTTAAATTCATGTGCAACATCAACAATGTTAGAACATTATAATGATCTTAGGATTTTTGTATGATATTTAAACTTTGTATCCAAATTGATAACAGCACACTTCTTTTTATGCACCGGTGTATCCTCCTTGTTGTGACTTCCCTTCACCAATGTTATTGACATGTTTAATAAGGATGCAAATTAACCTGCAATAAATTATGTACGTGTGGAAACATAGTATCGGAAGTGTCTCCAACTAATGCTTACATATCTATATATACAATCACATGTATATAGTGGTGAAAAAACAAGAAAAAAAACTGTTTAAGTGAATTCGTGTAGATTGGGGGTTATCTGTAGAAAGAAAAATGCTGAAAAGTTATCAATTGTTATGATACAATAAATGCTAGAACAACTGTTGTGGAAGAAAATATATCAGATTAAGTTTTTAATGACCATTTTTTTTTTTTTTTTTTTTCATAGTCTTTCATGTAGTAAAAATGAAGTTCTGAACCTTAAAGGAGATGAAAGGATGAAAAAGAAAGTGAATCTGATTTGTTTGTGTTATGACTCTTAGAGAAAACTGACAATTAAAATTGTGAATGTTGAAAGTTTATTTTTCACTTGGTTAGAGTATAATAAAATTAGTTTAATCCTTTATCCAAGTGTGAGCAAACAAAGTTTGCGCCTGAAAGTATCTTCAGGACTGGGGTAAGGTGGTACAACACAAGGGCAACTCGTTGCAAAGGTGGAGCAAGCTACCAACACACCTATCTCAGTATCTCCTATAATGCAAAACACATCTCCTTGCGGATATGTCTAATGTTATGCATTAAGGGAAGGACCACTACCCAGACTAATTTCGACCTTTATTGAGGTCTCTTCAGTGGGAGCCAGGCCCAAGTGGAGCTACCAGCCAGAAGCATTAGCAGGTCATCTCTACCTATAGGAGTTGCCAAATGGTGTGCCACCCTTTTTTAATAAATTATTCTGGATTTAGAGAAAGATGTTGAAAATTTCCGGTAGCTTGCTCCACCTTTGCAACGAGTTGCCCTGGGGTTGTACCACCTTACCCCAGTCCTGAAGATACTTTCTGGCGCAAACTTTGTTTGCTCACACTTGGATAAAGGATTAAACTAATTTTATTATACTCTAACCAAGTGAAAAATAAACTTTCAACATCTTTCTCTAAATCCAGAGTAATTTCTTAAAAAAGGGTGGCACACCATTTGGCAACTCCTATAGGTAGAGATGGCCTGCTAATGCTTCTGCCTGGTAGCTCCACTTGGGGCTGGCTCCCACTGAAGAGACCTCAATAAAGGTCGAAACTAGTCTGGGTAGTGGCCCTTCCCTTAATGCATAACATTAGACATATCTGCAAGGAGATGTGTTTTGCATTATAGGAGATACTGAGATAGGAGTTTTGGTAGCTTGCTCCACCTTTGCAACAAGTTTCCCTGGTGTTGTACCACCTTACCCCAGTCCTGAAGATACTTTCAGGTGCAAACTTTGTTTGCTCACACTTGGATAAAGGATTAAACTAATTTTATTATAAAATTGTGAATGTTTATGTTTGGATATGTCATTACAAATGACTGTTTCATTTTTATGGACTACGACCAGTAAGTGGATAAGATATGCAGTCAACATTTCATCTTTAGAAAGTACTTAAGCATACAACAAAGTAACTAGCCAGTGAAGATATGGTAACCTAAAACAGACGTTTAGCAGACAGATAAAAATTTGCTTATTTTGCATTCCACTGCAATGAATTTGAATCATTAATAGAGAACATAAAAACTGTAACGTGTACTGCTGTCATTGCATTTAGAATCAAGGACAGCAAAAGTGTTCAAATTCATTCCAGTGGTATGTAAATTCCACTGGAATTTAGTGCATTAGAATCTGGTTATTTTTGTCTTAAACGCTAGTTGTTGTCTCTGGTGATATTCGCTAATCTGAACCTTTCACTAATCCGAACGATCACGGTTTTTATTAGTTCGGATTAGCGAGATACTACTGTGTGTATATATATATATATATATATATATATATTTTTTTTTTTTTTTTTAAAATTAAGACTTTAATTCTTACATTAGTCTAATGTTATTTATAAACTAAGATTATTATATGAATATGTGAATTAATATCTTTAATTAATCATTACTCTGATAAAAAATATTTTCCTCTCTTTAATACTCAGCGATATTACATCACGCGGCTCGTTCTACTTTTGAATGATCAATTGTTGGTATTCCACCTTGTTAAAAAAACTCTTCTTATGTAGCCACTGAAGATAGTCTGTTATTTTCAGACTGAAATATTTGGCAAATTAAAATATAATATTCTTATGTAAACGTGTCTATATATTATAATCTTAATGTCACAAGTTTCTCTAAAGAATCAAATTCATTCAAATCTGTATCACCATAATTAACCCCCACCCCCCATAATAATTACCCTTTTTTTGTTCACTAATCCAAGTTGTGTATACATTTCATCACTATTCTCCGCATTCCCTGGCCTATAGAAACATGCAACTAAATTTGTCTTCCCGTCAACCTTCATTTTACCCCACACTGCCTCATAGCCATTGCCATTTCCCTCTTTCCTGTCTACCTTATGTGGACATAATTCCTCTGCTATCAACAGTAGCACTACCCCTCCCATCTTGTCCTTTCTATCCTTGCAAAAAATAATATATCCTTCCATTTCTATTCCCAGGATATCATTCCCAAAATCATTGGAATCACTTATTCCAATGATTTTGGGGTGAATAAACTCAATTAGTGAAACCATTTCATCTCCCTTATTTGTGATGGTCTGGCATTTGTAAACAAACACAGCAGTTCATTTTTAGATCTATAACCAATCCTATCCAAGCCAGTTGTTGGTTGTGATTTTCTCACCATACCTGACCTTACCTAATCACCTTTATCACTGTTTACCACATATATCTGCTCAGTCTCAACTTCCACACCCACATTGCAATATACTCCATCTTCATATACACATTCATTGCTACTTTCAGCATCTTCTCTCCCTATGCCAATTCTCCCTGTCCACCCACACTTCCCCCCATTTCCCTGTTCCTCTTGCATTCCAGTTCTCTCTTCATCTCTCACACTACTATTGTTTTCACTGCCGAGCACTTTTGTCTCTTCAGTATGACTTCTAATCTTTCACTTCATCCCTTACTTCTGATCTCTTGCTTGCATCACACATTGCACTTCCATTTTTTGGGAAAATTTGTGGAAAAAACTGGAGCTTTCTGACAGAACTTCAATATGGATTTTTTTATCAGGACATGCACTAGTCGTTACCAACATCACATTTCAACATAAAGATGCACATATATTTATATGTAGAGAAGGCACAAAAAATAAGAAAAGCATTATTGATATAGTTTTGATGAGTAAAGATGAGTTCTGGAACGTGTTAGATGAAGAAATTGGAAGAAAATGAGATGGTGATTGTCGGAGGAGACATGAACGGACACATAGGAAGACAGAATAGAGACTGTGAAAGGGTGCATGGTGGCCACGGAGTGGGAATGATGAACCAGGAAGGAGAGAGGGTTGTGGACTATGCTGTAGCGTTTGATCTGGCAATTGTGAACTCGTTTTTCTACAAGAGGGAAGAACATTTGATAACATTTAGGAGTGGTAACAGCAGTTCACAAATTGACTACATTTTGACTAGAAGAAAACATCTTAAGGTTGTGACAAATAGTAAAGTAATTCCAACAGATCAAGTAGCACAGCAACACCGACTGCTGTGCACAGACTTTAAAATAAGATCGAAGATAAGAACCTCTGGATGCCATGGGATGAAGACAATTAAGTGGTTTCGCTTAAAAGAGGAGAGTGTGAGGAATCGTTTTAGGGAGAGGGTGTTAGAGAGGATTTTGGATGGATTGGAAAGTGTACAAGATTGGTGGAAACATAATTCAAAAGTAATCCTGAGCTGTGCAATCGAGGTGCTTGGTGAGACATCTGGAAAGATTAGAGAGCAGAAGGAGGGTTGGTGGTGGAATAATAATGTACACGTGGCAGTGGCAGCTAAGAGGAAGGCAGAGCAGAAGTGGGATGAGTCAAGAGTGGAAGAGGACAGAGAGAGAAAGCAAGAAGCCAAGAGAGTTGTGGCACAGGCGAAGGCCATGGCATATCAAGATCTGTATGATCAATTAGAAACAAAGGAAGGACAGAGAAAAATTTACCAACTAGTGAAATGTAGAAATAAAGCAGCAAAGGACATCTTACATGTGAGGCAGATCAAAGACGCTGAAGGAAGAATATTATGGAGGGATGTTGGACATAAGAAACAGATGGAAAATATACTTTGAGGGACTTTTGAATGAGGAAAATGCAAGGACTCACAGAAGAGATGGGCAGCCTTCTGAGGGGATGGTGCAGAACATCAGTAGAGTGGAAGTGACGGAGGCCATGAAGAGGATGAGGAATGGAAAATCGGTGGGCCCCGACAGAATTCCAGTGGAGGCATGGAAGGCACTGGGGGAAGAGGGAATTGACCTGCTGTGGGACCTGTTCATGAAAGTTTGCCAACAGGAAAATATACCTGAGGAATGGAGGGAGAGTACTCTTGTCCCCATCTACAAGGGTAAAGGGGATGCACAAGACTGTAAAAATTACAGAGGAATAAAGTTGATGTCCCACACAATGAAAATCCTAGAAAGGGTTCTTGATGGTAGATTGAGGAAGGAGGTGGAGATTGCAAAGGAACAATTTGGCTTCATGCCTGGTAGATCAACAACAGATGCTATCTTTGGGTTACGGCAGATGATTGAAAAGTATCGAGAGAAACAAAGGGAGCTACATCTGGCATTTATTGATCTGGAGAAAGCATACGATAGAGTGCCAAGGCAAGAAGTCTGGAGGTGTCTGAGGGAGAAGAAGGTGCCGGAGAAATGTACAGAAATGTGAAGCCAAGTGTTCGGACCTGTCTGGGACAGACAGAAAGTTTTCAAGTAACAGTTGGCTTGCATCAAGGGTCAGCATTAAGTCCGTTTCTGTTTAATATTGTGATGGAGGTGGTAACAGAGGAGGTGAGAGAAGATGCACCTTGGACAATGTTGTATGCAGATGACATCTTGCTGTGTGCACATTCGAGACAAAAAGTGGGACCTAAACTGGAAAGATGGAGAAAAGTACTGGAAGAGAGAGGTATGAGACTGAGCAGAAGTAAGACAGAGTGTATGTGTTGCACAGTGGGCAGCAGACAGGAGACAGATCTGGAGCTGGAAGGAAATGTCATCAGGAAGGTGAGAGACTTTAGATACTTAGGTTCAACAGTGGAAGAAGATGGAGAAGCTGAGAAGGAAGTGGGATGCAGGATACAAGCGGGTTGGAGAAACTGGAGGGAGATGGCTGGAGTGTTATGCGATAAGAGGGTGCCGATCAATCTGAAAGGCAAAATCTATAGGACAGTAGTGAGGCCAGCTATGACATATGCTATAGAAACTGTGGCCCTGAGGAAAAATAACATCAGCAGGATGGAAGTAGCAGAGATGAGAATGCTTAGGTGGATGTGTGACATGACCAGAAAGGATCGTCTGAGAAATGACTATGTCAGGGGAACAGTGAAAGTTACGAACCTAGGAGTGAAAATACAGGAGGCAAGGTTGAGATGGTTTGGTCATGTGATGAGGAGGGAGGACGAATATGTGGGAAGAAGGGTAATGCAGATGGATGTGCAAGGAAGGCGGAAGCGTGGGCGGCCAAAGAAGAGATGGAGGAAGCTGGTAGAAGAGATCTTGAGGATGAAGAACTGATGTGGTGACAGCCCATGACAGGAAGGTGTGGAGGAGACTCATTATCAATAGTGACCCCACTAAAGTGGGAGAAGCTGAAGAAGAAGAAGATTATTGATATAGTTTTATATTTTCCATATATAAGTAGTAAAATGGTGTTTCAGTTTGTATATAGAAAATATGACATTGATTATCTTTAATATCCTTTTGGATCTGGGTAGGGGTCCATTCCATGATGTTTTTGCATTATGAGATACTGGAGCGGTTCATGTGAAGTTAACATTCTTTAAATACAAGTAGACTAATTGTGAAAATATGTCACATGCAAACTTTGTGTGCTTGTGATTTAGTAAAGGATTAAAATAAGAATATAATTTCTTGTCATGAGTACTGCTGGCTGTTCAGTATCTAGTACAAAATAAAATAAACAGTTGAGGAGTGGCCACTCAGTTTCACTTGCTAAGCCTACATAAATAAACCAGTGCTTATGTGCAATAAACTCAAAATCTTTATTTTATATTATTTATATATGCATTACTTAATTTATTGGCATGGTGAATAACTTAAATGTTATTCACTGATAACTTCATTCAGAAGTTGAGATTTATGAATTGATTTAATTTCTGTTCTGATTATTTAGTTAGGCAAAAAAAATAAATATGACTCGTCCATATAATCAGTCACGTTCAGCAGAACAGAATTATCAAGATCTTGCTAATTCAAGACAGTGGGTTTCTTCCATGAGAATGCTTCCACATCCTACCATACAAACAGAAGAAGAAGTAAATGAAGAGAGCAGAGAACTGTTAACTCAGTTTATTAGAGAAAAAATTCTGCATAGTGGATTAGAAGAACCTAAAGGTCTTTTGTTAACTAGTAGATATATACATGAACATGCTGCTGGAGATTCATCGCCACACCTCATAAATGAACAGCATTTATACCCTGCATTCAGTGAGGAGAGGTAAGTATTGTTTGTTATCATATTTACAATTTTAGGCTACTTTCACTCTCTCACTTCTATACACACATGCACACACAATGTTTTAATTCCAGTTAAATTTTAATTTTTTGTCATAAAAATTGATGATAGAAATTTCTTTTTTTTTGCTTTGCATTTCTGTGTTTGTCTCTATTGAATTGCTCCTCTTGAATGATGGATGGATTTTGACAAAATTTAGTTTTAGGGAATGTTTACTGAACTGAATGTCCAAATTTAATTTTCAGATTGAATTTGTTCTGCCATTTAGAATAGGTCCTGTGGCAGTATTGTAGGTCATTTTTAAAGATGATTTCATTAAAGTTTTTGTCTGCTGTTGAAATTATTGCACATAATTAACAGATTAATAATTATGATAATATACAAATATTTTGTACATTTCATAATAGTGTTATCAGTTTTAAAAGGAACAAAGTGAAAGTAACTAGGTATAATTACATGCAAACAGTTTTCTAGCATATAGGCCACAGCCTATATGCTAGGGATGGCAGTTAGATTGAAAACAGATAGTGCCAGAAGCTTAGTTATTACTGAATACAATAAGGGAAACCTCATTTCCTATGATTCTGAATATCTGCAGCAAAGATCTTACTGATGGTTGGCTCTACACCTTTCAGTTAACAGAATGGTGTGTTCTGATAATTGAAGGGTCATTGCTTTGATAGTTAGATAAACAGTAGATGACTGTAATAAATTATTAGAGCAAGTTGCTCCTCCTCTCTCTGTTTTTCAAAGAAAATGAGATCATATCAAGAATTATCTCTGAGAATTGATATTCTTCCTGAATGTTATTTGAACTAATTGCATGCTTTGTCCTATAGCGGATTCGATCAACACTCCCACCTGTCATATTGCTAAATATTTGTGTTGTTCCCTCTTGCAATTCTTATACAATCATACATTAAAAATACTCTTGATCATCTCTAAAATCAGGAATCAAAAACTAAGTCATCCTTTGAACTATTGTCAGTTTCAATATATATCTATCTTTACCAACACACCTATAGCAAACATTTTGGAATTTTTTCAAGTGTGTCATACAGTCAGGCTAATACTACATGGAAAAATAAAATTATAAACAATTCAAAGGAACTGATATAGATCGGCTGCTCCTTGTCTCCCACTTTTAGTCATTTATTATCTTAAAATCTTCGCATAACTTATTCTAATCCATTCACTCTCAGCCTTCCATGTGATTATTATATTGATGATTTTGCAATTTGACAGTATTTAAAAGAATTTGATATGTGTTTCTACAAAAAAATCCACTGATTTCATTCTGAAATCATGCTTACCTTGAATGTGAAGGCATATTATCCTTTGTTTATGTTCACATCCAATATGACACTGATGGCTCTCTTCCTTTCTATACATTAAAAAAAAAACCTATGTTCACAGGTCAATATAGATATCATCCTTCATACACCATCTTTCTGAAAAGTATATTGTCACCAAGACTTGACCAGGCTATTTTCATCTGGGATAAAACTGTCAACATACACCGATGCTGTGATGAATTGGAGAGAAGAATTTTAGAGTCTAAAGAGATAGTTATAAATCCCATCCATATTAATAACAACCTAAGCTACAGCCTACCAGACTCTGTCAGCTCCACCATTCAATATTGGCACTCTCGAGACCTTATATGCATGCATGTGCATAATGATACAGTCAGAGTTCATTCTTCTATTTAAACTCTAGCCTTTATTCTCTTTAGTGTTAGATATGTTACTCTTGGTTTTAAAAAGCCACTTCCTTTAGATTGGTTACTGGTATTTATATGTTTATCTCACACCTGATGAAGTCTAGTTTTAGACGAAACTAGTAGTGTAATTAAAGTTTTTTTATTTAAACTTCAGTTCTAGTCATTAAAAAGTTTTTAAATATATATACACACACACACAGGGTGGCCATAAAATAACTTTCTCTCTTTGGAGGCATCTGTAGCTAAAACCAATAAACAGAATGAGACAAAATTTTATATTGAGACTTTTGAAGGCATGGGGAGTTCTGCGAAAAAAAGATTTAGAACCAAAAGTCACCGATAGGGGAAATTTTGGTTCTGGCGGAGCCAAAAACAAGCAGATAATTACATTAAAGGCAGATAAAATGGAATAATAACATTTCGACGGTGTAAGCGACAACCGCTTCTCTCTCATTCCAGCTGGATATGTGGCATGTTACAATGATAATAATAATAATAATTAAACTAAAACAACAACTTGCGAGATGGACATCTGTTACTGTCTCTTCTTGCACTGCTTTCCGTCCTCTGCCATGTCTAACTCCTAGTGATCCAGTTTCTTCAAACTTCTTAATCATAGCTCTCTCAGTACTACAGCTGACATAGGACCTGTACGCAGGTTATGAAGCCTTCTAAATTCCTGAAGGGCTGCTACAGCATTGCACTGTTTAAGATAAAACAACTTAACAAATAAATCACGCTGAGGCAAGGTAGGACTCATATTGAGCACAATTCGTCAGTCATTCGAATAACTGCCTGAATGTTCCCAATCCCTTTTTAAGTGGAACTGGTGGCACTGCTGTCATGTATGCACAGTAAAATTTGCATAATCTTTTTGCAGTAAACCTGCATTTACTGCAAATATTTGACAGCTTTCGGCTCCGCCAGCGTCCAAATTTTCCCTATCAGCAACTTTTGCTACTAAATCTTTTATTCACGGAATTCATCTCCCCATGCCTTCAAAAGTCTCAATATAAAATTTGGTCTCATTCCGATTATTGGTTTTAGCTACAGATGTCTCCAAAGAGAGAAAGTTATTTTATGGCCACCCTGTGTGTGTGTGTGTGTGTGTGTGTGTGTGTATATATATATATATATATATTATAATTATACCTTGCTGCTCCACTACATTTCATGATGTTAATATTGGCTTGGTTAATCCTTCTGTCAGTATACTTATTTCCATGTTTCACTTTGAATATCATGCTGGGCATGTCCAGCATGAAAATGTTATAAATACGAAAAAAAAAAAAAATTCCTAAGTGATCTCTTATTTATATGTATTATACCAGCTCAATAAAAATGCAGATCTCTAAGCTTTAAGATGTGCCTGTTTTCAAAACATGTAACATGGGAAGTAGTTAAAGAAAAATAATCCCAAGTTTATAAACCAAATCAGATTAGTTCAGCACTGTAGAGTGTAGGGAATTATAGAGATTATTTCATGAATGTTAATATTGTTCTGAAAATGAATTTTCATAATTTAGCTATGCTGATTTTGAAAACAGTTTTTTCTATAATGATTTGTACGAGTTGGGAAGCAGGGAAAGTGCAATATACACTTATAAAAAGATAATTATTCATGGTTTTATACTGGTTACAAGAAAAGGCAAAAAAATTAACTTAACAAGGAATTTTGTGAATTGAATATTCATCCTAATTATTTCGAAACTCGTCCTTTATTAAGTTTGCTGAGATTTTTGAAAATTGTGTATTTCTGTGCTGTCAAATGATTTACATGACAGTTGAACTAAGTAGTGCAAAGAACTGTTATAAGGTCTTTTCATCGAAAGGTCTCACATAAAGGTGGCAAGGGTTCCTCCCAGAAACAGGTTTTTAATCCTGCATGCTTAACAAACAGTTAGGCATACGAGCTGGGAAATATACGTGTTAACTGACAGTATACTGGCCTCATTGCTTCAGTTAAAATTTCAAGCAGTACCTAGTATATAATTCGGTTTATGTTAAACTTTCAAACTCTGGTTTCTTTGAGCAGGTGGATTTAGCATTCTCTGGTGAGCTTGCTTACCCAACTCTTGTGTTGGCTAGGTATATTGATGTATCCTTCACACCTAGAGTAGCCCTGGAAATATACACTTTAGTATGCTTCATCTACATCATCCATTCACCTTCACAGCATGCAGGTAGGATTTGTGGAGGATTAGATGCATGAAATCATCGAAATGAAAACATTAAGAAATATTGAAGGTGTAACAATATACAAATTTAGGAACTCACAAATCAGAGAAAATTGTAAAATAGCCAGTGAATGATTGGATACAAAAATAAAAAAGAAGATTAGAAAAACTGTATAGAAAGATGCATCGATTGGCAAAGAAAGTAAAGGATTGGATACCAAAGGAGAAGAGAAGCTAATAAGGTTAAAATTAGCAAGATCGTCTTTAAAACAGTGGTACTTCAAACAGCTATGCTTTAATAGTGAAGAAGAAGAGCTGAAGAAATGATTTTTCAAGCTCATACTGTAACAACTTACATCTTTCAGTTTATCATTTCTTAGAAATTTGTTAATAAATTAATTGAATTCAGTCCATTCTTCTTTTTTTAGTGTTCATTTTCTTTACAATTTATGCAAAACCATTTCTTTATATGACATCTCACAAAAATCATTTGTTTTGCTTCTGAACGAGCAGAGTATATACTACAAAGAAACTATATCTTTGTCTGAGATATTTACCAACTGTATCTTTAAGATAAGATTTATGTGATCTTAAAGTGAAGGTAGTAGTTTTTTTTTTTTTTAAGTCAACCAAAATTTCACAGAAGATAATGGAACTTGTCACCAGGCTAAATAAGGATGAATACACATTTCCTTATAGATAATTCTCTTTAATTTGTATTTTCTTTTATCACAGATGACAGTATAAGTGTTAATTCTCTTGCTTATCTACCCAATGTTAACTGTATGCTCTGTTGTCCCATTCGCTCAGAAAAACTTGGAAACTTTGTATCATTAGTCTTTTGTATGCTTCCACAGAGTAACCGGCTATGTTCTTCATTATTGAGTACTATATCAAGATTTTTGATAATAGTGTATTTCTCTGCTGTCAAATGAATTAGATGACAGTTGAACTGTTATAAGTAGTGCAAAGAACTATTATAAGGGCTGTTCATCTAAAGGTTTCACATAGAGGTGGCAAGGTTTTCCTCCCAGAAACAGTTTTTTTTATCCCGCAAAAGTAGTATGCTTAACAAACAGTTAAGCATACTAGCTTGAAAATACATGTTAACTGACAGTATACCGGCCTCATTACTTCAATGTGGTTAGCCGAGTGGCTATGTGCTTTGCAACCATATGCCAGGGAATGGAGTGTCCTAGGTTCGATTCTCATCGCCGAACATGAGGAGCTTCAGGATCTTTCTCAGACATAGCCAAGTTAGATGGTCTTGGGCATAGACAGCAGGGTTTTTCTCCCCAGTTAATCTGGGGTTCTTCCTCCAACAAGCAGGCAAACCGGCACTGTGAACATGCACCAATTACAGTCAGGAATACTTGAGTCCCAGCCATAGGCCTGATTTGTCAGCTATGCCGGTCCCAAGCACGATAAAATTTGGGGATTAGATGGTGCTGTACTTCCCCATAAAAGGGGCCTCAGCTGCTATATCATCATCATATGCTATAAATAAATTGCTTCAGTTCAAATTTCAAGCAGTACCTAGTATATACTCGTGGAAAGGCTTAGACGTTGGTTATGCATTTTTTACTAAGTAATTTAAGGAAATTACAACATCACTAGGATATACATTAAAATAAATTTTAATATACTTCAATATTTCGGCAATGTCACATTGCCATATTCAAGAAACTTAAGAACAAGACACCTGCACGCAGGCACAACAAACAGTAAATGAGGAAGAAGCAGGAAACTATTATTTCTCCTAAAGTCCTGATGGTGCCCCCTAGAGGGCAATGTTGGTATTCTTGGGCGATTGGGCTGAAGGTCTTCTAATGTAGGTTTCCCAAATTTGAGGCAGTCTCATGTAGCCAAATTTGTTGAGGTTCAGATTGTTTCTTAGGGCTGAAGCTGATTCCATGAAAAGCCTTTCATACTTGTATTTACTACGGTGTACTATCGTAGCTTTCTTCCACCGTATTCTATGGCAGATATCCAGTGCATGGTCAGCAAGACCAGAGTGGCTGTACTGGTGAAACGGGATGCAGTCCTTGTGTTCTGAAATTCTGATATTGGCTGTCCTGCCTGTTTGGCCAAAGTAGGAAAGCTTACAGCTGCAAGGGACCTGGTATACACCAGGTAGGTCTAGGGGGGGTCTTTAGTAGAGTGGATAAGGGGTGCCAATTTTTTATATGGTATGTAACAAGAAGTTAAGTCATGTTTGTAATTTTTTCCGAGGTGCCTTGGATATAGGGTATGGTGATGGATTTAGAGTAATCCTTGTTGTGAGGGGGAGGGGGTTGTGGTTTACTGGTTTCAATATTTTTTTTGGATTTTTTTTTTGGGAGGGGGGGTTAGCCATTGGCTGAGAAAGTGTTGAGAATGTGGTTAGGGCATTATTATTTGATCAGATAAGTTTAGCCCTGTTGTGTAGTGTCTTAATGACTCCATATTGTTGTGAGGAGGGGGTAGTGGGATTGTTGGTGAATGTATCTGCCTGTATGGGTGAGTTTTCTATAGACTGAGAAAACCAAGGTTCCATCAGGCTGGCGGGTGACTAGTGTGTCTAAGAAAGGAAGGCAGTTGTTTTTTTCTTCTTCCAGGGTGAATTTGATTCTGGGGTGTTGGTTGTTTATATGTGTTATGAAGGAGAGGAGTGCATCGGAGCCATGTGGCCAAATAGCGAACACATCATCAACATAGCGAAGCCAAATGGTTGTTTTTGTGGGGCAGAGTTTATGGCTTTCTCTTCAAAAGTCTCCATGGCTGTCTCCTCTATTTGTTTGTAGAATTTTCCTTGCCAAACAAAATAGCCCGAGTTCATTGTGAACTGAAAAAGGACTGTGATATCGGGAGGAAATTTAGCTTGGATTTGCTCTAAGGATTCTTTGAGTGGGACATTTGTGAATAAGGAGGAGACATCAAAACTGACCATTATGTCAGTGTGTTTGAGTGTAAGGTTTTCTATGCTGGCTTTGAAGTGGGCTGAGTTTTTTGTGTGTGAAGGTGTGTTGCCAGTATAGCGTGAGAGAGCTTTGGCCAAATGGGTGTGGTGGAATCAATGCCATCCACTATGGGACGTAATGGCACATTTTCCTTATGTATTTTTGGGAGTCCATAAATATGGGGGGAGGGGGGTATGGAGTTAAATGGTTTTAATTTGTTAGTGATTTCCACAGGCCAAGAAGTGACCTTCTTAAGGAGCCTGTGGAGCTTTCTAATTTGTGAGTTGGTGGGATTGTACTCGATAGAAAGGTAAGTAGCCTGATCTAACAATAAAGCTTTCAGCTTACCTGTGTAATCCTTTTGGTTAAGCAATACTGTGGCGTTCCCTTTATCAGCTTTGGTGATCATTATTTTCTTGTTTTTCTTTAATTCCAGTAGAGATTTAATTTCCTTGCTGGGCATGTTGGCTTTTGGTGGTTTAGCTTTGGTCAGAACACAAGCAACATCCAGTCTAATATCGTTGGCGACGTGGTTTGGAAGATGTCGTATTGCGCGCAGAAGAATACCTGCTGAAGATATTATGATAAGAATTGAACGCGGGATACAACATCTTCCAAACCACATCGGCAACGATATTAGACTGGATGTAACTTGTGTTCTGACCAAAGCTAAACCACCAAAAGCCAACATGCCCAGCAAGGAAATTAAATCTCTTCTGGAATTAAAGAAAAACAAGAAAATAATAATCACCAAAGCTGATAAAGGGAACGCCACAGTATTGCTTAACCAAAAGGATTACACAGGTAAGCTGAAAGCTTTATTGTTAGATCAGGCTACTTATCTTCCTATCAAGTACAATCCCACCAACTCACAAATTAGAAAACTCCACAGGCTCCTTAAGAAGGTCACTTCTTGGCCTGTGGAAATCACTAACAAATTAAAACCATTTAACTCCAAACCCCCCCCCCCCCCATATTTATGGACTCCCAAAAATACATAAGGAAAATGTGCCATTACGTCCCATAGTGGATGGCATTGATTCCCCCACATAGAAACTAGCTAAACATTTGGCCAAAGCTCTCTCACACTATACTGGCAACACACCTTCACACACAAAAACTCAGCCCACTTCAAAGCCAGCATAGAAAACCTTACACTCAAACACACTGACATAATGGTCAGTTTTGATGTCTCCTCCTTATTCACAAATGTCCCACTCAAAGAATCCTTAGAGCTAATCCAAGCTAAATTTCCTCCCGATATCACAGCCCTTTTTCAGTTCACAATGAACTCGGGCTATTTTGTTTGGCAAGGAAAATTCTACAAACAAATAGAGGGGACAGCCATGGGTTCTCCACTCTCCCCACCATTGGCCAACTTTTATATGGAGACTTTTGAAGAGAGAGCCGTAAACTCTGCCCCACAAAAGCCAACCATTTGGCTTCGCTATGTGGATGATGTGTTCACTATTTGGCCACATGGCTCCGATGCACTCCTCTCCTTCATAACACATATAAACAACCAACACCCCAGAATCAAATTCACCCTGGAAGAAGAAAAAAACAACTGCCTTCCTTTCTTAGACACACTAGTCACCCACCAGCCTGATGGAACCTCGGTTTTCTCAGTCTATAGAAAACCCACCCATATAGGTAGATACATTCACCAACAGTTCCCCCCCCCCTCCTCACAACAATATGGAGTCATTAAGACACTACACAACAGGGCTAAACTTATCTGTTCAAATGACAATGCCCTAACCACAGAACTAAACCACATTCTCAACACTTTCTCAGCCAATGGCTACCCCCCCCCTCCCCAAAAAAAATCCAAAAAAAATATTGAAACCAGTAAACCACAACCCTCCCTCCCTCCCCCCCCCTCACAACAAGGATTACTCTAAATCCATCACCATACCCTATATCCAAGGCACCTTGGAAAAAATTACAAAAATCCTAAAAAAACATGACATTTATTTCTTGTTACATACCATATAAAAAATTGGCATCCCTTATCCACTCTACTAAAGACCTACCTGGTGTATACCAGGTCCCTTGCAGCTGTAAGCTTTCCTACTTTGGCCAAACAGGCAGGACAGCCAATATCAGAATTTCAGAACACAAGGACTACATCCAGTTTCACTAGTACAGCCACTCTGGTCTTGCTGACCATGCACTGGATACCTGCCATAGAATACGGTGGAAGAAAGCCACGTTAGTACACCGTAGTAAATACAAGTATGGAAGGCTTTTCATGGAATCAGCTTCAGCCCTAAAAAAACAATCTGAACCTCAACAAATTTGGCTGCATGAGACTGCCTCAAATTTGGGAAACCTACATCAGAAGGCCTTCAGCCCAATCGCCCAAGAATACCAACATTGCCTGCTAGGGGACACCATCAGGACTTTAGGAGAAATAATAGTTTCCTGCTTCTTCCTCATTTACTGTTTGTTGTGCCTGCATGCACGTGTCTTGTTCATAAGTTTCTGGAAAATGGCAACGTGACATTGCCGAAATAGTGAAGTATATTAAAATTTATTTTAATGTATATCTTAGTAATGTTGTAATTTCCTTAAATTACTTAGTAAAAAAAAAAAAACCTAGTATATAATTCAATTTATGTTGTTGATCTTTCAAACTCTGGTGAGTTTGCTTACCCAACTCTTGTGTTGGTCAGGTATATTGATGTAGCCTTCATACCTAGAGTAGTTCTGGAAATTTAATATACACTTTGCATATATTTTTTTGTAAGGTTTTCTTCGAGTAAGTCGAATGAGGATGCTTCCATAGCTTAGTGGCAGCGGCAGCACTCTTTAATCAGAAACATCTGTCTATCCCATTTAACTCACAAGAAAGTTTTATAATGATTTTTAAAGATAAACTAGCCAGTTATAATGTACTGTCCTCATTGCCTTATTTGAAGACAGGAGGACAAGATACAGTTAATGTAACTTTTGATCCTGATTCTTTTGCATCTGTTCACAGCAAGTAATAAGTCCATTTCAGAAAAAGGAACATATTTCTGCAAGTAATAAAAAAAATAATTAAGTCGTGTTCTTCACCACTCATATGAAAAATATTTCTGTGACATGAAACAACATTATAGAAATGGAACGTAATAACAGTTAAAAGACAGTACTGTAACTCACAATTTTTAATAACACTTATTGTCATATTCAGGAGCTAATATACATAGACGTGTATATCGAGAAAATTTGTGATTGCATACAAAATTTCAAACCTCTCCCTGATAGGTATCATCAAAGTGTATTCCAGATAAAATGAGAGTACTGCATGATAAAGTGTACTAACACTGACTTCCTATCAATATTCTTTTTCCAAATTGGTCTGTTATTTGTTAGAGGTCCAGTATTGTCAAATCTCAGCATTTCTTGGTCTTTTTCTTGATATCCTGATATTTACAACCATTTTGATAACTTTTCCTCGCACATTCTGTTTAAATGTTATACAAGGTCTAGCAAAAATATTAATGAGACAAAATTTGTATGAAATCATGTATTCAATTAATTCTCTGATACATTGTGGTCACCTTTCAAAGTATGAGGGTGGTCTGAAAAGCTCTCAGCCTAACAATGAAAAAAACGAATTTATAATTTCAAAATTATTTTTGTTTTTCAACATAATCTCCCTTAAGACTAATACATTTATTCCAGCAACTTTATCCCATAGCTGTAGTAGTTCTCAGTAAGATCTCCAAAATACCCCTCTACAGCTGCAATCACCTCTTGATTCAAAGAAAAATGCTGACCAGCAAAGAAGAGCTTTAGTTTTGGGAAGAGATAAAAGTCAGAGGGAGACAAATCTGGGTAATAGGGTGGATGTTTCAACAATTCATAGTGCAGATCCCTTAATGGCATTTTTTCATCTAGTCTGGTTAAAAGATTGGAATAATATTCATTGGCTATTGTTTTACTCTTTTCAAGATATTAATAAACAAAATGCCTTTAGCATCCCAAAACATTGATGCCATGACCTTGTCTTCTTTGAACAACTGGCTTCTGTCTGCTGTTTTCACTACTGTTTGGATTCTGGTGTGTACTGGTGAATCCAAGTCTCATCCATAGTAGTAAATCGATGCACAAAATCAGTTTTATTCTTGTTAAAATGCTCCAAGTACTGTTCAGAGATTTTCATGCATGTTTTTGATCTGCGTGACACCCATCTTGTACAAGTTAGATGAGTATGGTGGCTGTTCCACCACTGGAATGGCATTTTTTGGCTAAATACTCATGAATTGACAGCACACAGAATGAGAAGGCTCATTGCTATTGTTATTACAAGCTACTCCAAGGAGTCCTTAGACTCATCAAGGAAGGCCCTAAACATCGCTTCAAGAACTATCCAACATTTGCACAATACCTTGCTTTGAACTCATTCACAGTCAAAGCACACACAACAGACTCTGCAACCTATTCCACTCATTCACTACTCTCAAAGCAAAAATAGTTCTAACACCCACTCTTACTCAGTTTCCATGGATGTTCTCCCTCCAACACACCTGTTCTGAAAAATTTTCTTTGAATTAATTAGAAGAAACACACGTATAAACCACAGTGAAAATTATTTAATTGTAAATATTTCATCCTAAGTATCTTAGGACATCATCAGTACAGTATTTAAACAAAAATTAGGAATAACATACAATTAGGGCGCATGATTACAATAGAATCTCATGAAAACGTGCATAACGTGCTAAAGTAGTACAAAAAAAAAAAAG
This sequence comes from Typopeltis vanoorti, assembly GCF_054136105.1. Taxonomy (NCBI): domain Eukaryota; kingdom Metazoa; phylum Arthropoda; class Arachnida; order Uropygi; family Thelyphonidae; genus Typopeltis; species Typopeltis vanoorti. The sequence goes on along the minus strand of NC_143555.1, from coordinate 28,344,040 downwards.
TGAGATTTTTTTTTATTATTCATGATTACAATAGATTCATGAGATTCTATTGTACTCATGCGCCCTAACTTATGTTATTCCTAATTTTTGTTTAAATACTGTACTGATGATGTCCTAAGATACTTAGGATGAAATATTTACAATTAAATAATTTTCACTGTGGTTTATACGCGTGTTTCTTCTAATTATGAACGCACCACAGGTTTCGTTATTTAAAAAAAAAAAAAAAAAATTCCTTTGAATTAATCTTGTAAAAACTGCTCAGTAATTTGTGTATCTCAATCATATCACCCCTTTTCTTTCTATCAACCAGTTTTTGTAACTCACAAATCTTCAACCTGTTCTCGTAAGGTTCAATTCCATAGACCTGCTACCATCTTGGTCACTCGCCTCTGGATCCTCTGCCTCCTCCTCATTGCCAAGAAACTCTGACTCCCAGATCTCCAAGAAGTAGTCAAGATGGGGTCTTATAGAGAGGAACAATAACTTGCTTGTCTCTGCTTGACAAAGTATTCTTCAGTAACCAAGTAATCTGATGAGCTGCTTTAGTCACTTTTCTGTGTTCCCCTAAATTTAACTCATCCACTAACACTCCCAAGGGCTTCTTCGATTTCCTGGAGTACCAGTTCGACCAACATGGTATACAACTGGTAATTTTTTCGCCTGAAAATGCATAACCTTACCCTTTGCCACATTAAACTGACATCCATTTTCCTTTGCCCAGTCTGCCTATCTATCCAAATCATCTCCTGCAAAATTTTGACATCATCTGTGTTAACTATTGCTCTACCCAACTTTGCATCATCGGCAACCACTTGAACACTTCCTCTTAGATCTTTTCCTATATCATTAATGTACAAATTAAACCGCGGTTCAAGAACAGAACCCTGCGGCATGCCACTAGTCACAGGCCTTCTTTTGGACTCTACTCCTGAATAAACTACTCTCTGATATCTCTCCATCAGCCACCCGCCTATTCACCTCACCAACCTTATATCCATCCCCATATGCCGCAGTTTAATGATTAGAATTCCATGTGGTAGCCTGTCAAAGGCTTTTGCAAAGTCCAGCAGTATTCACTGTAAACCCATTCATTACCTTTATCCAACTCACCTGTCACTGTATTATAAAATGTGAGCAAGTTACTGAGGCATGACCTACTCTTCACAAAACCATGTTGGCCCCCCCCCCATACAGTATCCCATTTCCATCTATCCATTCGTGTATTTTTGCTCTTGATTAATTTCTCCAATACTTCAATAACAACTCCTGATACTGATCGGTCAGTATTTTTGCTACAGTCTTGGAGCCTCCTTTATGTAACGGAACTATGTTCTCCTCTCTTTTCACCATCTCAAGACTAACCCAGAGCTGAGACTTAGATTGAACAATATAGTCAAGGGCAGTGACATTGCTCTCGCAGCTTCACGTAAAACTCGAGCTGGTATACCATCCAGTCCCACAACTGTATTCACATTAAGGTTCTGTAATATGCTGTTCACTTCCATTTCATTTACCTCAGTTCCTATATAAGTCTTTGCCTCTTGTTCCTGCAATATCACCACCTGGATGATATACTCTTGCAAAGTGTTCACTTAATAATTCTACTATTTTGACTGATTCAGTTACCTTGCTACCATTGGTATTCATTAAAAATCATTCTGCCATAAACATTCTTTCTTTTACTTTTAGCGTATCAAAAGAACTGTTTGGGATTATCTTTAGCCTTTTGTCGTGATGAGAGATCCATTCATTTGAAATCTCTGGATGCACCCCCGTAAGACATATTTTTGTAGCCATCCAGGAACTTCTTTGTAGTAAATTTGATCGTTGCCACAGGAGGTGTAAATTCTCAGCAGACCGCCCCACGACTATCGACAAGCTGTTCTGCATGTTACTCATCTTTCACACTTTCTCTCCTCTGCCCCCCCCTCCCCAAAAAAAAAACATCTTCTGCCATTTAAACACTTGCACACATGATAAAGAATCTAATATTATCTTACACCCACTTAATTTTATTAAACATTTCAGTAGCACTGTTCAGTTTAACACAAAATTGAATTGCATAATGCGGTTCAAGATTTTGCTTCTCCATTTTTGTGATGAATATACCAGACGTACATTTACTAAAAGCATAATAACGTGACAGGCATTTACCCTACTCCCAAAAAACTGGTACTGATGGTAAGAGCAGGAATCTTCATTGATTCAACAGTGCTGCCAATTGTTGCAATAAAAAACATCTCATTGCTTTTCTGCCAGATGTCATATACCACCTTAGATGAGTGCTCTGCTCACACAAAGTTGGATGATAAGAATGTCAAGTTTCTTCCTGTTATCTTCCTTCTTTTTCTTTCAATTCATACCATCTGTTTGATTATCTAACCTTTTTTTTTATAATTTTCATATTGTGATCTGCACTCCTTTGTCTTCTTTTAGCTCTACAACCCTTTATAGGTTTTGGCTTGCTTCACAATATTTTTCCATTCTACTCTATTCAGTGCAGTACTTTGCAGTTCTTTACTTTAAGAATTCCAAGGTCTTTCTCAACCTCATCTAACCATCTCTTTTTAGGTCTTCCTCTTCTTCTTTGTCCAATTATTTTCAATTTATATATATTTTTTAATTTATATATATTTTCTGGCCTTGCAACTGTGCCCTCTCTATAAATCTTACTATAATTCTTCTATTATCTACTCTTTCCTCCTTCAATATATACCCTATTCCTCCTATGGGTTTAAATTCAGAAGAAGGCTAGTTCAGAAGCCTTAAGGTAGCAGCCCTACCACTGAACTATTCCACTGTCAGGCTAGTCCCCTGACGTGGAGAACATAATTCTACTAATAAGCTGACAGAAAAAGATAATCGGATTGAATCTATAGGAAATGATCCTGGAATGGAAAAGGTAAAACAAAAATGGAAACGACAAAATATAATACACATAGCAAACTGGAATGTAAGAGGAATAGCATATAAAGAAATAGAATTAGGCCAATTATTAAATGAAAGAAATTTTAAAATAGCAGTAATCACTGAAACAAAAAAGAAATTAAAAGGAACTATGAGAACTGAAAATTTTAATGTGATATACAGTGGAGTCGACAGAGACCAAAGAGCACAAGCAGGAGTCATGATTTGGATTCATAACTCCCTTTCAAAACAGTTAAAACATTATAAATTATGGAATGAAAGAATAATAGAAGCTAGAATAAAAATAGATAGAGGCTATTTAACAATAATTGGTTTATATGCTCCAGAAGAGGGAAGAGAACAGGATAATATTGATTTTTATAATCAGCTACAAAACATATATAATAAAATAAATAAAAATGATTACGTAATTTTAGCAGGAGACTTAAATGCAAGAATTGGAAACACGAAAATTAATAATAATATAGGAATACATGGAGAACATACTCTAAACAGGAATGGTAAAAAATTGATTGACTTTGTAGTTTATAATTAAAAAAAAAAAGTCCTATAGAGGGCTAGACGGTCGGTCGTGTTTTCAGAGAGCTCCCGAAAGCTAAGTATAATTTTGAGTGAAAATTAGAATATAGGTTAAAATCATAACGTAATATTGTCTAATTTTGGTAGCTTGTTGTGTCTGTGTGATTTTGGTGTGAATTCTGTTATTTAATTTAGTATTTAACGATACGTTTCATAGATTTGAATATGGCACCAATTTGATTTAAGATAATGGCGTCCAAAAATACGACGCCGTTGTTCAAAAACTATAATGTGAGAGAGTTTGTCCAGTGTGATGTGTGTGGGATGTATGCATTCCCGAATGAGGCTGGAGTTTGGATTGAAAGTGATAGTGGTGGGAGAATGTACAGAAAGTGTAAGCAAAGTGAGGAGTTGAAGTATGTGTCAGGTTGTGAGACAGTTATGGTTGAAGAAAGCCAGAATGTGAGTGAAAATAGTGGCTTGATAGGGAATTGTGATGCACAAGATGGCAATGAGAGCAGTGATCAAAGAAAGAGTGAAAGCAACTATACTGAGAGAGAAAATGGTTTGAATGATAAAAAAAAAAATGAGGAATTATTTGTAGGAAGTGAGATAGCTAGGTTGTGTGCAGTGATACAAAATGCGCAGCGGCAATTAGAGCACCTGCAAAACTATCCAGAGTGATTCAGCTAATGTAAATAAACAGCGTAAGATTGGGAGAGTTTCTGAAATGAAGGAAAGAGCGTTGTATGGTAACTCGTTATTAAGAGGAGTGATAGATGGGAGTGTAACTAAATCGTACTTACCGGGTGCGAAATTTAAGGATGTAAGTGAGAGTATTAGAGTGCAAAAACAGAGGCTTAAAGAATTAATAATTGTGGCGGGTACGAATGAATTGAAAGGTGATAAATTTTTTATGAGAGAGGACTTGAAAGTATTGTTAAAGGCAACGAAAGAAAAGAGTGACAGAGTTAGAATGGTGAGTCTGTTGCTGCGGTATGACAGAAAGGAGTTTAGAAGGAGGGCCATAATCGCAAATGACATTATGCGCAGGTTATGCATACGGTGTGGTGTGGAATTCGTGGATGTGTGGAAGGAGTTTGATGGGCGAAAGGACTTATACAAGATGAATGGCCTGCATTTGAATGGATTTGGTGTGCGGAGACTGGGAAAAGTGTTGCTGAATGAAGTGAAAATGGATGTGCAGAACCAGAGAAACTAGAACTACCAAGGAGGGGGGGGGGAGTGGATATGCAGACATCAGTGAGACAGTTGAGTGTAAGAATGTATATAATGTACCCGAGCCAGCACAAAGGACAAAAAATGGGAATGGGACATTTAGAATACCACATCAAGATAGGGATGGGACAAAGGGATCACTGCATTTCATGTATACTAATGCCAGGAGTATTAGGAACAAGAAGGAAGAATTTTTGACCTTGATTGGCTCTTCCTGGCCACAGGTTATTGGCATTAGTGAAACATGGCTGACGGAAGATGATATAGTTAGTGGGATAGAATGTGTAGGTTATAGTGTGTTTAGGAGGGACAGAGAGAATAAAATGGGGGGGAGGGGGTGTTATTGATGATAGCTGATGAACTGCAGCCAAGGAGAATTGAAGTTGCATCGCAGGATAGTGAAAGGAGCTCATTTGAGGCTATTTGGTGTGAGATTGAGACTGGCAGAATAAAATATACAGTTGGGTGCTGCTATAGTGGAGATAGTATGCATAAACAAATTGATGAAATGAGTGGAAGGAGGGTAATTATTATGGGGGATTTCAACTAACATTGATTGGAAGGAGGAGAGGACACATGTGAGGAAGGAAATGGATTTTATTCAATTATTAAGGGATAACTATCTGAGACAGCATGTAATTGAAAATACTAGGGGTGTGAGAGTGCTTGACCTGGTAATAGCATTCTCAGAATTTCACTGTAATGAATATGACCATGTTGCCGCCTATTGGTGAGAGTGATCATAAGGTCTTGATCCTTATCCACACCTTTATTTCTTTATACTTCCCATGCTCCACAAATTCCACACCTTTAGCCACCTGGGAAGTGGCTAAAGATGTGGAATTTTCGATTAAGACAGGGTATATGTGGAATTACCGTGCTGGCAAGTATGACAAGCTTAGGAGATTGCTTGGATCAGTGCTATGGCATGTACAACTGCAAGGGCTGGACGTCGATAGAACATGGGAAGTGGTCAAGGAGCATTTACAGGAGGTTATGGCTGATTGTATACCTAGGGTCCAAATAGTAAAACAAGTAGGGATTTAATGGATGAATAACACCATTAAGCTTGAGTTGCAAAAAAAGAAACAACTGTGGAGGAAATTTAAAGAAATGGGTGACCTGCAGGCACATGAACGGCATAAAGTGCAGGCCAGAAGGTTAATGAGTGTGGTAAAAAAAGCAAAAGCAGATTATGAAAGGAAACTAGCTATGCAAGCAAAAGAGAATCCCAAACAGTTCTTTCAATATGCTGCAAGCAAAAAAAAAAAAAAAAAACTGTACATGGCAAAATGATTTTAATTAATGACAATGGTAAGGAGGTCACTGAATCAGTCGATATAGTGGAGTTACTGAGCGCGCACTTTGCAAAAATATATCATCCAGGTGGTGACATTGAAAAAATGAAGGAACCATTAGTTTATAAGGTAATTGTGATGAATGAAGTGGAGGTGAATAGTCTATTACAGAACCTTAATATGAATACATGTGCGAGATTGGATGGTATATCGGCACGGGTTTTGCATGAAGCGGCTAAGGAATTATCAGTGCCCTTGACCATGTTGTTTAATCTGAGTCTCGGGTCTGGTTTAGTCCCGAAGGTGTGGAAAGAGGGGAAAATAGTTTCACTGCATAAAGGAGAATCCAAGACTACGGTTGCAAATTACTGACCGATCAGCATATCAGGAGTCGTTGTCAAGGTCTTGGAGAAAGTAGTCAAGGGGAAAAATACAGGAATGGATTGATGAAAATGAGATACTGTACAGGGGACAGCATGGCTTTGTGAAGGGTAGATCATGCCTCAGTAACTTGCTCAAGTTTTATAACAAGGTGACGGCTGAACTGGATAAGGGAAATGGGTTTACAGTGATACTGCTCGACCTGGCAAAGGCTTTTGACAGGATACCACATGGAATTCTAATCTGTAAACTACAACATGTGGGAATGGATATAGGGTTGGTGAGATCGATAGGTGGGTGGTTGATGGAGAGATATCAAAGAGTTGTTTATTCAGGAGTAGAGTCCAAAAGACGGCCTATGACTAGTGGTGTGCCGCAGGGTTCTGTTCTTGGACCACAGCTGTTTAATCTGTTCATTAACGATATAGAGAAGGATCTAAGTGGAACAGTTCATTTGTTCGCTGATGATGCAAAGTTGGGTGGGCGATAGTGAATGCAGAGGATGTCAAAATCTTGCAGGATGACTTGGATAGATTGGAGTTCTGGGCTAAGGAGAATGGATATCAATTTAATGTGACAAAATGTAAAGTTATGCATTTTGGGGTGAAAAGATTAGCAGCAGTATACCACATTGGTGGAACTGTACTCTAGGAGATTGATGAGGCCAGGGACTTGGGAGTGTTGGTGGATAGGGAGATGAAGTTTAGGGGGCACATTGCAAAAGTAGCTAAATCATCTCATCAACTCACTTGGTTGTTGAAAAATACCTTGAGGAGCAAAGACAAGCGAGTTATTGTACCTCTGTACTGAGCCTTGATAAGACCTCATCTCGACTACTGTGCCCACCTCAGTTCCTTCTTGATGGGGAGGAGGTGGAGAGGATCCAGATGCGAGTGACTAAGATGATAGCAGTGTTGGATCCTACTTCTTAATTTATACTTTGGATCCGACATGTTAGTCACTATGATGTTCTTAAACAAAATTATAAATTGCTAGTTGATTTCTAATTCAATATAGAGAAAATTTATATTTATAGACTGCACCACTCTATATCTGAATTAGTTCAAGAATTGAAGAAAAATCAACTCACAACTATCCTCCTTTATATGATGTTATTATATATACTGGTCGAGTATATTTAACCTACTTAATTTTCCCGCTTTGGTTCGAATATTTTATGAATGGTGCAATAAAAGAGATTTAGGCAAAATACAACTTTAGATTAACAAAAACAAATATTTAATTTTATAATCACAAATTATACACTCAAGATTAAATTACTAATTAAGTTATTAGAAACACTTCAGCCTTTCCTATAATACTGTCACACAAACTCTGACAATGGTAAATTTGTCATCTCTGATACAGTCTTCTCACAGTTCCTTAAGTTCCAAAATACAATAAAATCGCAGTAATACCTCTTCATAAACAGACACCTTTAATTTTACGCTTCTTTTAATTCTCCGCGATAGTTACTGTTAACATCAGGGAATTCTAAGATGAAACTCGCACACTTCTCTGAACAGAAATATTAAAGTTGGAATAATCTTACCGTTAATCTTCTTCCTTCATCAACATACACACAAACACTTTTAACAATAAGCAGCACTCATTAAAATAAATCTTCTAAGCATTAACTGAATTAATTCATGGGCACAATACATATAATTAGATGTTCTTGTATGAAGCACTACTGATCACTCTTGAATTAGGGCAATACACAATAATTCCTTAACTTGGGGTTTTATATATACAGATGTTCATTCCTCCGGCATTCAAATAATTCCTTAGGCACTATAATTCTAATCACCGCTATCATTAAGCACAACCCTGTTGCCTCTATTTATTCTCTAATTACTTCGTACTATGCTTCACGTTTCAGTGTGTCCTTGAAAGGTTGGCCCTGAAAATAAATCTCAACTAAAGTATCACTAGTCATTCAGTAGTCACTCAGCTATCTTCCGTTGCTTTATTTGTTATTCAGAAACTTATTAGCTAACTGCTTCTCAACTTGTAGACTTTATTTAGTTGCTCGAGTGACTTGCCGACTCTCTATTATCGCACTGTGATTGCCGAATGCTGAATGCCCGATTCCAACCTAATACCAATCTCTCTCTTATAAATCTCTAATCTCCTCTAATCTCCTAATTAATTAATAATTCCAGCGTTCGTCGCTTATATATCTGTTTTTCCCCCTCAATTGCTTACGTCATTTCTTTCTAAAACTCTTTTCAATAAACCTCACGTGGTGTTCCAAAATGTGCTCGCTCACTTACATACGTTTCCATGACAACAAAACAAAATATAATCAAATTGAGCTATTACATAACGTTAAACTTTACAAACAGGAATAAATAAGGAATATTTACATTTCAAATAATACGCAGTTAATTTATCAAATACAAATTCTTATAATATTAACATAGTAATAAATAAAATAGCTTAATAATATTTAATACAGTCTTTTCATTATTAATACATATATCTTGATTAAATAATTAAATATTAGACAAAATTAAGGTAGTTATATGAATATTAAATTATAAAATAAGTTGTTTACATTAAATAATATTTACACAAGTCTTGCTTGGTATATGGTATATTATGTTAAATGTGAATGAAAAAAAAACAAAAATATACAAAACAATTTCATTCACAGTTTAACAGCAGGTCTATGGAATGAACCATATAAGAACAGGTTGAAGATTTGTGGGTTGCAGAAACTAGTTGATAGGCGGAAAAGGGGAGATATGATTGAGACATTCAAATTACTAAAGGGATTCTATAGGATTAATTCAGAGGATATTTTTGAGATCAGGACTGGTGGTGGGAGAACTAGGGGACACCTATGGAAGCTGGGCAAGAGTGTGGTTAGCAGGGGGTGTTAGAGCTGGGTTCTTTACTTTTAGAGTGGTAAATGAGTGGAATAAGCTGCCAGAGTCTGTTGTGGGTGCTATGACAGTGAGCGAGTTCAAGGCAAGGTATGATAGATACTGTGAGAATGTCGTATAGTTGTGTGGACATGATGTTTAGGGCCTCCCTCGATGATGAGTCTAAGGACTCCCTGGTGTCGCCCGAAATAATAATAATAACCTTAGAATAATGAATTCTTTCTACAAACATAAAGACATACAAAAAAATAATTGGGCAGCAAAAGGATGGAAATCAATATTAGATTAGTTCATATTAAATGAAAAGACATCAAAATTTTCACTAGATGTTAGAGTTCACAGAGGATATGAAATAAGCAGTGACCACTTCCTTGTTAAAATAAAATTAATGGCTACAAGTAACAAGAACAGAAAGAAAAATTGAAACATTTGTTTATAAAACTAGACTATTGAATGACACAAATGTCCAATGGCTATATGAACAAAGAATTAACCAATATCTAGATAAAATAAAACAAAATGAAGAAATAGAATGGCTTAATATAAAAACCATACTAAATGCAGCAGCAAATGAAAGCTTAGGAAAGACCAAAAAATTCAATAAAAGGAAAAAACTGAAGATCTGGGATGATACAATGAAAGAAATAATCAAAAAGATAAAAGAAGCATATCACAAATGGTTAAGCAGTAAAAGATTAGAAGATGAAATAGAATATAAAAGAATAAAAGAATGAAAGGTAATAGAGATGACCTTAAAAGCTATAGAGGTATCAATATACTAAATTCCTGTTACAAAATATATAGCAGAATCCTAAATAGCAAACTAATGAAATATTCCGAAAACTTTATTTTAGAAGTACAGAATGGATTTAGAAGAGGACGATCATGTAGAGACCCAGCCTTTTGCCTAAAATTAATAATAGAGAAAAGAAGAGAATACAATTTAGAAACACATATTGCATTTATTGACTTTGAAAAAGCATTTGACAAAGTTAAAAGAAACACATTATTTAACATATTAAAAGAAAGACAAATACCAAATAATATCCTAAAAGCTATCACAAGTATATATATATGAAAATAATCAAATACAAATAAGATTAAATCACGAGCTATCATATATGAGAGAGAGAAACCAAGGGGTTCGACAGGGATGTTCCCTCTCAGCAACTCTTTTTAATACCTACTTAAATGAAATAATAATAAAATGGAATAAAAATTTACATCAAGGAATTAAACTTTCTCCTACAGTAAACCTAAACACTCTCCTCTTTGCCGACGACCAAATAATAATTACAAATTTTGAAGATAAACTACAGAAAGCTATTTTAGATCTAAATGAGATATCCAAAGATTATGGTATGATAATATCAACAGAAAAATAAAAAACTATGGCGATAAAGGACAAGATCCAACAAGAACTAAAATAGTAATAGATAACAAGCTCTTGGAACAGGTGAATTCATTTAACTACCTAGGATGTACGATCACATATGAAAATGAAAAAGATATAAACGTAAAAATTGCAAAATATTTAAAAATAACAGGTGTAATTAACTCTATATTTAAACCAAACCTAGTTCAAAAACAAACTAGACTAAAAGTATACAATACATTAGCCCTACCAGTCTTAATGTATGGAAGCGAAATCTGGACAATAAAACAAAAAGACAAACAAAGATTAACAACAGCAGAAATGAAGTTTATGAGAAAAACTGCAAAGTATACCCTATTTGATCACAAAAGAAATGAAGAAATTATGAAAGAATTAAACCAAGAACCAGTAATAGAAAAAATTAAAAAATATAAACATAAATGGATGGAACACGTTCAAAGAATGAAAACAGAAAGATTACCAAAACAAGCCTTAAAGTACAAGCCATTAGGAAAAAGAAAACCAGGACATCCTCTTAAACAATTCAATGATTACGTCTAAGGCTGGAACAGGCCATGCTAGGCCTAAATCCTTGATGCGCATGATGATGATATATTTTTTTAACTCCACTGCTTTCTTCCATCCTTTCTAAGTGGCCTATTCAGGCTATTCTGTGCCTTAATAAATATAACAATATCTTCTCCATTTATTAATTCATTAATTTTACTATTCGTTCTTAGTCTCCAATTGTCATTCTTCTCTTTAATGGGTCCATCAATTTTTCTCATTATTTTCCTTTCAAAAATCCTTAACCTATTCTCTTCTTTTTGGGGTAGAGTCCATGATTCACATCCATGTGCTATTATAGGTCTAATAATCGATTTATAAATTTTTAGCTTAGAATTATCTACAACTTGATTGCCCAATAATCATTTGCTTGTGATAGCATTTATTTATTATTCTATTATTTATTTCTTCTGCTATGTTATTTGTTAATGTTATTAGGGAACCTAGATATTTAAAATGATTTACTGATTCAAAATTATAGCCATCTGTACTACATTTATAGGCTATTCTATTTCCATTTTTTCCATATTGCATATACAGTAGCCCCCCTCCCCCTCTATCCGCAGTTCGAAAAAAGCGCACGAAACGGTCTAGCGTCATGCCGGTTGAAACATGCATATGTTCAGGCTGAAAACTTGTCAAAACACGCTTGTTTTGCTAGACACGTGGACTTAAACCTGCATGTTTGTTTGTTTGTGTTTAGTTTTACTCGAATTGTCAAAGAAGGCAGTCAATTGTTTGTCATCGCAATTAAAAATTGCATTTAAATTCAAGCAAATAAATTGTGAAAAATTTTAAATTGGCTTCAAAACTGAAAAGAAGACGTGAAGTGCTCAGTATTAGTGAAAAATCAAAGATTATCAATATGATTGAAGTAGAAAAAAGGTCAGTTGCAACAGTTGCCAAGATCTATAATAAAAATGAATCTTTGATACTTGAAGTGTTGAAGAACAAAGAAAAAATTCGTGCCAGTCTTTCCATTGCACTCAAATCTGCAAAAGTTACGGGTACAGTGGGTGATAAGGCTTTACTCAAGGTAGAGAAAGCTTTGGATTTGTGGGTGGAAGACATGACAAGAAAAAAGGATTCCTATTGACGGTAACAAGTTACGACAAAAAGCATTGATCCTATATGAAGACATGTGGCTGCAAGACAAAACAGAAAAGGAAGAAAAGTCATTTACAGCAAGCAAGGGCTAGTTGCATAGATTCAAATCTAGGTTTAATCTAAAAAACATAAAAATTACGGGAGAATCTGCATCTACTGATGAGAAAGCTGCTGCATTGTTCCCAGCAGAATTTTAAAAAATTATTGCAGAGAAAGGCTATCATCCTAAGCAAGTTTTTAATTGTGATGAAACCGGCCTCGTTTGGAAGAAAATGCCCCAATAGACCTACATCCATTAAACTGTGAAGCAAGCGCCAGTCTTTAAAGCATTTAAAGACAGATTGACGCTGGTACTTTGTGGCAACGCAGCTGATCATATAATTAAACCTGGCCTTGTTTACTGAGCACAGAATTCGCATGCCCATAAAAACAAAAACAGAAGTTGTCTGCCTGTTTTTTGGCAATCAGATTCGAAAGCTTGGGTCACGACCATGTTATTTACAGAATGGTTCCATCGATGTTGTATTCCGGAGGTGAAAAAATACTTGGAGAGGGAAGGATTACCATTTAAAGTTTTATTGATAATAGACAATGCTTCAGGACACCCTGGGTTACTAGTCACCGAAGATGAAAATATTCAAGTGGTTTTCTTCCCACCTAATATGACCTCATTGCTTCAGCCGCACAATGGTGTCATTAGATGCTTCAAAGCCTCATATGCTCGGCAGGTTTTCAATATGATTCCTGCAATGGTTGAGGATTCTGCTGATGTTGGAGTCATGGAATGCTGGAAAAAGTAATTCAGAATTGCAAATGCAATTGTATTCATCAAAATCAAGGGAGCAATGGATGAATTGAAACCAGAAACAGTAACTACCTGCTGGAAGAATTTTGTGGAGTGATGCCGTTCATAATTCCCAAGACGCCCGTGATATTAACTCGCAGATAACAATGATAATTAACACAGCATGGAAAATAGGTGGAGAGGGATTTGATGATATGACAGAAGAAGAATTGAGTGGTTGTACATAGATGGACATTGTGAGGTTCTCATTAACAAGGAGTTGAAAGATCTTGGCAAATCTTCTACAGAAAAAGATGACAATAAGGATGAAAGTGAACAAGAACTTTAAAGAACAAACATTAAAGGAACAGATGATGGATTATGATTCAATGATGAAGTGCAGCATAAAAATTACTCGCACAATAACAGAAGCTTTGGAACCTTTGCAGAACCTGTTTACTGAGTTGAAGAGACAGCTTCCAATAACAATGTTTATTAAAAAAGTCAAAAAAAGCTTCTACTATCGATGATCCTCAGCTGTCCACATCATTTGCTCAGTAGGCAAACAAGCAGCCAAAGACTCGGAAGATGAATAAATATGTAGCTGAACACAACGAGGTGTTCTTATCTCAGTTGATTCCTCCTAATAAGAATAAAAATGTTTAAGATTTTATTAACAATTACATTTTCATTAGCATATTTTCTCATTTTGTTCTACATAATTATTATGTGGGTTAAATTTTATTTGCCTAAAGACAAAGTTTTAATTGAATGAGGCAAATACTATTCAGGGATACTTTTTACCGCATTTGGGCACACATTCCATTGCTCCTCATAGATTCTAAAGACGTAAAAATTGTTTAATGATAATTTTAAATAAATATGTAATATTATTATTTAGGAGCAATGGAATGTGTGCCCAAATGTGGTAGATAGCATCCCTGGATAGTACAGGTGAAGTGGTAGTCTAGAAATTACCTCATTTAATAAAAAACATAACTCTTTTTATTATTATTTATTTAGCCATACAATTTAGTGTATACATTATATATTAACTACATAACATATTCACTTAAAGACCCCTGCAGTCCTAGCGCATGAGACTAAGTCAGTTTACTAATAATTTCCTGCTTCAATTTTGCTATATATGTGCAAAAATCTGGGTCTCACTGCTATGTAGTGAGACACAGATTTATAGTGGTTCGCTACTATCCGCGGTTTCAGGTATACATGGAAGACGATGGAACCAACCTCCGCGGATACAGGGTGGCCTACTGTATTTGGTTTTTTGTTTATTAATTTGTAAACCAACTTTTAATTAATTAATTTTATTCTATTTTCAATGGAGATCATGCCAGTAGAATAACCGTTCATCAAATCATTGTCTCTTTAGCATACTGGGTGAAATGTAATTCATTGTGTATACTCCAGATGATGACCTAAATATGAAAGTCAAAACGTTGGGAAATTAAAATAGTTATTTATAACATGGTTGTAGAGTCCATAATTTGTCTAAAGTGAATTTCAAATGCTTCTGTTAACTCACATTGTATTTTGACCCTTGCCTTAGATCCTTCCAGTGTTATGATTCAATGATGGAGCATGTTTCAATCATTCTAACCAACTTTTGTGGGATTCCAAATATTTTAAGACTATTAAACATTTTTTGTCTATTTATTTTATCAAAAGCCTGTTTAAAATCAGTATATAAATTATATAATTCTATATTATATTCCATACATTTTTCATGTATATCATCATCAAATCATGTTGTACCATCATTTCTATATTTTCGATCAGAAATGCTGAAAATGGTGGTATAAAAGTCTTACAGTGACTGCACTGCATAGTTCAGAAAGCCTGGACAGAGGGACAAATTCCCAATGATTAGAGTAAAGCTCTAATAGTACCCATATATAAAAAGGGAAATAAAACTGCATGTGAGAATTACAGAGGTATTTCCCTACTGAGTGTTCCTGGCAAGATCTATGCAAGCATACTTTAGAAACAGTTGAGAAGAATTGTGGAAGAAAAGCTTGGTGAAGAACAAGCTGGATTCAGACCAAATAGAGGCTGTCAGGATCAGATCTTCACTTCACTTTACGACAAATAGTTGAGAAAGCATGGGAATATAACAAAGATCAGTATTTAAGTTTTGTCGATCTGGAAAAGACATATGACAAGGTGCCAAGAGAGAAGCTATTCAATACACTACAGTTATATGGTGTCAATGGGGCATTATATCAAGCAATACTTAGTCTTTATTTGAGTTGTAAGTCAGCAGTTAGAATTGAAGGAAATACAGGAAGATGGTTTAATGTTAAATCTGGTGTGAGACAAGGATGTACATTATCCCCTCTGTTATTCATTATCTATATGGATCACATTATGAAGGAAAGTGGTATTAAACACGATATCAGAATTGGAGATATTAATGTCAACTCTTGGCTTTATGCGGATGATGTTATACTTCTAAATAAATCTGTTACAAGTTTGCAAGAGTCCCTGACTAAAATGAATAACTGTTGTAATAGATATGGTATGAAGGTCATTATTAAAAAGACAAAAGACACTGAAAATAGGTAGAATTGTTGAAAATGTCAATTGTGTTGTGAACGGGGAACCTGTGGAACAAGTAAAACATTTCAGCTACTTAGGCACGATTTTTACTGAAGATGGTAAATTAAATATGGAAATAGACAACAGAATCAACAAAGCTGGTATGGTAGGAAGTCAATTGAATAAATTCATATGGAATAAGAGAGAAATTAGTCGAAACACTAAATTAGCTGTATACAAGAAGTGTTCAAACCAGTTTTAATTTATGGATCTGAGAGCTGGGTTAGAAGTAAAACACTAGACCAAAGACTAGAGACCGTAGATATGAGAGTCCTGAGAAAGATTAGAGGCGTGAACAGATGGCATCAGTGGCAATATCATATTAAAAACGAGGATATTAGAAAAGACTTGACATTACCGGCATCCAGGAATGTGTTAGCAGAGCTAATCTCAGGTGGTATGGTCATTTAAACAGAATGGACGAGGAATGATTGGCAAAAGAAGTGTTCTCTGCTAGGTTGGCAGCAAAACGACCCAGAGGAAGACCAAGATATAGGTGGATTGATATGGTACAGTGTGCCTTAGACGATAGAAATATAAGATCAGATAATGATAATATTGGAGTCTTGACAAGTAATAGACTGATTTGGAGGAAAATTGTAGATAGGAAGTTAGTAATGATGTAAATTTTGATGATGATGATGAATGATGATGATGTCATCATCAAATTCCTGACATGTACCCTCAAGGGGTGTACAGGATATGATAGTACTACATGAAAAATTTACATCATTACTAACTTCCTATCTACAATTTTCCTCCAAATCAGTCTGTTACCTGTCAAGACTCCATCTCCTTGACATAAATATATTATCAGTGGTAGATTTTTTGGTCTAAAACCGGATTGGTAATCTCCTAAAATTTCTTCAGTATATGGTTCTAATCTACTATTTATTAAACTTGATAAATTTTATATGTTCCATTTAGCAATGCAATTCCTCTATAATTACTACAATTCAGTTTATCTCCCTTTTTATGTACTGGTTGAATCACGCCTATTTTCCATTCCTCTGATAATTTTTCTTCGTTCCATATTTCAATTATTAATTGCCAGATTTTTTGCTATAATAGTTTTCTCACATTCTTGATAAGCTCCCCTGTTATTCCATCTATACCGGTGCTTTAAAGTTTTTTTATCTGTTTTATAATTTTAACTACTTCATAAGTTGGTTCTTTTATTTTTTCTTAATTTATTTTAAATTCATCCAAATTCCCATCTTCATTATCATTAATTTCTTCTTTTTCAATTATTATTTCCCCATCTTTATTCCTACATCCTATTATTTGAGGATTAATATTTTGTACTAGTGAATTAATTTCTTTATAATATTTTCTTATTTCTTTCCTTATTTTCTTATTAACTCTATTTCCCTCTTCATTATCTCTTTTTTCTTTTGATTACATATTTTATTTGCAAATTGTTCAATGTCTTCTATTTTTTCTTTGTATAATTTAATAGTCTCTTTATTTGTGAAAGCTTGAGTATTCCTCTCAATTCTTTCTGCTTCCCTCTATTATTGATATTCTTTGTCTCAATTTTGCATGTGGTCAGAGTTGTAGTTTGCACCTTTAAATGCTCTTACATCTATAATTGATGTTGCCCATCTTTTAGAAATCAAAACATGATCTATCTGATTACACTCATTAGTAGCTGGAATAATCCATGTTTCTAAATGTATCTTTTTATGCGGAAAATTTGTGCTTATTACTCTTAATTGATTAGTTGTTGCAAACTGAGCATCTCTCTTACCATTATCACTAGTTTCTTCGTGTAGGCTATATCGTCCTTAATTTATCATTAAAGCCTCCTAATACAATTATAGCATCATTTTTTGGTATGCCTTCACATGCCTTTTGTAAATCATCATAAAATTGTTCGATAACATTTTCATCAGCATTCTCAATCGGAGCAGAAATATTTATTAGTGGAAATCCTAATATTGAGAGTAGATCTTTTTTCTTATAATAAAACCAACTCCTTGTTTTATAGAACCACTAAAGTATAACTTATAATTTTTTGTTGTAATTAATTACTCCTTGTCCTTTCCATTTTATTTCCTGTAAGGCTGTGATATCTATACCATATTTTAATAATACTTCATTCTACATTTTGATTTTACCAGCCTATAATAATGTCCTGACATTCCATGTTCCAAATTTCATAATATTTCTCATTAACCTTTTCCTTTGCATAAATACATCGTTTCCATGGAGTCAGTCTAGTTTCATATTGTTTAGCCTTCTCAACAAAATATTTTTTCTACAAATGCATTGTTAGCCCATTGCTAAACCCTACTTCTTTATCCGGGCTTGGGACTGGCAACAATATCGATGAGCTACTCAATTCAGCTGTTTTATTTCTAAATCCAGCTCTCGAATCATAAGATTGGTTTGAACAGTCTTCTTTACTGCAAGTTTGGTGTGTTAGCTAATTTCTTTATTATTCTATATAACTTTATTCAACCCTCTCCCTCTCATACCGACTTGGCATTATTTTGTTGTCTCTTTCCATATTTAATATGCCATCTTTACTAAAAAAATTGATTAAATAACTGAAATATTTTACTTGCTCTCAAGGTTCCTTATTGAAAATGCAGCTAATATGCTCCATGTTCTGTCTCTGCATAGTTTTTGCCTTTTTATTACTGATTTTCAAGCGAAATCTCTTACAGCAGTTATCCAATTTAGTTCAATGTTCCTGGTTTAGTTAGATTCCTAGAAACTTGTGTTGTATTTATTTAGGAGTATAAGTGCCTCCTATAATTAAGTTTGAAGAATGAAGGAGCACTGTGTCCTTTGATTGAAAATTACCTGAGTTTGATTCTCATCATGATGAGTGGAATTGCTAAGGCTTTTGATAGGATATAGCATGGAAGGCTGTTGTGTGAATTGGATTATAAAATATTACTGTGGATAAGAGAATGGCTGACTGACAGATATCAAGAAGTGGATATGGGTGGGGGGTAGTCTGAAGGTGACAAGTGGTGTTCCACAGGGTAAACCACTGGATCAGTCCTTGGTCCATTATTATTGAATCTTTACATTAATAAATTGAAAAGGATTTGACAGTAGACATACAGCTGTTGTGACCTATGAAATCCTTAAAATGATTCATCATCAGGGCTCATCAAGATGTTAATATACTGATATTAATTATATCAATTGTGTGTGTGTGTGTGTGTGTGTGCGTGCGTGCATGTGCATGCATGCACACACACATATATTAATCTTCTCTTCTTCGTTTTCCTAACATTGATTTTCGGCCAGATGGCCTGTTCCAGTCTCATGCCATTTCTTTCTTGGTCTTCTGATTCTACTTTTTCCACTAATTTTATATTTGTATAATATTTTTGGTAGTCTGCTGTTGTCCATTTGATTTAAATGTTCTATCCATTTTTGTTTACTGTCTTATGTAGTAATTAATTGGTTTTATATTCAGGGATTATAAAATTTCTTCATTTGTTTTATGGTCCCACTTGGTATATCCAGCTGTTTTTCTGAGAAATTTCATTTCTGTTGCTTGAATTTGTTTTTCATTTTTCCTTTTTATGGTCCATGTTTCCATTCCATATGGTAGAGTTGGTTTTGACAAGACATTCTGATTCTAGTGTGTTTTTGTGCTAGGAATGGCTTAAATATATTATTTATTATGCCATTTACTTTGACAAAGTTTGATATTTTAGTGTCTGTATTTTTCTTCTTCGTATGATAAGTCACATCTCAAGTATTTGAAAGTACAGTCATACCCCAACTTACGCGAATCTGGAGTTATGCGGTTTCTTATATGTACGTATTCCCATCCCACTTCACGCCTCACCACTAGTCATATCTTTCCGGCACTGGCCGCATTCGCCATTGTCGCACATGCTGTGAACAAGCACTGATGTGTTTCGTGCGGTCTCCATTCATACACGACTTTTAGTCTACAAACCTTGCGACTGTTTAATGTTATATTCTTGATAAAAATTTTATCACATAAAAAATAATGTCATCCAAAAGAAGCAAGTCTGATTCTTCTACAGCTAGCAAGAAAAGAAAAACATTGACTTTGGAAACAAAACTCAACATTATTAAGGATTTTGAAGGCGGAATGAAAATTTGTGAGCTAGCAAAGAAGTTTGATCTACAGGAATCCACAGTAAGAACAATCATGAAAGATAAAGAAAGAATTCTCGCTGCTGTGAAAAATGCCCAATCATTGAATTCAAGCATAATTTGTAAACGTCATGGGATTATTGGTGAGATGGAAACGATGCTTAAATTATGCTGCGATAATCAAGTGAGAGTAAAAAATTGTCCAGTTGATCAAACGACAATATGTAGCCAAGCCAAGCTGATTTTTGAGGGGCTAAAAGTAGAAGCTGGAGAAGCGGCCAAAGAAGAAAATTTTGTGGCCAGTAATGGTTGGTTCAACCGATTTAAAAATCGCTGTAACTGGCACAGCATCGTGGAGAGGCAGCAAGTGCTAATAAAGAGACTTAGTCTGCTTTTCCTGAGACACTTAAGGCTATCATCGAGGAAGGTAGCTATAGCAGTCAAACCATATTTAATGTAGATGAGACTGGCTTGTTCTGGAAAAAGATGCCTAAGAGAACTTTCATCGCACATGAAGAAAAAACGCTTCCTGGCTTTAAGGCTTCCAAAGACGCCCTGTGGAAATGCAGCTGGTGATTGCAAGTTAAAACCTCTCTTAATTTATCGCTCCGAAAATCCATGAGCTCTGAAAAAAAAAATCTAATGCTGGCTTGCCAGTGATTTGGAAGTCAAATTCTAAAGCTTGGGTGACAGCTTCTATTTTTGAAGACTGGTTTGGTCACCATTTCATACCTGAAGTTGAACGTTATTGCCAGTTTAAAAAAATTCCACTTAAAGTTATGCTCATTATTGATAATGCACCTGGTCACCCTCATGCAAATTTAATTGATTTTGATCCACATGTAAAAGTTGTTTTCTTACCTCCAGATACAACCAGCTTACTTCAACCGATGGACCAAGGAGTTATCAAAACATTCAAAGTGTACTACACACGGCATTCTTTTGCAAGTCTGAATGAAGCTATGAGGCAAAATGAGCACCTGTCTATTAAAGAGTTTTGGAAACAGTTTAATGTTTTAGATGCTGTAAGGATTATCGGAGATTCTTAGAATCTCCGATAATCACTTCTTATCCAATAAGGAGATTCTTATTGGGTAAGAAGTGATTTTACTTCTTATTGGGTTTTCTCAAATTTTTTTTTTCTTTAGATATTGTCATATTATATTATATCTTTGTAAATCATTGTATAACCCATTTATATTTACATATAAATATAAATGGGTTATACTGTTTCCAGATTGTTATAATTCTATTTATTAAATTTATTTTTTAAGGGGTGCTCTTGTTTTAGTAATATGCTAGCCTTTTGTAATAAAGTTACAAGAGCAGTAATGAGGGAAAAGCATATACTGCCATTTTCTTGGACTTAAGTGAAGGCATTTGACAGGGTGCCACATGATAAACTGATATTTAAGTTGCAGCACATGGGTTTGGATGTCAGGTTGGTCATCTGGATTCAGGATTGGCTATCCGATAGGTATTAGAGAGTTGTGTATGGTAGGGCAGTTTCAAGGAGGCAATGGGTTACAAGTGGGGTCCCACAGGGCTCAGTACTGGGACCTATATTGTTTAATCTTTATATCAATGACATTGTCAATGGATTCCAGGGGGATATTCAGTTGTTTGCAGATGAAGCTGGGAAGGGTTATTAGTAATATTGCAGATGTGGTAGCCCTGCAAGAGGATTTGAATAAGCTGGGTAGACGGTTAAATGACTGAGGGTGTCGGTTTAATGCAGCGAAATGTAAGGTCTTGAGGTTTGGGACACATCGATGGGATGCTGCATACTCTATTGGAGGAGCTGTACTAAAGGAGATAAGATCTGGGGTTGATGATTGATAGAAAGCTGAAATTCAGGGGACATATTATAAAGGTGGTGAAGGTAACACAGAGGATTGCTGCAATAATGAGAAGGACGCTGACCTGCAGAGATAAAAGAGTTATCATTCTGTTGTATAAGACCCTGATCGGATCACACTTAGACTATTGTTCTCAGATTTGGTCCTCAGGATTTCAAGGGAAGAAATTAACTGTGGAAAGGGTACAAAGGCAGATAACAAAGATGGTTTCAGGACTGTACAATATTAATTATGAGGATTGGCTGAGGGAATGTGGACTGCAGAGTTTGTCTGATAGGGAGGAGAGGTGATATGATTGAGACTTTTAAACTGTTGAGAGGTGGTTACAGGGTTGACACTGGGGAGTTCTTTCACTTGGTTGAACAGCAGGAAGGAGTGATGACAAGAGCCATCCCTGGAAGTCACGGAAGAAAACTGTGAGCAAGAGGGTGAGGAGTAGTTTCTTTGCATGGGAGAGTGGTTGAACCATGGAATGCATTGCCTGATAAAGTGGTGAGAGCAAGAACAGTCAATGCGTTCAAGGAGTGGTATGATAGACTTTGTGTATCCTAGAAGAGACCTCCTGCGATGAGTCTTTTGATTCCATGGAGGCCTGAATAATAATAATTTTATATATATATATATATATATATATATATATATATTGAAAAGCAGAGGTGAGAGGGTACATTCTTGTCATACTCCTCTTAAAATATCTTTCCATTCTTAGATGTGTTCTAATTTAACTGCTATTTTATTTCTTTTTTTATTTATTATATTTTATTTTATTTTATTTATTTTTATCTCGAGTGGATTGTAAAAGTTGATTTGGTACATTTAAATCAGTTAATATTTTAAACAATTTTTGTCTGCTCATTTTGTCAAAGGCTGTTTCATAATCAATAAAGGTCACTTCTGTTTCTTTTTGAAATTTTCTTCTCTTTACTATTAATAATTTTAGAGTAAAAATTTGATCTATGCAGGATCGGCCTTTTTGGAAACCATTTTGTTCTTCTAGTGGTTTGTCCTTTACAATACTGCTTAGCTTCTCTTTTAATATTCCTGTATTCAGCAGACTAATTCCTCTATAGTTATTGCAATCTTCTTTATTTCCTTTTTGATAGATTGCGATAACCATGCTTTTTCCAGACATCCAAACCATATTAAAAAATTTCAGAAGTCTTTCATTAAATTTTTCACCTGCATTTTTGTATAGTTGTATATTTATGTTGTCTTCTTCTGGTGTTTTCCTATTTTCATCATAGTCATTCTTTGTTTTATAATATTTTATTTCATTGTTCTCATCTGTTCCAGAGATTTTCAAAATAGGTCAGTCACCCATTTTTCTAAATCTGTTGTTTGTATTTTTATCTTTTATTACTTTATAAGTTTTGAGTTGTGGCTTAAATATATCCTTTTCTAGTTATTTTACAAAATTGTTCCATCTCTCCCTCTCTCTCTCTCTCTCTATGTTTTTTCCTTCTCATTTTACAATTACACTGTTTCTTTTATACTCCATTTCTGCTTCTATTGTTTTGGAATTTAGCCATTTCTGGTCATCATCATCAAATTCCTGATATGTACCCTGAAGGAGTGTACAGGATATGATAGTACTACATGAAAAATTTACATCATTACTAACTTCCTATCTACAATTTTCCTCCAAATCAGTCTGTTACTTGTCAAGACTACAATATTATCAGGTCTTTTATTTCTGTCTTCTAAGGCACTTTTTACTGTATCAATCCACCTATATCTTGGTCTTCCTCAGGATCTTTTTCCTACTAACCTAGCAGAGAACACTTGTTTTACTAATCTTTCCTCTCCCATTCTGCTTTAGGGATCATACCACCTGAGATTAGCTCTGCTAATCCATTCCTGGATGCTGACAATATCAAGTTCTTTCCTAATATCTGCATTTTTAATATGATATTGCCATTGCTACCATCTGTTCATTCCCCTAATCTTTCTCACGACTCATATCTGCAGTCTTTGGTCAAGTGTTTTACTTCTGAACCAGCTCTCAGATCCATAAGTTAAAATTGGTTTAAACACTGTCTTTGTCTTGTATACAGCTAATTTAGTGTTTTGGCTACTTTCTCTCTTATTCCATATAAATTTATTCAGTTGACTTCTTACCATACCAGCTTTGTTGATTCTGTTGTCTATTTCCGTATGTTCACGTGACTTAATAAAGTTGATACTGGCTACTACAACTTCCTTAACATTTGTGAATTTAATCGATTTTGCACACAGATTTTGTTGGTGGATAATGCAGTGAAAATTTGTTAAATTTTTCTGGATGGATCTGTAGTTCTATTGCTCTTTCATGAACTATTCCAATCAGTGCATATGCCCGACAGTGAACTCCATTTAAGCCCAAATCTCTTGAAGACTGTGTTGACTGTTTCAAATATATCTTCACTAATAGTTGTTCCTTTTAATGGCCGAAGCTCCAATAATTCTTCTGTGATGTTGAAATCCGCATCAACTCCTCGAATAAATATTGCTAGTTGTGCTGTATCGGAAGCATCGGTGCTGTCATCAAAAGCAATTGAAAATGCTTCCAATCTAGCAATCTTCTCTTTTAAACTTTTTTTCATATCATCAGCCATAGTTTCTATCCATTGGACAACAGTACATCTCGACAAACGAATATTCTCGAAGTCTTTTTTCTTTTCAGGACATATTATACTTGCAACATCCAGCAGACATTCTTTGATAAATTCTCCTTCACCAAATGACTTAGAATGCTTAGCGATTTTTTTGCTTACCACAAAGTTGGCTTTGACAATGCTGTGGTGCTGTGTTCATTACTTGTTGAACATTTGCTGCTGAGTATCCAAGTTCTTCTTCAACTTTTGTATTTCATCTTTTCGTAGTTGCCCATCAATTTTTGGGTGATCCGCATGTCTCGAAGTAAAGTGTCTCTTCAAATTGTATTCTTTGTTGACGGATACGGATTCATTGCACAGCAAACATGCAGGCAAAGCTTTACTCAGAATAAAATAATAATCCTCTGTCCAGTTGTCTTGAAATTGATGATTCTCTGCATCTATGTTTCTTTTTTTTGCAATAACCCCCTGACATTGTCCCAAATTTATAAGCGATATTCAGAACTCTCAAACAAAACTGTCTGTTCTGCAGGCACTGAACAGAACACAACATCAACACAGGCACCAAACAGAACATAACATCAATGCAGGCACTGAACAAATTACAACACCAACACAAGTACTGAACTGACACGTTGTAACACGTTCACCCACGCCGCTAGTCAAAGTCAGAAAGAGACTTGGTTGGAAAAAACATAGTGTGTTTTGCGCAAGTCATATGACGTCAGCTTAATGTGAGTTAGTAGAACACACCATGTTTTCTCCTACCATGAATCAGACAAACTTCGCTGAAATAGATTAGGGCTGGATCAAAAGAAATAGAGGGCCAGATCCAGCCCGCGGGTCGGGGTTTGCCCATATGTGCTCTAAAGCATCAAAAAATTCCTCCACTTCTACCTTAGTAGAACCTTCTGTGGGACCATAGGCACAAATAAGTCTCAGTGTCCAGTTTCCAATTCTCATATTTGCCCACATTATTCTACTTGAGACTGCCTACCATTCAAGAAGATTAGCCTCATATTTAGTGTTGAATACTATGGCTACTCCTTCTTTTCCTTGATTGTCATTGCCTGAATATAACATTTTGTATTTATTGCTCAGAAAGATCTCACCAGTTTTTGTCTTTTTTGTTTCAGTCACCCCTATTATGTCGATCTGGTACTTATCCAATTCCTCAGCTCGCTCCATTTCTTTGCCATTCAAGCTTCTTATGTTGATAGTACCGATCTTGAACTCTGGTGATGTTGAGTTGGGGTATGTTTTAGGATTGTTCCAGTAGCTGACTTTTCGCTGTTTGCCCTGTTTCCTTGGTGAAAACAACGGGGGCCTTGTTTAACCGGGCGATGCCGCAGCCGGCATGAAATTCTGTCATGTTGTACCATCATTTGAAATTTTGGTTTAAGCCAATAAGAATACAATTTCGTCGGCTAAATCCCAAATCGCCAGCCCATCCTCGTCTGTTTAGTATCCAGGTAGGTACCTAACAGGGTAAACCACAAGGTGAGGATTGGACATTAGGTCAGAAGCCCTGGATGGTTCTCCTCATTCCTTTGAAGGCTATGTGGAGGTCTCCTCTCAGTTATATAGCTTTGACCCTTAAGCACGCCATTTCTGGTAACTGTCCTTTTTTGTTTTTATTACATTTTCTATTTCTTTGTTCCAGTCTTGTCCTCTTTTTCTAATCCATTTGCACTTTATTCCTAAGCTTTCTATCGCTGCTTTTGAGAATTTGTTTCAAATTTTCCCATTCTTCTGCTACGTCACTTGATTCATTTGTGGTTTCTGTTTTTAAGTTTGTGCATTTTTGATATTGTTGTCTAACATGTGGATCCTGTAATGAAGAAATTTTGTAACTTGGTTGATAAGAATTTTAAATTTTATGTATTTTTAGCCACTTTGGTTTAAATCTAATATTTGCTAATACCATATAATAATCGGAGTTTAATTCAAAGCCTCAATATGCTCTTACGTCTAAAATTAACTCCGTTAATTTAAAATTTGCGATAACTTGATCAATTGCTGATTTGCATCTGCTGACAAAGCATATTTATGTATATCCTTGTGTTTAAATACTGAATTCATTATTCTCATATTATTATAAATGACAAAAATCTCGCAGTCCATGACATGTATCTTTGCCAAATTTACCTATGTTTGTTTTGTATTTTTTTGTTTCCTATTATGGCATTTAAATCTCCTCTAGTAATAAATAATCAGTTTTGTTTGTTTTATCTATGGCATTCTGTAATTCTTTATAAAATATATTACTGTCTTCTTCTTTTCCTCCTCTTCTGGTGCATATGCATGAATTATTGTTATATGGCCTCTTAATGTCTTGAGTCTAATTTCTATCAGTCTTTCATTCAAATAGTTATAATATACAATATTGTTCTTTAGAGACTTATGTACCATAACCATTATACCTGCTTTTGTCCTTTCTTCTTCTTTTTTATCCCACTGTAGATTTGTATATACAAATTGGGAAGGATCAAAGAGGAACGGTTCATTTGTTCGCTGATGATGCAAAGTTGGGTAGGGCAATAATGAATGCAGATGTCAAAATCTTGTAGGATGATTTGGATAGATTGGAGGTCTGGGCTAAGGAGAATGGATGTCAATTTAATGTGACAAAATGTAAGGTTATGCATTTTGGGATGAAAAGATTAGCAGCAGTATACCACATTGGTGGAACTGTACTCCAGGAGATTGATGAGGCCAGGGACATGAGAGTGTTGGTGGATAGGAAGATGAAGTTTAGGGGGCACATTGCAAAAGTAGCTAAATCAGCTCATCAAATCACTTGGTTGCTGAAGAATACTTTGACGAACAGAGATAAGCAAGTTATCGTTCCTCTGTACCGAGCCTTGATAAGACCTCATCTCAACTACTGTGCCCAGATTTGGTCACCTAGGTTTCTTCCAGAGGCGAGTGACCAAGATGATAGCAGGTCTATGGAACGAACCTTATGAGAACAGGTTGAAGATTTGTGGGTTGCAGAAATTGGTTGATAGGTGGAAAACAGGAGTATGATTGAGACATTCAAATTGCTGAAGAGTTTCTATAGGATTAATTCAGAGGATATTTTTGAGATCAGGACTGGTGGTGGGAGGACCAGGGGACATCTATGGAAGCTGGGCAAGAGTGTAGTTAGTAAGGGTGTTAGAGCTGGGTTCTTTACTTTTAGAGTAGTAAATGAGTGGAATAAGCTGCCAGAGTCTGTTGTGGGTGCTATGACAGTGAGCAAGTTCAAGACAAGGTATGATAGATACTGTGAGAATGTCGTATAGTTGTGTGGACATGATGTTTAGGGCCTCCGGACTCCTTGGAGTCGCCCATAGTAATAATAATAATATATAGTTGTTTGTTTCTTTTGTACTTTTTTGTTTTTTCTTTGTTTCTGTTACTATACATATCTTTATGTTAGCTTGGTTTATTTGTTTATTAAGTTTCTCTTCTTTCTATGCGAGGCTTCTCACATTACATGTTGCCATCTTCATTGTGTTCCTTTTTCCATTTAATTTACCCTTTCCTGAATTGTGGTCTTTTCCCTGATAATCTGTCCAGCTTTTCTTTGGATGAGACTTGAAAGTATATTGATTTTCCCCAGGGCTGATTGCTAGTCTGTTGCTGGGTAAGTCCAGTGGTAGGCTGCTATCTAATGGACATGCTATGCCTTTGGACAGAGATCTAACAACATTTACTCTGTTAGGATGTTAAAGTTATACTACATATACTCGGCCACTAGTGCCTCGTTTGTTTTTTTAGAACAGGATGAACCACAAGAAGGTGAGGTTGGCATTTCACTGGGAAAGGCTATGTATTGTACTTTACCACCCCTTCCATCCCATATACATATTAATATATTTTGTACATAAATATTTATATTTAATATTTAATAAATGTATTCAGTAGGGCAAGCATGTAGTTTTTTCATTTATTATAAATTTAGTTTAATCCTTTATCCAAGTGTAAGCAAACAAAGTTTGCGCCTGAAAATATCTTCAGGACTGAGGTAAGATAGTGCAACACCAGGCAACTCCGAGCAAAGGTGGACCAAGCTCTCATCATTCCTTGTCTCGATATCTCCCATAATGCAAAGCACATCTCCTTGCGGACATGTATACTGCTATGCATTAAGGGAAGGGCCACTACCCAGACTGGTTTCGACCTTTATTGTGGTCTTGTCAGTGGGAGGCAGACCCAAACATGGAGATACTAAGACAGAAGTAATAGGAGAGGTCATATTTATCTATAGGAGTTGCCAACAGGTGTACCACCTTATTATTGAATTACTCTGGATTTAGAGAAAGATGTTGGAAGTTTATTTTGCACTTGGTTAGACTGTAATAAATTTAGTTTAATCCTTTATCCAAGTGTAAGCAAACAAAGTTTGCGCCTGAAAATATCTTCAGGACTGAGGTAAGGTAGCGCAACACCAGGCAACTCTGAACAAAGGTGGACCAAGCTCTCATTATTCTTTGTCTCAGTAACCTCCCATAATGTAAAGCACATCTCCTTGTGGACATGTATACTGTTATGCATTAAGGGAAGGACCACTACCCAGTGGTGTTGTGCTACCTTACCTCAGTCCTGAAGATATTTTCAGGCACAAACTTTGTTTGCTTACACCTGGATAAAGGATTAAACTAAATTTATTATAGTCTAACCAAGTGCAAAATAAACTTCCAACATCTTTCTCTAAATCCAGAGTAATTCAATAATAAGGTGGTATGCCTGTTAGCAACTCCTATAGATAAATATGACCTCTCCTATTACTTCTGTCTTAGTATCTCCATGTTTGGGTCTGCCTCCCACTGACAAGACCACAATAAAGGTCGAAACCAGTCTGGGTAGTGGCCCTTCCCTTAATGCATAGCAGTATACATGTCTGCAAGGAGATGTGCTTTACATTATGGGAGGTTACTGAGACAAGGAATGATGACAGCTTGGTCCACCTTTTCTCGGAGTTGCCTGGTGTTGCACTACCTTACCTCAGTCCTGAAGATATTTTCAGGCCCCAACTTCGTTTGCTTACACATGGATAAAGGATTAAACTAAATTTATTATAGTCTAACCAAGTGCAAAATAAACTTCCAACTTTTTTCATTTAATTCTAATGAAATTTTACTGGTGATCTCGTGAATTACAATATATGTGTGTGAAAGATGTATAAACATAATTTTACTGATTATCTTGTACTGGAAGACATCATTCTTAAATTGCAGTAAAGAAAATACCAGAGTTGATTGCATGTTGTAATTAAAATAAAAAGCCAAAAGGCTAGTTTTCTGGCAATTGAATAGATATTAAATGGATAAGAATCCTATATTGTTATATAGCCAGTAAGTGAAACTCAAGATCGATAACTACGATCTATGAGTTTCAATGCCGAAAAACTATTGGCGAAGGCAATTCGAAGCAAAGGTGGAACAAGCTCCCTCACTATTCTCCCCTTACACATTATTTTAGCATAATATTGCATTATGCTAAAATAATGTGTAAGAAGCTGTCAGCAGTACATGTAAAATTTATAGTCATCTTAAATATAGCACAAAATGGAGATTTTGAAAAGAGATTTTGAGGGTCATATTATATGTCCCATCTTCTTTTACACTGGCATATACAACAATTACAGTAATATTAATGGCCTTCACTGCACCATAATAACTGGGGAATCAAGACCCCTGCAATGACAGAGGCCGTACCCATGCACTTTGGTTTGCTATATTGTATGCTCTCAATTCCTGTAAGGTTTTTTAAAAAACTGCATATACTGCAAGTAATAAATATCTGTGAGAAGCTATATATTCTTTCACAGAACCCTGCAGTTCCACAAAACATAGTTTACAAACACTAGTTTAAGAATTGACTGCTCTCAACTTGAGCTGTTGTCAATTTTTGCTATAGTGCGTATGTAGTGACCACATGAATAGTTTTTTTTATTGTGGTTAATTTCCTTTAGAACAGCATTGTAATTATGGGACTTTGGTAAGTACGCTTTGTTAGTTTATTTTTAATGAGCAAGTATGTTATGATGGTGTTTGTCATAGCGAGTGTTAACTAGTATATTATTTGTTGTTATTACTGTTGTTGCAATTTATTTCAGTTATAACTTTCATTTTCTCTAATTTTTTTCCCTCATTAATACTCTTTAACTCTAGACTCCAGCGTGCCAAATATCCTATATATGCCAAGTATGGAAGTAAAATAAGAGATCTAGCAGATGATTTTGCAAGAAGTAAGCAAGGCAAAAAGCTCAAAGAAGAAGCCAACAAGGTAAATAATTTTTTTTAAAGAAAGCATCTTTTGTATCCATTGCATTATAAAACCAGTGTTCATTATGATTGTGCAAATGTTTTCACTCAAACATTTGTATGTTTAGAAGCTCAAAATTACTCAAGCTGCATCATTGAATTCTACCCTTATTCAAGCCATTTGCATCCTCTAAAACATCATTCAGGCGTCATTTAAAAAGCTGATATTCAGCTATCATGAGTTTCAATTAAATTGATTATTCATCTTTTTTTTTTTTTTTTTACTCAGTTTGATCTTTCTTTAATATTTTTCTCAAATTTTTTAAGAACATTCTTTATTCAAGTTGTATTGAATAATTTTACATAAGGTGTATATGATAAATCTATTGCTTTTTTTGTAGCAGTATGTTGCAATGGTACAATGTACCAGTACATTTAGAAATGTCCAATAGTCAGTAACTTTTTTAGACTTTTATTTATATGCAAATAAAGTTAGATATTTAATGCAATTTACATTTTTCACTAAATCTATTGTTAAGATATTTGCTATATAATTTTTTTTAATATCTGCAATAAGATTGCAACAATTGGCCCCAAGTTCCCACTGCCCCTTAAATGGGACAGGGATGAGAAAATCTCTGGGCTGAAAATGATGTGTGTCCACGAAAACTAGAAAATTGAATGTCAGAACTCTGTATGAAGTAGGTAAGCTGAGAAGTGCTATCCAGGAAATGAAAAGACTTTGAATTGGCATTTTAGGAATGAGTGAAGTTAGGTGGCTAGGATCAGTTGATGAAATGACAATGTATCACTCTAGAAGTAGTGAAAACAATCAACAAAATGGAGTTGGAATAATATTAAATGAAGATTCCAATAAGTCACTGTTGACCTTCATCTTCTACTTAGATAAGATGATGCTATTAAAACTGAAATGTCACCTGCTAGATATCAATCTTATACATATCTATGCCGCTACTGCTGACAAGAATGAAGCTGAGATCAAGGAATTTTACAATCAATTAAAAGAACCAATGAAAAATTGAATGAAACATGATATTATACCTTTCTCAATACAGTGAAACATGATATCCAATCATGTTTCACTGTATTGAGAAAGGTAAAAGTGGAGATATGAGAGAGGAGACTGTCTTATTCAATTCTGCCAAGAAGAGGAACTAATAATCACAAACACATGATTTAAGCAACCACCCCAAAGGCTACATACTTCACGATCACGTGGTGATCGTGAAGTACGTGATCACCAAGATAATAATACAAATATTGTCAGAAATCAGATTCATTACTTACTAAATAAACAACAATTTCGATGTTTCATAATCGTGATCATCATCAAATTCCTGCCATGTACCCTCAAACATCTTCCTCTACTTCATTCAATTCTAACTGCTGACTTACAACTAAAATAAAGACTAAGTATTGCTTGATATAATGCCCCATTGACACCATATAACTGTAGTGTTTGGAATAGCTTCTCTTTTAGCACCTTGTCATATGCCTTTTCCAGATCTACAAAACTTCAATAGAGATCTTTGTTATATTCCCATGATTTCTCAACTGTCTGTCGTAAAGTGAAAATCTGATCCTGACAGCCTCTATATGGCCTGAATCTAGCTTGTTCTTCACCATGCTTCTCTTTCACAATCCTTCTCAACCGTTTCTCAAGTATACTTGCATCTATCTTACCAGGACACTCAGTAGGGATATACCACTGTAATTCTCACATCAGTTTTAATTCCCTTTTTATATATGGGTACTATGAGAGCTCTACTCCAATCATCGGGAATTCGTCCCTCTGTCCAGGCATTCTGAACTATGCAGTGCAGCGACTGCAAGACTTTTATATCACCATACTTCGGCATTACTAGTCAAATATCATCTACTCCTGCTGCCTTTTCACATTTCAAGCCTTTGATGGCTTTTTCTACTTCAAGTATGGATATGTATTCCTGACTGTATGTCTGTTGAGTTTTTTATCACTGTGCTATTACTGCTTGTTTAATTTAGCAAGTTCTCGAAGTAATTACTCCATACTTCAAAGATATCTTTTTCTCCAGTTTTCGTGTCACCTTTATCATCTCTAACTCCTTTTACAGCACTCTTTCCTCCGACAACCTCCAGAATATTTTGCCACCTTCTTGATATTTATTTGCTATGTTCTTGCCAAAGTCCTCCCATGAATTTTGGTTAGCTAGTTTTGCACCGTGTTTAGATTTCTTACATTTGTATCTGTATTCTCTAAGAGTACAAGCTGACTTATTTATCAGTAACTTTTGATATGCTTTCTTCTTTTCCTTCACTGCCTCTTTAACTCTCTGTGTCCACCATGGAGTTCTGATTTTTCTATCCTTGCAGACAACCTCACCACATGCCTCTCTGGCTGAATCAATCAGGGTTTTCTTCAAGGCTTGCCACTGAATCTCCAACGTTTGGTTCCTGTTCTCAAACTCTTTCATCTTTTTTTCAATAATCTTTGTGTATTTTAATCTACAGTTTACATCTGAGAGCTGCTCAACTTTTATTCACTTTAAAAATTTCTAACATGTTATTCTTTTCAATATGAAATTCAATTTCATCCTGCTCAAGACTAAATGGTGATCACTTCCAATTTCAAATCCTCTGTACACTCTGGTGTCCTGCACCAGTGGGAAAACATCACTATCAACAATAACATATTCAATGACACTTTTCTTATTCCATACCTCTTCTCTCCATGTGAATTTGTGCACATTTTTATGTTGGAGTATTGTGTTAGTAATGACCATTATATGTCCTGAGCAGAAATCCAACAGGTATTTGCCATTATTATTAGCTTTGTTCTTTTCTCCAAATTTTCCCAGTATATTTTTGTATGTCTGACAATCATTTCCTATTCTGCTATTTAGATCCCCAACAAAGACCAGCTTTTCCTTTTTCATTGTGTCATCTGCTTTCTCTAAATCCTGAAAAAATTCCTCCACTTCTACCTTAGTAGAACCCTCTGTGGGACCATAGGCACAAATAAGTCTCATTGTCCTGTTCCCCATTCTGATATTTGCCCACATCACTCTACTTGAGACTGCCTGCCATTCAAGAAAATTAGCCTCGTATTTAGTATTGAATACAATGGCTATGCCTTCTTTTCCTTGATTATCATTGCTTGAATGAAACATTTTGTATTTATTGCTCAGAAAGATCTCACCAGTTTTTGTCTTTTTTGTTTGAGTCACCCCTATTATGTCGATCTGGTACTTATCTAATTCCTCAGCTAGCTCCATTTCTTTACCGTTCAGGCTTCTTATGTTGATAGTACCGATCTTTAACTCTGGTGATGTTGAGTTGGATTTTTTTTCAGAAGTTTCATAAAGAGTATAAAAACTTATCCTTGTGCAGATATTGCTACTGATCATAATCCACTGGTGACAACGTTAAAACTTAAACTGAAAGCTGTACTAAAAAACCTCATTTCTTTCAAAAGATTTGAAAGAAATGAGAGACGACACCGTAATTCAATTCTGCCAGAGGAACTAATAACCACAAACCCATGATTTAAGCTACCACCCCAAAGGGTACATACTTGGCGATCACCACAGGATAATAATACAAATTTGTCAGAAACCAGATTGATTATTTGCTAATTAGTCAACGATTTTGAACTTCCATAAAGAGTATAAAACGCTGTTCTAGTGCGGATATTGCTTCTGATCATAATCTGCTGGTGACAGAGTTAAAACTTAAACTGAAAGCTATACTTAAAAAGCATCAATAAAAAAGGTTTGATCTAGGAAAGTTAAAAAAAACCAGAGATAAGAAAAAAAATTGAGTCAAGAACTGAATCAAGAGATAACACATTAAGAATGATAACATCATGATGGTTGATGAATCATGGGACAAATTAAAATGTCTTCATAGAGAAATGTGCCAATACTTTGTGTCTTATAGAGCAAAAAAAAGAAAGATTGGATAACTGATGAAATTCTTTCTCTCATGGATCAGTGCTGATCATATAAAAATCATAGGCTAACAAAATATAAATAGGTTCAGAAAATTATTAACGTTAAGATCAAAGAACCAAAAGAAATCTAGATGTATGATAAATAAAAAAAGAAATAGAATATCTGCACAAAATGCTAAAAGAGACTTCAGGTATTATTATTATTACATGACACCTCCAGGGAGTCCAAAGACTCATCGAGGGAGGGCACCTACTCTACAACTCTTTTTCTCCACCTCAAACTGCAACTGCCATCATCATCTACACCAACGCCATCTACCACAAACTTCCATCGCTTGGCGCGATTTGAACCTCAGGATTTTGGCTGGAGAGCGGATACGCTAACCCCTCGGCCAACCAGGCTGGCAATATTTAAGAAAAAAACAATTATGTATCCTTTGAAACAAAAAAGGAGAAATAATATCCAATAAGGATTATAAAATACAAGAATGGATGAAATATGTAGAAGAACTCTACTGATGACAGACAAAACCCAGAAAATATTTATGAACAGTCCATACATTCAAAGAACAGAAGTACAATATGTACTGAACTCAGCTAAAAATGGTAATCCAGCCATAGTAAAGTTATTAGAAGGCAACAACATTACTATATTAGTAAAGCTATTTAATAAGTTCTACAATACAGGCATAATCTCTCAAGACTAGTTAGTCAACTTTCACCATGCTACCTAAAAAAGCAAATGTGAAAACTTTTAATGACTATAGAATGGTCAGAGTAATTAGTCATGTTTGCAAAATGCTTCTGAAAATAACTCAAAAAAAAGAATATATAGTAAATGTGAAGACACCATCAGTGGTACCCAGTTCTGCTTTAGAAGCAATTTGGGAATGAGAGAAGCCCTTTTCTGTTCTCAAATTTTATTCCAAAAATGCAGTGACCAAAACAAGGAAGTATTCATTTGCTTCATCAAACTTTGAGAAAGCATTTGACAAAGTCCATCATACTAAAATGATTGATTTATTAAAAAGAATTGGATTAGATGGTAGAGACATCAGGATCATCTTATATTGAAACCAAAAGGCATCTGTTCAAGTTGATGACATTAATACAGACTCCATTAACATCAAATGAGGAGTAAGGCAAGGATGTGTGCTGCCACCTCTTTTTTTTTTTAACATATACTCAGAAGCCATATTTCAAAAAATCTTTAAAGGAAGAGATTAATGTAAATGGGAAATCATCAAGAACATCTGATATGCTGATGACATAGCTCTTCTTGCTGACAATATTCAGGATCTTCAGAATCTTCTTGAACTAGTGATGAAGAGAGTGAAAAAATGAGATTAAGAATAAATATCACCAAACACCAAAACTAAATTCATGGTCATAAGCAAGAAACCAACTCTTAATTCAACACATTCTTTAAACGGGAAACAAATAGAAAGAGTGACAAAATTTAAATATATCGGATGAAGAATGCAATCCAGAAATGGAAATAAAAGTTAGAATTGAAATGGCAAGAACAAATTTTCTCCTGATTAAATCAACAGTGTGCAACAGCAATTTAAATTTAGAGCTTACATACAGTACTCATAGTTGAATGCTATGTATAATCTGTACTGCTGTACAAATTATACACAGCATTTAACCATGCATATTGTGTAGAAATGGACCTTGAAGACAACATTGATTTTAAAATAAAAAAAAAAAACATGAAGCCTCTGAGATGAGGCTATATAAACAAATGTTAAAAATCCCACGAACAGCGAAAACTTCCAATCAAGAAGTACTATCAAAAGTGCACCCATTAAGTTACTTAAATATAAAGAGCCAATAGGCTTCATTTCGGTGATATAAACATTATTTATATCTGTGCACCTTATAATGAGTGCACCTTTTTGACAACTCATATAGCAGAGTATATAAGTTCTTTTCGCTATACCCTTTGGTATTAATTTGGTCTAGCTACTCACTGATGAAGCCTCAAAAAAAGGCTGAAAACGGTCTGGGTAGTGACCTCCCACCATAATGTAATAACAGCATACATTTCCTAGGAAATGTGTTTTACATTATGGAAAATACCAAGACTAGCAATCAGAACTTTACCACCTTTGCTACAAGTTACCCGAGTTTGTACTATTTACTTGAACTATGTGGATTAGTTCACGCTTGTAGTCGCCGATACTTTTATAGTTTACTATACTATATTCGGCATGAAACTCTCTGATTCCAATCTTTGAGTTTCTTATTCGGTTTTAAAACGATGTGGAATTTAATATCCCCTTAATTTAAATAATGCTTATATCGCTGAAATGTAGCCTAATGGTTCTTTATGTTTAAGTATATAATAAAATTTTGATTACAAATTATCATAAACATTTTAATTATTTTTATATACTTAATTTTCTGTTTTTATTCCGAAAAACATTATCACACTATGAAGTAAAAAATATCAGTAAAATTTTATTTCGTTTTCTTTTTATATTATTTCATTTTAAGTTTTTCTTACTATCAAATGAATGAGTGTCAGCACCTTTTGTTTTACAAAAAAAAAAAAAAAAAAAAAAAAAAGCACTAGATAAATCTTGTAAAACTTTCATTTAACAATTCCTTTTTCAAATAATGCAGTAGAATATGTCAACTATAAATCACTTTTTCTCAATTTTTCATTGATAAAAAAAAAGTTTGTTAGTTATGGTAAAAATTTACAATAGCTATGAAGACGTCATAATTAATACTCGTTAAATTTATTTTTTATCACATTAGCTGTTCCAGTTATTTTAAAAAAATCTGTCATCTATGCCATTTGTTATATCTCTGTAAAGAGAGTGTTTTTACATTGAGTGTTAATTAATTACCCAATAGTTCTGATTGGTGCAATGACTTAACTCTGTTATTTAGAATATAATGAATGATTAACTCAAGACCAAATAAAAATTAAATTAAATAAATAACTACAAAATTAATTGGATCCAAGGCCTTCTAAAATAAATCTACACTTTAGAGATTTCCTTATCTTGAAAGAATAAAATCATTAACTCTGACTCGTTGTTTAACATATACATAAGCATGTCTGTCAGACTGAACATTTTATTTCATCATCATCATCAAATTCCTGCCATGTACCCTCAAGGGGTGTACAGGATATGATAGTACTACATGAAAAAAATTACATCATTACTAACATCCTATCTACAATTTTCCTCCAAATCAGTCTGTTATTTGTCAAGATTTCAAAATTATCAGATCTTATATTTCTATCGTCTAAGGCACTTTGTACTATATCAATCCACCTATGTCTTGGTCTTCCTCTGGGTCGTTTTGCTGCCAACCTGGCAGAGAACACTTGTTTTGCTAATCTTTCTTTGCCCATTCTGTTTAAGTGACCATATCACCTGAGATTAGCTTTGCTAATGCATTCCTGGATGCTGACAATGTCAATTTCTTTCCTAATATCCTCATTTTTAATATGATATTATCATTGATGCCATCTGTTCACACCTATAATCTTTCTCACAACTCTCATATCTGCAGTCTCTAGTATTTGGTCAAGTGTTTTACTTCTGACCCAGCTCTCAGATCCATAAGTTAAAACTGGTTTGAACACTGTCTTTGTCTTGTATACAGCTAATTTAATGTTCCGACTAATTTCTCTCTTATTCCATATGAATTTATTCAATTGACTTCCCACTATACCAGCTTTGCTGATTCTGTTGTCTATTTCTATATTTAATTTGCCATCTTCACTAAAAATCATGCCTAAGTAGCTAAAATGTTTTACTTGTTCCACAGATTCTCCATTCACAACACAGTTGACATTTTCAATGATTCTGCCTATTTTCATTGTCTTTGTCTTTTTATTGCTGACCTTCATACCATATCTATTACAACAGTTATTCAATTTAGTCAGAGAATCTTGCAGACTTGTAGTGGATTTATTTAGAAGTATAACATCATTCGCATAAAGCAAAGAGCTGACATTAACATCTCCAATTTTGATATCATGTTTAATACCACTTTCCTTCATAATGTGATCCATATAGATAATGAATAACAGAGGGGATAATGTACATCCTTGTCTCACACCAGATTTAACATTAAACTATCTTCCTGTACTTACTTCAATTTTAACTGCTGACTTACAACTCAAATAAAGACTAAATACTGCATGATATAATGCCCCATTGACACCATATAACTGTAGCATATTGAATAGCTTCTCTCTTGGCACCTTTTCATATGCCTTTTCCAAATTGACAAAACTTAAATACAGATCTTTGTTATATTCCAATGATTTCTCCACTATTTGTCGTAAAGTAAAGATCTGATCCTGACAGCCTCTATTTGGCCTAAATTCAGCTTGTTCTTCACTCAGCTTTTCTTCCACAATTTTTCTCAACCGTTTCTCAAGTATACTTTCATAGATCTTACCAGGAACACTCAGTAGGGAAATACCTCTGAAATTCTCATATTCAGTTTTATTTCCCTTTTTATATATGGGTACTATGAAAGCCCTACTCCAATCATCGCGAATTCGTCCCTCTGTCCAGGCTTTCTGCACTATGCAGTGCAGCTACTGTAAGACTTTTATACCACCATACTTCAGCATTTCTGGTCGAATATCATCTACCTCTGCTGCCTTTCCACATTTTAAGTCTCTCTGATGGCTTTTTTCTACTTCAAGTATGGATATGTATTCTTGACTGTGTGCCTTGTCAGTGTTTTTTTATCACTGTGCTGTCATCACTGCTTGTTTCATTTAGCAGTTTTTAAAAGTAATTACTCCATACTTCAAGGATATCTTTTTCTCTGGTTTTCATGTCACCTTTATCATCTCTAACTCCTTTTACAGCACTCTTTCCTCCATTCCTGAGCTTCTTCAACAACCTCAGGAATATTTTGCCATCTTCTTGATATTTATTTTCTATGTTCTTGCCAAAGTCCTGCCACGACTTTTGTTTAGCTAGTTTTACACACTGTTTAGCTTTCTTACATTTGTCTCTGTATTCTCTAAGAGCACAATCTGACTTATTTGCCAGGAACTTTTGATATAATAAAATTAGTTTAATCCTTTATCCAAGTGTGAGCAAACAAAGTTTGCGCCTGAAAGTATCTTCAGGACTGGGGTAAGGTGGTGTTATACCACCTTACCCCAGTCCTGTACTAAGGTGTCCCAGTACTAAGGTGTTGTACCACCTTACCCCAGTCCTGAAGATACTTTCAGGCGCAAACTTTGTTTGCTCACACTTGGATAAAGGATTAAACTAATTTTATTATACTCTAACCAAGTGAAAAATAAACTTTCAAGAACTTTTGATATGCTTTCTTCTTTTCCTTCACTGCCTCTTTAACTTCCTGTGTCCACCATGGAGTTCTGATTTTTCTATCCTTGCACACAACCTCACCACATGCCACTGAATCTCCAAGGTTTGGTTCCTGTTCTCAAACGCTTTCATTTTTTTCTTCAATAATCTTGGTGTATTTTAGTCTACAGTTCACATCTGAGAGCTGCTCAACTTTTATTCGCTTTAAAACTTTCTTACATGTTATTCTTTTCAATATGAAATTCAATTTTATCCTGCCGAAGACTAAATAGTGATCACTTCCAATTTCAAATCCTCCGTAGACTCTGGTATCCTGCACCAGGGAGAAAACATCACTTTCAACAATAACATATTCAATGAGACTTTTCTTATTCCTTGCCTCTTCTCTCCATGTGAATTTGTGCACATTTTTATGTTGGAACATGGTGTTAGTTATAACCAGTCCATGTCCTGAGCAGAAATCCAATGAATATTTGCCATTATTGTTAGCTTTGCTTTTTTCTCCAAATTTTTCCAAAATATTTTTTGTATGTCTCACAGTCATTTCCTACTCTGCTATTTAGATCCCTAACAAGGACCAACTTTTCCTTTTTCATTGTGTTAGTTGCTTTTTCTAAAGCCTCAAAAACTTTCTCCACTTCTACCTTAGTAGAACCTTCTGTGGGACCATAGGCACAAATAAGTCTCATTGTCCAGTTCTCCATTCTCATATTTGCCCACATTATTCTACTTGAGACTGCCTGCCATTCAAGAAGATTAGCCTCATATTTTGTGTTGAATACTATGGCTACTCCTTCTTTTCCTTGATTATCATTGCCTGAATATAATATTTATTTATTTTGTATTTATTGCTCAGAAAGATCTCACCAGTTTTTGTCTTTTTTGTTTCAGTCACCCCTATTATGTCGATCTGGTACTTATCTAATTCCTCAGCTAGCTCCATTTCTTTGCCATTCAGGCTTCTTATGTTGATAATACTGATCTTTAACTCTGGTGATGTTGAGTTGGGGTGTGTTTTCAGATTTGTTCTAGTAGCTGACTTTTCGCTGTTTGTCCTAGTTCCCCGGCGAAAACAATTTGGGCCTTGTTTAACCGGGTGATGCCCCAGCCGGCATGAAATTTTGTCATGTTGTACCATCATTTTTTATTTTGGTTTAACCAATAACCATACAATGTGGTCGGCTAAATCCCAAATTGCCAGACCATCCTTGTTCGTTCAGTATCTAAGTAGATACCTAACAGGGTGCACCACGAGGAGGTGATGATTGGACATTAGGTCAGAAGCCCTGGTCGGTTCTCTGTATTCCTTTAAAGGCTATGTGGAGGTCTCCTCTCAGTTATACAGCTTTGACCCTTAAACACCCCAACATTTTATTTTCAAAACAAATTTCTACAAATAACAAATGTTCATTAGAGTCAGTTTCTTTGTTAGGCCTTTTCTAAAAATACTGAAACTACCTCTTCACTTCCATGGAATCTTTTTTAAAAGTTTTTATTTGGCATACATTATTTTTTCAATCATCCTCCTGTTTCACTGCAGTATAATTAATCTTACCTCATGTAGTTCAATAATGTGCACAAATCACCACATTTTTTTACCAGAGTAAGAAACAGTTTCTTTTATTATTTCATAAATAAAATTATCAAGGTAGAGGCTCTTCATATTAAGCCACTTTACAATTTCAGTTTTTAATAATTCCATTGCTTTTTCTAGTAGAATAATAAATAGATCCGACATCCTTTAGACAGAAGACGAAACTTTCATATAGCGTTTCTTTAACCACATTGAATTAGAGCATCTACACCAATATCTTCCTTCATTTACTAATAATTTGTTGACTTTAACTGGAAGTGTTGACAGTCTCAACACTTCCAGTTAAAGGATTTACATTGCTGTGATTCTCTTTTTTGGAATCTTCTATTAACATATTCCCAGCTGTCATGTTTTCTTAAAAACTTCCTAAAAAATTAAATTCTCTGGTTACTGTTCTCAAATTTCCAATCTCTCTCTTCTTGTTTTCCCTCGTTACCCAGGTGTAGAATGCACTCTTTCAGCTTTCAATCATCCATCAATCTCTCCTCAGTAAGCACATGCACTTCATGTAAATGGCAATTGAGAAGTTAGGTAGTAATGGCTGACACGTTGTCGTTAGTGAAAAGAGATTGTCTTTACAAAGAACGACAGATGTTACAACACTTAACAATTGCGAATTACAATAAAAAAAAGATTAAAATTATTACAACTATCAGAATCTAGTAAGTACATAAATGTCAAATACTCCACCTTTCAACATATCAATATCGGGCATATGGCAAGTTCCGATCATATGTGTTACGAAAGCAAAATTAATAATATACCAACATAGAGAAAGAATTGTAAAAAGATTCATAATTAAAATTATGATTTATCACGAAGGTATTTTCTTGATCATAAATTAGTATAATAATAATATTTGGTTTCCAGATCAACTGACAAAAATTAACTGAGAGAGACAGTTAATTTTGTCAGTTTTGCAGTTATGCATAATTGTGAGATTGTTTAAACTTATAAGTGCCCTGAAGATGCCAACAGTTAAAGTGTGGCGAAACTAGTTGGTTCAGTTTAATAAAAATTGATCAACACTTGATCTGGAAACCAAATATTATTATTATACTAAAATTATGATTATTTTTACAAAAACAATTTTCCATTTCTTGATGGTTGTGGTTGGTTGTTGTTTGGGTGTATATGTGCCTGAGGCATTAGCCTTCAATTTAGTCTCCAGTTCTAGGTTTACTTGACAAGAGTTAAGATTTCGATATTTTCTCTCTAAATCTCCGATCCAGATCCTTCATCTTCTTCACTAAATTTTCCTGTGTGTTTTCAGATCAGTAAGTCTGTTATGTGGGGATGAAAAACCCAAGTTATCCAGGAAGGCCTTGCTCTATGAAATTGGATGATTAACCTTCAGATGAAATAACTCTTATTTCAAAAAAGAATTAAACCCAAAGAACATATATTCTTCTAACCACATTGTAGAGGCATCTATTCTTTTGTAATAGAGAATGAAACTTCAGCCCATTTCAGAGATTGGCTGCCAAACATTAATTTGATGGCTCATGATGCAAGTATAATCTTCATTAAGTAATAACTGACATTGCATTAGACAACATTTTACAATAGATATGTAACAATTTGTAGACCAATTACTATTCCAGGATTGGTGGTAAAGGTATTAGAGAAGTTGGTCACAGACAAAATTCAGAAATTGGTGGATAGGAATATGATACTGAATGGGAAATAATACTTTGTAATTTATTCATCATCATCAAATTCCTGACATATACCCTCAGATGTGTACAGGATATTAATAGTATTACATGAAAAAGTTACATCATTACTAACTTCCTATTGACAATTTTCCTCCAAATTAACCTATAATCTGTCAACATGCTAATATTATTAGATCTTATATTTCTCTCTTCTAAGGCAATTTTTATTGTATCTGTCAATTTAGATTTTGGTCTTCCTCTGGGTTATTTTCCATCCTGCAAAGAACACTTGTTTTGCTAATCTTTCCTCTTCCATTTTATTTAAGTGGTCATACCACGTGAGATTTGATCTGCTAACAATGTCAAGTTCTTTCCTAATATTGTCATTTTTAATATGATCCTGCCATTGATGCCATCTATTCAGTTTCCTAATCTTTTTCAGGACTCATATGTGTGGTCTCCAGTCTTTGATCAAGAGTTTTATTTCTAACCCAGCTCTGAGATCCGTAAGTTAAAATTGGTTTTGAAAACTGTTCTTGTATACAGATACTTCAATGTTTTGACAAATTTCTCTCTTATTCCATATAAATTTATTCAGTTCACTTTCTACCATACCATCATCAAATTCCTGCCATTTACCCTCAAAGGGTGTACAGGATGTGATAGTACTACATGAAAAAAATTACATCATTACTAACTTCCTATCTACAATTTTCCTCAAAATCAGTCTTGTCAAGACTTCAAAATTATCAGATCTTATATTTCTATCGTCTAAGGCACTTTGTACTGTATCAATCCACCTATATCTTGGTCTTCCTCTGGGTCATTTTGCTGCCAACCTGGCAGAGAACACTTGTTTTGCTAATCTTTCTTTGCCCATTCTGTTTAAGTGACCATACCACCTGAGATTAGCTCTGCTATCGCATTCCTGGATGCTGACAATGTCAATTTCTTTCCTAATATCCTCATTTTTAATATGATATTGCAATTGATGCCATCTGTTCACGCCTATAATCTTTCTCAGGACTCTCATATCTGCGGTCTCTAGTCTTTGGTCAAGTGTTTTACTTCTGACCTAGCTCTCAGATCCATAAGTTAAAACTGGTTTGAACACTGTCTTATATACAGCTAATTTAGTGTTCCAACTAATTTCTCTCTTATTCCATATAAATTTATTCTGTTGACTTTCTACCATACTAGCTTTGTTGATTCTGTTGTCTATTTCCATATTTAATTTACTATCTTCACTAAAAATTGTGCCTAAATAGCTGAAATATTTAACTTAATCTATAGGTTCTCCATTCACAATGCAGTTGATATTTTCAATGCTTCTGCCTATTTTCATTGTCTTTGTCTTGTTATTACTGACCTTCATACCATATCTGTTACAACAGTTATTCAAGTTAGTCAGAGAATTGCTAATTCTGCTGTCTATTTCCAAATTTAGTTTGCTATCTTCACTAAAAATTGTGCTAACTAGCTGAAATATTTTACTTGTTATACAGGTTCTCTGTTTAAGTCAACCTTGTTTTCAATGCATTTATCTTTTTAATGCTGATTTTTTTAGAACAAATTTATTACAGCAGTTATTCAATTTAGTCAGAGAAACATGTAAACTTGTACTGGATTTATTTAGATTTATAACATCTGTATAAAGTAAAGAGTTGAGATTAACATATCCAATTTTTAT
Source organism: Typopeltis vanoorti (assembly GCF_054136105.1). Classification (NCBI taxonomy): domain Eukaryota; kingdom Metazoa; phylum Arthropoda; class Arachnida; order Uropygi; family Thelyphonidae; genus Typopeltis; species Typopeltis vanoorti. The sequence continues at coordinate 28,299,306 of NC_143555.1, read as the reverse complement.
ATCCTTTTAATACCACTTTCCTACATAATGTAATCCATATAGATGATGAATAACAGTGCAGATAATGTACACATTGTCTCACACCTGATTTTACCTCACCATCTTTCTGTACCTCCTTCAGTTCTAACTGCTGATTTACAATTTGAATATAGACTAAGTAGTGCTAGATATAATGTCCCATTTACACCATATAACTCAAGTGTTTTGGACAGCTTTTTCCTTGGCACTTTTCATATGTTTCTCAAACCTAAGAAACTTAACTACAGATCCTTGTTATAGTTCCATGATTTTTTACCTATTCACTTAAAGATGTATATCTGATCCTGACAACCTCTGTTTGGCCTGAACCTAGCTTCGTTTTTCTCCAAGCCTCTCTTCAATTTTTCTTAGCTGTTTTTGAAGTATACTTGTATAAATCTTACCAGGAACAATCCATAGGGAAATTTCTCTAATTCTCATTTCTATAATTCTTCATTTAGTTTTTATTTCCCTTTTTATAGATGGGCACTATAAATGCTCTACTCTGGTTATCTTGGATTTGACCCTCTAATCAGGCCTTCTGAATTATGCAGTGTAACCACTGTAAAACGTTTGCATATTTGAGTATATCTGGTCAGATATCATCTACTCCAGCTTCCTTTCCACATTAATGTTTTTGGTGGTTTCTTTTCTACTTCACCTTTATCTTCTCTGATTCCTTTTTTAGTACTCTTTACTCTGTTTCTGAACTTTTTCAGTATCCTCCAGAATATTTTACCACCTTCCTGATTATTTATTTTCTGTGTTCTTACCAATGTCGTCCCATGACTTTGTTTCACTAGTTTTACACAGTACTTTGCTTTCTTACATTTTTTTCTGTATTTTCTAAGAACACGAGCTGACCTATTTGCACATTTTCAATGTGTTTTCTTCTTTTCCTTCACTGTCTCTTTAACTTTGAGTCCACCATGAAGTTTTGATTTTTCTATTCTTACAGATTACCTCACGACATGCCTCTCTGGCTGAATTAGTCAATCCTCGATTAGTCGATTTTCAAACTTTTATTTTTTCTTGAATAATGTTTGCATATTTTACTCTACAGTTCACTTCTGAAAAGCTGTCAACATTTTTTTTCATTTCATAACTTTCTTACACACCCTTCTTTTCAATATGAAATTCAATTTTATCCTGCTAACATTAATGGTGATCACTTCCAATTTTAAATCTTCTGTATATTCTTGAACCAGTGGGAAAATCACTATCAACAATAATATAATATAATCACTGAGACTTGTTATTCCATGCATCTTCTCTCCATGTTCACATTTTTATGATGGGAAATGGTTTTCCCAACATAAAAATAACTATTCCATGTTCTGAGCAGAACTCTTATCAGGTACTTGCAATTGTTATTTATTAGCTTTGCTCTTTTCTCCAAATTTTCCCAAAACATTTCTATATGTGTAGTAATATTTTCCTGCTCTGCTGTTTACATCTCCAGCGAGGACCAACTTTTCCTTTTTCATTATGTTAGCTGCCTTTTCAGATGCCTTGAAAAAATTTCCCCATTTCTTCCTTAATAAAACCTTCTGTAGGACCATTGGCACAAATAAGTCTCATTGTCCAGTTCCCCCATTCTGATATTTGCTTACATTACTTTACTTGATATTGCCTGCCATTCAAGATTATCCTCATATTTAGTTAAATACCATAGCTACCCTTCTTTTCTCTGATTGCTGTTGCCTGAATGTAACATTTTGTATTTTTGTTTAGAAAGATTTCACCTGTTTTTTGTCTTCTTCTTTGTTTTGGTAACACCTATTATGTCAACCTTGTACTTAACCAATTTCTCTGCTTGTTCCATTTTTTTTCCACTGTTGTTTCTTATGTTGATGGTAGAAATCTTGATCTCTGTTGACACTGAGCTGGGATTTTTCCCAGTAGCTGACTTTTCACTTTATGCCCTGGTTCCCTGACAAAAACAACTGCAGCCTTGTTTAATGGGTAGCACCCCAGCCAACATGAAATTCTGTTAATTTGTACCATCGTTTTTTATTATAGTTTAAGCCAATAAGAATATGGTTTGTTCGACTAAATCCCAAATTGCCGTCCCATCCTCGCTGATTTAGTATTCAGGTGGATACCTAACAGGGTGCACCACAAAAAAAATGAGGATTGGACATTAGACATTGGACAGAATGCCTGAGTTTTAAAATGCTGAGGTAGCTATGTCATCACAAGGAGTGAGATCTTATTCAGTCTGGTGATTTCTGCATTGCAGAAAGTAAGAGTCATTTTCTGAGATTCATCTTGCAAGAAAAAAAAGAGAGAGAGGGAGGGAGGCTGGTCTGCATTCTGATAACAATGAAGGTAATCTCGTTCACTTTAAGGCAAGCCATTGGTTGTAGATCTTCAGCCTTGGGAATAGTGGAAGACATTTTATGGTTCTAAATCACAAGAATTATATAGTACCTGTCTATGGTATGTACACCTCCGAATCAAAAAATTTGAATAATCAAGAAAATATGTTGAACAATTTGTAATTCTAATTTATTCCATAGAATATAATTATTTCCGAATATAAATTAGCATATTTGGTAAATCTACCGAATATAATCTAAATATATGTACTTTGTAGGTTATGTAACCGTTTTCACACATAAAAATGTGATATGAATTATAAGAAAACTGTTATTTGAAAACATTCACAAAATTAGAATAATGTGAAAATAAATGCACAAAAATTACAGTCAAAGGGAAACAACATGATAATTAGTACTTTGTTTCATTCCCCTTTTATGATGATTTGTAAATGGTTGGGCACATTATTTACTTGTGGTTCAGTCTTTTTTTGTCAAAACATGTCCATATGGTCTGCAGACTGGAAACAAGTTCATTTTTGCCTTTTTGGGCAACTTCTTGAAGATGTTTCTTGATAATTCCCTGCAAATTATTAATAGGGTTTAAATCTGGTGAGTTTGCTGGCCAAGGCATTACATTGATTTGCCTTTCTTTGAGCCGTCTAGTAGTGGTCTTGGAAGTGTGACAAGAAGCTGAATCTCTGTGAAAAAGGAAATCGCTATCACATAAATGTTCCAATGCTGGTAACATAAAGTGCTCAAGAATTTCTTGGCACACTTTGGAATTGACTCTTTCGCATGCAATATACAGCCTATCTGAACCCTCTGCGGCCATACAACCCCCATACCATGACAGAGGTTGCAAATTTCACCAAACATTTCATGCATTCTTTATCAAATGCTTCTTGCTTAAGATGCCAAACATGTATCTCTTGATGATGATGGGACACACAAAACATACTTTCATCACTAAAACGTACCTTTTCCCAGTCAGTCCTCTTGACCCCCACAACCATCTTTGCTTACGTCATCGCACTCTAGCTGCCTTTTGCTTGAAGGCAGCTAGATACAGCTTCTAGGCACATGATTTAAAACTCAATTTGTGAAATTGTCTCAACATCGTAGATTTAGATACATTCACACCTAGTTCTTTCCATCTCCTGTGAAAATACCTTACACTTTGGAAGCAGTTTTTCTTCATGATTTCTTCAATCTCCTCTCATCTCTTGATGAAGTTATTACGTTTTGACTGCTATTGCAGTGATTATTTTGAAAACTCTGGTTATTAGAATACTGTCAATACTCATGCTTGCTTTAGAACATTTCAGTTCCTTAGCTATGAACTGTTGAGTTTGGCCTTCTTTGTGTAGTGACACCATACGAAACTTCTTAGCTTCCGATATGACACTTGTTTGACCATATTTAGCAAATGATTAACTGAAATCCATGTGTAAACAATTTCTCACACAAGAGTCAGTCCTGCAGCTACTGAAATATATGCTATTTCTATGCTCTCCTCAAAACCAATTAGAAAAATTTCAAATATTCTACTATTTCGAACCATGTTAAAAATTATTCTAATTTTGTGAATATTTTCAAATAACAGTTTTCTTATATATTACATTTTTATGTTTACATGGTTATATAATCTACAAAATATGTAGATTTAGATTATGCTAATTCATATTTGGTAATAATTATTTTCTATGCAATAAATTAGAATTGTAAATCATTCAACACATTTTCTTTGATTATTCTAATTTTTGATTCGGAGGTGTATAAGATCATCTTTAAGTTACTAATTGCAGATGATCAGGGATGTCTGAGCACTCCATTTTAAAATCAGTAATTTGCCTACTTTTTTTATGATAGAATGACCAGTGGGATTTTTTGTAGAACAGTAGATGCTGGTAGATGATGATGAAAATAACAAGGAAAGAGACAGATTCAAAAAAATTGAATCAAGTAAGGACATTTAAATATCCAGGGAGTATGATTAGCAGTGATGGAAGATGTATAAGTGACATAAAAGCAAGAATAACGATGGGAAGAGATGCCTTTAACAGAAAATGGAATTTATTCGGAAATAAAATGGATAGAAAATGGACGTATCCTGAGAGTCAGAGATGCCATTGAAGGAAAAATAGAAGGGAAAAGACGTAAAGGAAGAGTGAGGAAAACAATACTAAATGACATGCTGAGTGGAGACAGTTACACAACCTTGAAAGAGAAGGCTCAGAACAGAAAAAGTGGAAGGAAAGTTTTTGCTACTAAAAGAAGAACCTGCTTAATTGTAGAATACTGAAGAATATGCTAGTACTCATTCTTTGCTAGCAGGAAAAATTGCAAATATAAAAAAAATCATTAAATAACTAAGCTTATTTAACCACCTTACCGGCCGTTGTGGATCAAATACGCATCCGCATACGCTTCGTATCCATCATATATTTCATTGTTATAACAATGGTATTACAATTTTAATAAGCACTTCGCATCCATGATAAAGTGAACATCTATAGACGTCTTGGCCGGTAGCGTGGTTAACACTAGGTAAATGTGTAAAAAAATTACTGAATATTGCAATCTAAATGTACTATATTGCATTAGTATGTCACATGTCCTTGTTAATAAGGATGATTGTGTATTGGATGATTAATGATTGTGTACCATCCAAAAAAAAAAAAAAAAAAAGAGCACTGAGGAATGACTATAGTTGAGATGGATAAAGGGAATGGCTACACAGTGATACAGCTGGATTTTGCATATGTTTGGCAAGATACCAAACTGTGTTACAGTTGGAACAAATGGGATGGATATGGATCCAAGGGTGGGTGATGCTTTATTTTTATTAAACCCACATATAGGAGGTTTCTCAGTGCCATGTGTAGTGTGCAGGTGACAATTTGGAAAGAAGTTTTTTTGACATTTTTCTTGAAGAGTTGGAAGTTATAGTTGTTGGGAATACGTCACGAGGAAAGCTGTTCCATAGGATAGAGGTTGATGGACTGAAAGAGAGCAGAAGCAGGTTCAGTATTGCAGTTGAACTGAAAAGGAATGGTAGGCTGTTGCTGCTCATGTATTAATAAACACAACAGAAAGTGCAGGAATGATGGTTGCCAATTCATTATGCAGTGTCCTTGGAAGTACCTGTACAAAAGACAAAGCTGAAGAAGTGCGAATTGTGAGGCAGATTGAAGTCAGTCAGAGAGTGATCACCTATGAACCAAATTGTTCTTTGGAGGCATCGAAAATTTTTAGGGAAGTTTTTAAGTGCATCACCCCAAACAGTATTCTAAGGAGCAGATTCGGGATTTGTATAGAGTTGGTAGCTGAAGAGCTGAAAGTATCATCTTGAGTGGAAAGAATTTTTTGTTTTTTAGATGCTGAGAAACCTATTGATGTGATGTATTTATGCAGAGGATGCAGATGTGTCTGGGGGGGGAGAAAGATGTGATCCTGTTGCATGATTTATATATTTTTTAGGATAAAGGTAGGTGAGCTGAAATCCCTTTTTGTGAGAAATAAAAGACAAGACTGCATTTTAGTGGCATTGAAAGTAACCAGGTTGTCCTTACCCATTGAATGATGGAATGGAGATAACTGTTTTAATACACTGGTTGCAGATGATCTTGAAGTTTGGGATGGTCTGAGCACTCTATGATTTGTTCAGTGAGTAGGATGAATGTAGTGTCCTATCAGCAAAGCTATGGATAGCATTAGTGGTGATTGAGAGTAGGTCATTTATACATAGTACCAAGAGAGTAGTAATAGAACAAAGACCTGAGGCACTACTGCATTGATAGCAAAACTAACAGAGAGGGATCCATCCACCATGACACACAATGAACAACAAGAGAGAAAGTTGGCTGTCCAGTTACAGTGGGTGGCAAGACCAAAGGAATGCAGTTTACCAGCAAGCATTGATATTAGACATGGTCAGAAGCTCTGGAAATGTTACAGCATATTTTTCCAAACTTTTATCATGGTATATTTCTAGTAGTGGTTAATGTAGGCTAACTTTACTATCTAGAGGCCTACCAGTTAATCACACCCACCATTGTGATATCACCAATCTCAGTCCACAGCTGACTTCTTAGCCTGTAGAAAGGTAGGTGAAGTTCTAAAAAAATAAAAATAAAAAATCAGGTAATGCCATTTATTACCTTATCGAAAATATATAAGACAAGAAGGTACAGCTTCCATTTGAACAGATTTAGTGTGTACAGATACCATAGAGGAGGAGGAGCAGAATCCAGAAGACAGGCAGCTAGTTGTGTGTCACGTGGCTCTGTACTTGGACTATTGCTATTTAATCTATATAAATAATATGGGAAATGATTTGAATGGAAATATTGAGCTCTTTGCTGATGATGCAAAATTGGAATAGGCAAGTCCGTTTTAGCTCTGTCTAACGTTTGGAGACTGAGTGGGCAGTTTAATCTCCACCAGGTAGCCAATCAGAGATGGCTGACCCAAGACTATCGCTAATTTTAAGTGGCATGACTAAAAACCTGATTTTTCAGGGAGAAAACACGCGCTTGTCAGTGTGCCAGAAGTCAACTCATTCAGGAACTGGTTGAAGAATAAGACATTTTTATATAACGAAACTTGTGGTGAATTCATCACTCAAAACACGTAATAACCACAGTAATAACTATTTAATTCTTAAATATTTCATCCCAAGTATCTTGTGACATCATCAGTACAGTAGTTTAAACAATACTAGGAATAACATACAGTTAGGGCACATGATTACAATGGAATCTCAATATGCGTGCAGTAACGTGTTATAGAAGTAAATTAAATATAACTGGGAAGAAAAAAATAAAAAAAATAATAAATAATATATATATATATATAAAGATTATTTTACACAATTTTGTATGACAATTTTAGTATTTACAATTTCCCTAAAGTATGGAAAGTGTCATACAAAATTGTGTAAAATAATCTTTATATATATTTTATTTTATTTTCAGTTATGTTTAATTTACTTCTATAACACGTTACTGAACGCATATTGAGATTCCATTGTAATCATGCGCCCTAACTGTATGTTATTCCTAGTATTGTTTAAACTACTGTACTGATGATGTCCCGAGATACTTGGGATGAAATATTTACAAATTAAATAGTCATTACTGTGGTTATTACATGTGTTTTTAGTGATGGTTGAAGCAAAACTTAGAAAAAGTCCTTCTAGTTAGCTACTAGAATTGAACCCAGTTCTTTCTTTGGGTAGCCTATTTCTGAGGAAGTGGTGAAGTTTACTGTTAATTTTGTTATTTTGGATTGGAGTGAGGTGATGGCAATAAGTGAGTAGTTTGAAGGCAGTCTTTTAGCTCCTGTTTTTGGAATAGGTTAAATATGTTTGTTTCCATGCATTGGAATAGGTGCTAGCTGAGTATAGAATATTGGAGAGATTAGAGATTGGAGAGACAGGTGTTAGCTCTGGAGCACATTTGAGTGTGAGAAGTCATCGGGATGAGGGGGATATTTAGTGTCTAAGTTGTTTAGCATTCATCTGATGTCATTTTGCCAAAAAGCCACAACAAGAGGCATATGGGGCTCAGTTTCTGGTATAGCAGGGGGGGGGGGCATTTATGTTGATCATTTCTGCAGGAGTTGGAGGAGAAGAGTGATGCCAGCAGGACAGCTAAAAGTGCTGCAACTGTATACTCATCCAGAGGAGTGGAAGCACAGGTAAGCATAAGTTGCATCTGATGTCCTTTGAAAGGGACAAGAAGGTACAGCTTCTGTTTGAACAGGTTTAGTATGTACAGATACCATAGAGGAGGAGGAGCAGAATCCAGAAGACAGGCAGCTAGTTATGTGCCACATGGCTCTGTACTTGAACTTTGCTATTTAATCTATATAAATAATATGGGAAATGATTTGAAGGGAAATATTGAGCTCTTTGCTGATGATGCAAAATTTGTAGTGTAAAGGAATTGGTTCGAGGATACATTGTGATTGGTCGGTGAATTTAACGCTCTTGTAAAATTGGCGATTTTTGTCTGTTTTATTGTGTTTTTCTCTTAGAAAATTAGTGCTTTATAGTATATTAGTGTAGATTTTAGTGTTTTACTGTATTTAGTATTTTATAACATATTTTTATTAAATTTCTATAATAAGTGTAAGTCTAAAATGGCACCAGAAACGCACATAAAATGTAATGCTAAGAAGAGCACCACATGTGAGAACAAGTATGCTAGCCCATAAATAAATTAACCTCCAAACAGCAAAATTAAAGCAGATCATCAGAGAGATGACGTGGGAATTACAAAAAGTAGAGGCTTCTAAATGAGCATAGGGAGGAAAGGAAAATTAAGCAACAAAATAAGAAACAAAGGACGGAAACAGGTAAGTCAAGAAGTAATGGAAATCAGATAAATGATGCTGTTTGTATAGAGAAAGATCAATTACATAGTGGGATGTTGTTACAGAACTCGTGGATTGGTTGCTAGTGATGAAGAAATGCTTCACCAAATAGAAAAGTTGAGTGCAAAAAGAGTAATCATAATGGGAGACTTTAATTATCCAAATATTGATTGGGTAGCAGTAGAATATCATGAGAAGAATGAAAATGCATTTATGAGCTGTTGCAGGATAATTCCTCAAGCAGACATGTGACAGAAAAGACTCAAAGTCAAAGAATATTAGATTTGATTATAGTGTCAGAGGGCATTTCAGTTAAAGACAACTATTCTGCCTCCAGTTGGTGACAGTGATCATGCGGTACTCACTTGGGAAGTGACTAAGTTCATGAATGTTCTATTCAGGAAAGGTTATATGTTGGTTACAAAGCAGGAAATTATGACCAACTGAGGAGTATATTGAGTTTAGTGGAATGGGATTGGTTGATGGATGGAAAGAATATTGACAGTGCATTGGAAGCATTTGAACAATACTTAAATGATGCGATATCAGAATGTGTCCCGAGAGTTAGAAGAATGAATAGGGTAGAAGTTAAATGGATGTGTAATATTATTAAGCAAGAGGATTTGTATGAAAAGGATGATGTGGAAGGAAAACTTCATGCATAAGGATGACGTGGAGTGAGGCAAGTCCATATCCCAGTCGTGCTCCCAGGGACCTTCCGTAAGGTACACTCCCTACAAGGATGCTAATGGATCTCTGTGAAGAACAATGGAAAAATCAGCAGAAGAGGATTCATATCACAACTGTGATATGTACATAAGAAGCTTCAGAAGAGCAGACCTCTATAAACAGCCTGGGCTCAGCTAGCTCCAGTTGTCAGTACCTGTTTAGGGCCCCTACCTAGGGTTACAAGGAAAATTCAAGTATTCAATCCTCTGACAAAGGGAAGCAGCCTTGTCAGTACTAATACAAGGTTGAAGTCTCATTGTGATGGTAAAGCTTGTGATTAGAAAATTGCAGATGGCAATACAGTTTATTGTTGAAGTTTGTAATACTGCAGAGTAGAAAGCAAATGGAGAAACTACTGCTCTGTTCTCTCCAGACTAACCATCATGGCGAGCAAATCTACACAAATTGTCCCACGTTCCCAGCATCCCTTAAATGGACCAGGGGATGCGAAGAATCTCCTGGTTTGAAATGAAGTTGTGTCCACTAAAACTAGGAACCTTGAATGTCAGAACCCTGTATGAAGCAGGTAAGCTAAGAAATACTATCCAGGAAATGAAAAGACTTGAAATTGGGATTTTAGGAATGAGTGAAGTTAGGTGGCCAGGATCAGGCAAAACTCAAGTTAATAACATGACAATGTACCACTCTGGAAGTAGTGAAAACAACTATCAAAACGCAGTTGGAATAATATTAAACAAAGATGCCAATAAGTCACTGTTGACCTTCAACTTCTACTCAGATAGGAGGATGTTATTAAAATTGAAAGGTCAACTGCTAGATATCAATCTTATACATGTCTGTGCCGCTACTGCTGACAAGAATGATATCGAGATCAAGGAATTTTATGATTAATTAAAAGAACTAATAAAAAATACAATGAAACATGATATTAACATCATCATGAATGATTTCAATGCTCAAGTTGGGAAAGGTAGAAGTGGAGATATAGTTGGCGAACATGGACTGGGAACAAGAAATGATAGAGGACACCGTAATTCAATTCTGCCAGAGGAACTAATAATCACAAACCCATGATTTAAGCTACCACCCCAAAGGGTACATACGTGGCGATCACCACAGGATAATAATAAAAATTTGTCAGAAACCAGATTGGTTACTTGCTAATTAATCAACGATTTTGAAGTTCCATAAAGAGTATAAAAACCTGTTCTAGTGCGGATATTGCTTCTGATCATAATCTACTGGTGACAGAGTTAAAACTTAAACTGAAAGCTATACTTAAAAAACATCAATAAAAAAGCTTTGATGTAGGAAAGTTTAAAAAAAAAACAGAGATAAGAAAAAAATTGAGTGAAGAACTGAATCAAGAGATAACACTTATTAAGAATGATAACATCATGATGGTTGATGGATCATGGGACAAATTAAAATGTCTTCATAGAGAAATGTGCCAATACTTTGTGTCCTGATAGAGCAGTAAAAAAGAAAGATTGGATAACTGATGAAATTCTTTCTCTCATGGATCAATGCAGATCATATAAAAATCATAGGCTAACAAAATATAAATAGGTTCAGAAAATTATTAACGTTAAGATCAGAGAACCAAAAAAAATCTAGAAGAATGATAAATGAAAAAAAGAAATAGAATATCTACGCAAAATGCTGAAAGAGACCTTAGGTATTATTACATGACACCTCCAGGGAGTCCAAAGACTCATCGAGGGAGGGCACCTGCTCTACAACTCTCTGTCTCCATCACTCACTCCATCGACTACAACAAACTGTAATTGCCATCATCATATACACCAATGGCATCTACTGCACACTGCGACTACTAGTATATTCACAGACAATCACAAACTTCCATGCTCTTGGTGTGATTTGAACCCTTAGCTTTTGGCTGACAGATATGCTAACGCCTCGGCCAACCAGGCCAGCAATTAAGAATTTAATTTAAGAAAAACCACTAGATATTAATCTTATACTGGTCTATGTCCCTACTGTTGACAAGAGTGATATCAAGATTGAAGAATTTTATGATCATTTAAAAGAACTAATGAAAAACACAAAAAAACATGATATTAACATGGTCACTGGTGATTTTAGTGCTAAAGCTGGGAAACGTAAAAGTGTAGATATAGTTGGTGAACATGGACTGGGAACAAGAAATGAGTGAAGAGATTCTGCCAAGAAGAGTAGCTAATAATGACAAACACATGGTTTAAGCTACCATCCCAATGGCATCTACTGCACACTGCGACTACTAGTATATTCACAGACAATCACAAACTTCCATGCTCTTGGTGTGATTTGAACCCTTAGCTTTTGGCTGACAGATATGCTAACGCCTCGGCCAACCAGGCCAGCAATTAAGAATTTAATTTAAGAAAAACCACTAGATATTAATCTTATACTGGTCTATGTCCCTACTGTTGACAAGAGTGATATCAAGATTGAAGAATTTTATGATCATTTAAAAGAACTAATGAAAAACACAAAAAAACATGATATTAACATGGTCACTGGTGATTTTAGTGCTAAAGCTGGGAAACGTAAAAGTGTAGATATAGTTGGTGAACATGGACTGGGAACAAGAAATGAGTGAAGAGATTCTGCCAAGAAGAGTAGCTAATAATGACAAACACATGGTTTAAGCTACCATCCCGAAGGCTATATACTTGGCGATCACCACAGGATAATAATGCAAATATAGTTTGAATCCAAATTGATTACTTGCTAATTAATCAACGATTTTGAACTTTCAACATTTGAAGTTCTATAATGAGTACAAAAACCTGTGTGGATATTTCCTCTGGTCATACTCTACTGATGACAGAGTTAAAACTTAAACTGAAAGCTATACTTAAGAAACATCAACAAAAAAGGTTTGAATTAGGAAAGTTAAAACACCCAGAGATAAGAAACAAATTGAGTCAAGATCTGAATCAAGAGATAGCACTTATCAAGAATGATGACGTAATAAGGATTGATGAATCATTCGACAAATTGAAATCTGTCTTCATAGAGAAATGTACCAATACCTTGTGTCCTGATAAAGCAGTAAAAAAAAAAAGATTGGCTAACTGATGATATTTTTTCTCTCATGGATCAATGTAGATCATATAAAAATCATAGTCCAAAAAAATATAAAGAGGTTCAGAAAATTATTAAAGGCAATATTAAAGAAGTAAAAGAAATCTGGATGAATGAAAAATGTAAAGAAATAAAAATTCTACAGGAAAAGCATGACAGTTTTAATCTACACAAAAAGCTGAAAGAGACTGGGTATATTTAAGAAAAAACAACTATGTATCCTTTGATGCATAGTTGTTTTTGAAGAAAAAAGGGAGAAATAATA